>NC_058134.1:87490887-87545680 GCF_016433145.1 Gracilinanus agilis
GCTAAAATGAAAGAAGGGGAGAGTAATGAATGTTGGAGGGGATGTGGCAAAATTGGGACATTAATGCATTGCTGGTGGAGTTGTGAACTGATCCAGCCATTCTGGCTGGCAATTTGGAATCATGCTCAAAGGGCTATAAAAGAATGCCTGCCCTTTGATCCAGCCATACCATTGCTGGGTTTGTACCCCAAAGAGATAAACAGACTTGTACGAAAATATTCATAGCTGCGCTTTTTGTGGTGGCAACAAACTGGAAAAGGAGGGTATGTCCTTCAATTGGGGAATGGCTGAACAAACGGTGGTATATGCGGGTGATGGAATACTATTGTACTAAAAGGAATAATAAACTGGAGGCGTTCCAGGCGAACTGGAGAGACCTCCAGGAAGTGATGCAGAGCGAAAGGAGCAGAGCCAGAAGAACATTGTACACAGAGACTGATATACTGTGGTAAAATTGAACGTAATGGGCCTCTGTACCAGCAGCAATGCAATGACCCAGGACAATTCTGAGGGATTTATGGTAAAGAACGCTACCCACATTCAGAGGAAGAACTGCGGGAGAGGAAACATATAAGAAAAACAAGTGCTTGAACGCATGGGTCAGGGTGGACATGATTAAGGATGTGGACTCGAAAGTACCACACCAATGCAACTACCAACAATTTGGAAATAGGTCTTGATCAAGGACACATGACAAAACCAGTGGAAATGTGCATTGGCCATGGCTGGGGGGAATGCGGGGGGTGGAGGGGAAAGTAGGAGCATGAATCATGTAATCATGTTAAAAATGAATATTAATAAATGTTTAAATTTAAAAAAAAAGGAAGAAGAGAAAATATTATCCTGAGAGTTAAGGGAAAAAATGGTATTAGAAATGGGTCGGTCAATGGAGTAAAAAGATAAAGAAATAGTCAAGTAGAATGTGAACTGAAAAAAACATCATTGAATTGAGAAATTAAGGAATCAGATCATTGGTAACACTAAGACAGCTATGCAAGCCAAACTACTACCATCACCTCAACTACTATTTCCATCCAATTCCCCAAAGGAGATAGTTCAAAGAAAGCAGCTATAAATATTTTAGAACATATAGCGTTTTCCCCTCTTTTTTTCTTGATCACCCTAATAAATAAATCTAATAGTAGTATTGCTGGTTCAAATGATAGCCACTTTTTTATAATTCTTTGCATGTAATTCCAGATTGTCCTCCAAAATGGTTGAATTAGTTCACAGTTCAACCATCAATATTTTAGTGTCCCCATTTTTCCATATCTCCTCCAATATTTGTCATTTTGCCCTTTTATCTTTTTAGACAATCTGATTGGTGAGAAATATTATCTCAGAATTCTTTTGATTTGCATTTTGGTAATCAATAATGACTTAGAGCATTTTTTCTATGTAGTTGAATATGACTCTAATTTTTTATCCCCAAATTCTGTTCATATCTTTTGACCATTTTCCAATTGAAGAATGACTCATGTTCTTATAAATTTGAGAATCCTCTAATCATTTAGATGAGTATTCTATGCAAGAAACTGTAATTTTTCCTACATTATTGCTTTGATACTACTCTTGACTATATTAGTTTTATTTGTACAAAACTCTTTCAATTCAATATATTCAAATTATCCAATTTATATCTCACAATGCTTCCATAATACATCTCTCTTATTTTTTTATAAATTCTTCTCTGATTCATAAATCTTATAGGTAATGTTACCTATTCTTCTAATTTGCTTATGATATTTCCCTTTAGTTTAGATCATGTATTCTATTTGATTTTTTCTTGGTAAATAGTGTAAGATATTGGTCTATATTTAGTTTTGGCCTGATTGCTTTAAAGTTTTCCCAATGATTATTTTTACAAAATAGTAAATTCTAATTCTGAAACTTGGATCTTTGCTTCTGTCAAACACAAGATCACCATTACCTTTTATAACTATTTGTTGTTTTTTTTCTTCTGTTCCATTGATCTACTTATCTTTTTCTTAGCCAGTGCTAGATAATTTTGATAATTACTGCTTTAAAATATAGATTAAAATATGGTACTTCTAGATTACCTTCTTTTACATTTTAAAAATGAATTCTTTTGGTATTCTTGAACTTTTATTTTTCTAAATGAATTTTTGTCATTTTTCTAGTTTATTAGAATAAATTTTGGATAATTTAATTGGAATGAGATTGAATAAACAGATTAGGTAGGATTGTCATTTTAATTATATTGGCTTTGTAAACACTGTAAACAATATTTTTCAATTTAAATTATACTTTATTTGTATAAAAAGTGTTTCATAATTATGTTCATATAGTTTCTGGCTTTAATTTTGGCAGATATATTCATATATATTTTATTCTATCTTTGGTTAGTTTAAATCAGTGATTCCCAAAGTGGGCACCACCGCCCCCTGGTGTGTGCTGCAGTGATCCAGGGGAGAGGTGATGGCCACAGGTGCATTTATCTTTCCTATTAATTGCTATTAAAATTAAATAAAATTAATTTCCAGGGGGCTAAGTAATATTTTTTTTCTGGAAAGGGGACAGTAGGCCAAAAAAGTTTGGGAATCACTGGTTTAAATGAATAATTTCTTACTATTTCTTCTTGCAGGATATTGTTGTGATATATAGAAATGTTGGTGACTCATGTGGACTTATTTCATATCCTTTTACTTTGCTAAAATTATTAGTAGTTTCAACTAATTTTTAGTTGACTTTCTCAGATTTATGTGCATATATAATCAAATTTATTATGAAAAGAATAATCTTATTACCTTTTTGCCCTTTCTGATTCCTTCAGTTTCTTATTCTTCTTATTGCTGGCATTTCTAATACAATATTAAATAATATATCCTTGTTTTAGTCGTGATCTCATGGGAAAAGCTTCAAACCTATCCATATTACATATGATGTTTGCTGATGGTTTTAAATATATATTTATTATTCTAAGGAAAAATTCATTTATACCTATGCTTTCAAGTTTTAAAAATAGGAAGGAGTACTGTATTCTGTCAAAAGCTTTTTCTGTATCTATTGATACAATACAATTTTTGTTACATTTTTGTTGTTATAATCAAATACGTTAAGTTTTTCTTATGTTAAACTATTCCTGAATGCATGGTATAAGTCTTATAGGTCATAGTGTATAATCTTAATGATATATGCAGACTTCTTGCTAAATATTTAAGATTTTTGCATCTATATTTATTAATGAAGTTGGTCTATAATTTTCTTACTCTGTTTTTGCTTCTTCTAGTTTAGGGAATAGCACCATATTTATTTCATTGGCAGTTAAAGTACGTCTTTAGCATTTTTTTCTAAATAATTTACTTAATATTTGAATTAGACTATCTTAAATGTTTTATAAAATTTGTAAATCCATCTGGTCATGATGCTTTTTCCTTAGGAAGTTCATTTATGTTCTGTTTAATTTCTTTTTCTAAAATAAACTTATTTATATATTCTATTTCTTTCTGTTAGTCTAGGAAATTTGTATTTTTATAAGTTTTCCTCCATTCCGCTTAAATTTTTAAATTTGTTGGCATATAATTGGTCAAATAACTCCTAAATAAATGCTCCTTTAAAGAGCCTAATTTATATCATTTTAAGGTTTAAATATATCATTTTCCCATATGAGAAATAGTTTGACCTTATTAAAACCTTTATAATTGGTCTTCCATATTATCTTCTTATGTTTCTTCTCATTCTTATAGATCAAATTTTCTTTTTTTATTCATTCAAAGATATTTTATTTTCTTAGTTACATGTAGTAGCAATTTTCAACATATGATTTCCCAAAATTAGTAGATCCAAATTGTCTCCCTTCCTCCCCCCTCTCGGAGGTGGTAAGCAATTTGTAGATTAAAATTTCTATTCAGTTCTGGTCTTTGTGAATATTTGAAAGTCTTTTATTTCATTGATGACCATTTTTTTTGCCCTTGTATGATGTCATTCAGCTTTGATATGTAGGTTATTCTTTATTGTAATCCCATCGCTCTTTGGTGCTTTGATGCTTTAATGACCTTTGTTGCTTTAATGTAGAAGTCGCTAAATCTTCTGTTATCCTAATTGAAGTTGCAAAGTACTTAAATTGCTTCTACTTGCTCATAGTATTTTTCTCCTTAACTTGAGAGTTAAAAAATTATGTTACTCCTAAGTTTCTGTGAGTTTTCCTATTTTGATCTCTTTTAAAAAAATGCTTACCTTTTTCCTTGGGATCAATACTGTATATTGGTTCTAAGGCAGAAGAGTGGTAATGGGGATTAAGTGACTTGCCAAGGTTCACACACCAGATTTGAACCCAGAACCTCCTATTTCTGGGCCTTGCTGTCAATCCACTGAGCCACCTAGCTGCACCACCCCCCATTGGGATCTCTTATAGGTGGTAATCAATGAATTTTTCCAACTCCTATTTAATTTTTTTCCCTAAAAACTTCAGGGCAATTTTCTTTAATATTTTCCTGAAGTATAGTATTTAATTTTTTAAAAATTATAACTTTCAAGTAGTATAAGATTTCTTACATTGTTTCTTCTCAATCTATTTTCCAGGTTACTATTTTTTGTAATGTTTCCTATCCTTTTCTATATTTTTTAAAATTTTTGGATTCAGTTTTATTATTCTGTAGTGTTTTAAAAAGCCATCACCTTTCTCTCGCCCAATTCCAACTTTTTTAAAACTCTTAACCTCTACCTTAGAATCAATACCATGTATTGACACCAAGGCAGTAAGGTCTAGGCAGTGTGGGTTAAGTGATTTACCCAAGGCCATACAACTAGGGAATGTTGGAGGCTGGATTTGAACCCAGGACATTCCTTTTCAATCCACCAAGCCACCTAGCTCTAATTCTAATTTTTAATGTATTGTTTTCTAAGGTGAGTTTTTAAATCACTTTTTTTCCCAATTGTTGGACTTTTTAAATTTTTTAATATTTTCTTGTGTTGCTACTATTTTTTCCTTGATTTTTGTCAACCACTCTCATTTTTTAAAAAGTATTTTTAAAGTTGTTCCAATAATTCTTTTTGGGCTTGTGTCCATTGTATGCTTTCCTTTAAAGTTTTAGAAGTGAATGCTTTAATTCCATTGTTTTTTGAAATTGAACCCTATTCTTTGCTTACAAAGAAGCTATCTGTGGTTGGGTTCTTTTTCTTACTCATTTTAAAATTTTTAGTGACCCACTTCTTAATTATAAATTTTATGCAAGTGTCAAGTTCTTTTCCCTGAAAGTAGGGGATAATATCTTATGATCTAGTTCAGTGATGGGCAAACTTTTAAAGGGGCCAGAGGAAAGGAAATGCTCATCTGTCAGTCTATTTCTAAGACAACTCTTTCAAAGTTTGATTGTATTGTATCCTACTCATTGTATTTGTCAGATTAGGAATAATGTCTCTTTGGCCAGATAGAACATTTCAGGGGGCCGCATGTGGCTGAGGGCCGTAGTCTGGCAATTATTGATCTAGATTGTTGTTTTAGCTATTATTTCCTGAGCTTTCTGGGAAGTCTTTGACCTCTGGGTTCTTCTCATTTTTATACTGTAGTAGGGTCTTTAGCAATGCTACTACTCTCAACTCTCTTAATCACCACCATTCCTCTAGAGGTCATCTCCTCTGTCCTGGAGCTGCAATCAGGAACTTCAATCTCCCAGGGTTCTTGCTTCCCTCCAACTGCATTCGCTTGTGTCTATTCACTCCTGTAGCCACAGCTTGATGCAATATTTAGTCAGAGCACATAGATCCCCCTGTCTTCTCTCAATCAGTTGTCCACATAGTCAGTTCTGAAACTGAGACTACCTGTTCAGCTGTGTCCAGGTTCTGCCATCTGTTTATTCAGTTATTGGACAACCACCTAGAGCCCTTCTAGCTTCTTTTCAAGTTACCTTATATTGAACAGTTGTTTCTTCCTGAATCTTAACTATTTTTGCTGCTTTAAAGTTCACTCAGAATCACTATTTTAAAACTATTTGTGGGAGAATTTAAGAGAGAGGTAAAATTCTGTCACATTTTTCATCTTCCCAGAATGCATCAGCAATTTCTTAGAAGCTCAATTGAAAGGAATTGAAAAATGAGTGAATAGGAAGGAAATGAGGGAATTCATTATAGACAGGTTTTTCTAGAAGTTTGACAATGAAAAGGAGAATAAATTTAAGACAATCATTTTAGTGGAAATATCAGTTTTTTAAGAACTGGGGTTACTTGAGTGTATTTTTAGGAAACCAATAGATAAGAAAAGTTTGAAGATGAAATAGGGGGTAAGATTAATCAAAATAATACTTAGAAAGAGATTAGATAGATAGAGAAAAAAGTAGAAGTATTAATCTTGGTGAGGAAAAGGGCCACCTATCCCCCAGAGATCAGAACATTGGATAAAAGCATCACAGATAACTAGAGCAAAATATGAGAAAGTTAGTGGAATTCTGAGGAGTGGAGTATAAGAGAAGAGAAGGTTCAGGGTGGATAAGAATATGGAAGAAGTGATATAGGGAGAAAAAGGGAGAACTACAATAGTGGAGAGCTTGGTCCTCATTCAGGGAAGAAAAAAAAGATTTCTGGGTAACAATGAGGGCTTAGTTAAAATTAGACAACCCATTTTATTAATTTACTTATTTTTATTATTGATAGAATTTATCCCCTAGTGTTTTAGCCCCTCCACACATCACAGAATGCATCATCCAGGAGGCAGAGGTGTCCATACAAATTAAGTCTTTTATGTTTCCACCTTTCAGTTCATTCTCTGGAGGTAGAATTTACAATTTATTCTTCAAGTATTAAATCTGTAGCTATGTATGATGCTGTCTTGATTCTTCTCATTTTGCTGTTCATTATCCTGTGTAGTTCTTTCAGAGTTTTATTAAAATTAACCTGTTTATCATTTTTATGGCACTAACTTAGTATTCCATAACAACCACATACTACAGTTTGTTTAGCCATTCCCCAATTGATGGGCATTTCCTCATTTTCCAATTCTTTGCCACCACAAAGAGAGATGTTATCAATAATTTGGAACCTAAAGGTCCTTTTCCTTTTTTCTTGATCTCATTGGGAAATGGATCCAGCAATGGAATCGCTGGCTTTAATGGTATGAAAAATTTTATAACTCTCTGGCTGTAATTCCAAAATGCTCTCCAAAAGAATTGGTTCAATTCACAGCTCCATCAATAGTGTATTAGTACCTCCATTTTTCCACAGATAACATATATTTTCTGTTGTGTATTTTGGCAAAGTTTTATGAACTTGTCTAAGAGTTTTCTTTAGAAATTAGGAGTAAAGAAAATGTAAGAAATATAGAGCTGGGATGATGGTATGGCAAGTTATGAACAATCATAAGACAAGAAGCAAGTGATTCAAAGGGTGGAGGACAGTGAATAGAGTTGAACTGGTAAGCTAAAGATTGTAAAGGGAGAAAAGTAAAATATAAGCAGGGGCAATGGACTGGAAGAACAGGGAAAGAAAGAGCGGCTAGATATCATAGAGAAGATAAAGAAAAGAAAGAGAAAGGAGGCAGAAAGAGGGAAATGATCAGAAATGGGTAACTTCAACATTCTGCATCATGAAAATGGTAGAATGATAGATAATAGTGAAACTTACAGCACAACTAAACTTCTGGGTACCTGAAGTAGAGAAAAAAATACAGGACCTGAGAGCTAAGGAAACTGGTGAACTTAGAGTCCAGTGTATTTAAAGGGATATCACAATGTAAACTGAAGTCCATAACATGAGTTCATGACTTTGGGTGGAGGGGAAGACTGTACTTCTTGAAAAAAGAGCAAGTATCTCCTGGAGAGCAGTAGATACCTAGAATCAAGATGGAAGGTTGAACCTAAGAGGAAGAGGGGTTGGTTAGTGATAGCAAGAGAGGGAGGATCTGGAAGTTGCAGTTAGGATCCAAAAGTATGTTTACTCTTCCTCTTGGTCCAGTGAGTCTAGGCATTTGACATGGGTTCCCATTACTACACGAGGTGGCCAAGCATGCCATGTCTTTCAGAGACACTCTAGTTTCTATGTATTCTAGAGTATTTTATAAGATCATCCATTTTTAGAGTTGGAGAGAGGAACTGATGCCATATCTTTCTCTCATTTTACAAATGAGAAAACTGAGGCTTAGGAAGATCAAATGACTTGCCTGATGTCACACAGTTTGTTAGTAGCAGAAACTAGATTTAAAACCATGTCTTCTTACTATAGAGTTATTATTCTTCCCACTATATTTTTCTGCCCTCCCTTTGGAAATCATGCAGCAGGAAAATGTCTGAAGCACATTTGTTAAAGATGGAATGAGTTTGCAGAGGACATAATGGGGATGAATGGCAGAGGATGATATCAAAAGGGTTGAGTTTGTATTGAACTGGATTTCTATAGGAGACCACAAAGTAGTATATCAGAGGCAGGGCCTTTTTAATTGTTTGGAAGACTCTGCCCAATAGGATTAACAGAATAGGAGGTAGGTGGTGATACTTTATACACCAGTCAGGTTCGTTGTAGTTTTAGTGTTAAAAGGGACCTCAGAAGTCATCTAACCCAAATTTCTCACTTTGCAAGTGGGAAAACTAAGATTCATATAGAATTTTGTCCCAGGTCACTAAGGTAGAAAATGATATAGAATTTAAAATTAGATTAGAGTTTAAAAACAGATCCTCAGGGTCCTTAAAACCACTATTTTCCAATATAACTGTACTGCCTTGCTTCTCTGGACTTCAAACAATCTAAAATTTATTTTTCCCAAAAGGAAAATTTCATCTCAAAGGAGAAATTTTTGTCACATCAGAGGAAATTAGGGGAAAAATCTTTTGAGATTCTAAAAGATACTTCAAAACAGTGCTAGAAATTGTATATTTGATTGTATATATACACACACATATAATGTACACATATATATGAATTTATTAAGTGCTTACTATGTACCAAGTTTTTATATATTTATATATAAGCACATATATGTGTGTATATATGTACATATATTTAAGTATATATGTTTAAAAGTTTTAAAAAAGTAGTCCCTACTCCCACAATGTCTCTGGATACTCATATAATAGCAGTCTGGGCCAGAGATTTATTAATCAGAATAGAAGGGCATCTTCCAAGTTAGGAGTGATGGAAAATCAGAAGATGCAGAGTTTGAATTAAGTGCATATGTAATCAGGGAGAATATTAAATTCTGATACATTCTTTCAGAATTGAGCTATGTTATATCACCTTTATTCCTGCTCACAAGTAGGGTAGGTGATTGGGCTAGTGAACAATGGATCACAGCTCTATCTTTTTAAAATATGGAGTGGCTTCCAGTTTGAGTCATAGAGCAAAAGAAACAATTAAGGCAGATTGCAGAATTCCATATTGTATATCAGCAGGCCATGAATATAGAATCTTAAACACTGCCTGTCTACAGACTGCTGTGTGGAGTCTACAATCAGACAGGCATTCTCACCTGGAAACAATTTGATCAGAACATGGAACCACTGAGAATTCCTGCCAATGTTTAAAACCCTTCATGATTTCTGTTCCAGTCAATCACTGTTGTGGAACTGAAAGCCAAGGACTGTTTCAATTTCCAAATGACTTCACACGGTCTTTTACAGACTAGACAATATAGTCATGCAGATGAACAGCCCAGAAAAGCAATAGGGAGAAAAGCCAGACAAATGTGGAGGAATCTTGTATGAGACTTTGCCAGCTTAACTCCTGTCTGGGTTGATATGGCTAGAATGTCAAGTGGAGCTTAGCAAGGTATCTCATTTGACAACACTAACAGTTTCTTGGATAATTTTTCCAGACCTGCTGAATTAGTTCATAAGGATCTCTGAGACAATGCTACATAAATTAGGGAATTTTAAAGTTAAAGGTAATTCCAAGTATCTAATCTAATATCCCACTCTGTATAGGAGTCTCATTTGAAACACCAATGCTTAAACCTATCAGATGACAGGAATGAATTTATTACTCAACAAGACATCCCATTGTGTGTTTGGACAGTTAGAATTACAGTATCTTTCCTTATCTTGGGCTGATTCCTGTTTCACTGTAACTTCCATTCCTTGGTCCTCGTTCTCTCTCAAAAAGTAAAGTATACATCTAATCTCTCTTGGAAGGACAGTCATTCAAATATTTAAGGTATTAAGATCCCTTAAGTGTTGTTTTCCCAGGTGGACATCTCTCTTGTTCCTTGAAAAACATAAAATGGTCACTTGGTTAGCTTGAACATTTACTTTAAGAATATACCCTATTTTGTCAAATTTCCTTCTAAATTATGATGCCAGGAACCGAATGTGGCACTCTGGAGATAACATGGATATGACCCAATACAGAAAACCACAACTTGCTTATACTTGTAACAAGTAGAACTAACTTGTTTGCTCTAAATGTTGTGTTTTCATTAATGAAATCTATAATTAAATCATTCTTTTTGACTGTGTCATTATACTCTTGATTTGTAGTCTATTCAATCCACTTAATATTTCTTCCATATAAATTTACTATAGTTTAGAGTACAGCACAGGCTCTGGGCTTATTTTCCCCAATCTATCTCAGACTAACAAGTCACACAGACCACTCCTTTCCTTTTTCGTCTCCAAATCATAAAGCCCATTGGAACAGAAATGTTAGTGATTTCAGGTGTCATACCTTCCAGGACTATTTGCCTTAAAAGAAAACTGAAATGGGTACAATATTTATGACAAAAGAATGAATCTGGTAGGTTGGAGGGCTATCCACTCTCCCCTTTAAATCCTAATAGCTCTATCTTCAAAATTGGGCTGAAAGGAATTCTACCTTAGAAGAACTCAGATCACTGTCAGAGTATATGCAAGATAAATTGATTAAAGTTGTTTTTTTGATAGTATAAGATTGTTGCATGTGAACCCCCACCTAACCCTGGACAGGGGAGGGCAACGCCATGCTTCACAAACCTCCATTCTCTTCAAACGTTGAAATAAAATGTCACCTCACAGAGGACTGTGCTGTTGTAATCAAAATGCCCATGCCATTGTGGCTTCCCAATAATTTCTGTCCTAGTTTGGTCTATTTTTAGTTATATCCTGGTTAATGGGAATACATCATTTTATAGATGCTTTTACTGGGTCTTTGATGCATCCCTTCTTTTGCTCCATAAAGTGGTTTGGGTCCAGAACTTTTGGTTAGTCTCTGATGTTGACAACTATACCTTGTTTTCATGGTGCTATACTTTCAAAACATTTTCTCAAAGAAAGAGTGTTGGTTTAGCTTCAGAGAATATGGGTTTGAATTCTTATCTATTATTTATCTACTGTGTGACCTCAGGCAAGTCATTTCTTCTTTTTGGGCTGTCTTTAAAATGAGGAAGTTTAACTAGTAATGCCTAAGGTCCTTTCCTATGATTCCAATACAATCTTTTTTCATTTCTACAAAAACCCTGGGAATCAGATAGAGTAGCCAGCATCCTTCCTTCCTTCCTTCCTTCCTCCCTTCCTTTCTTTTTTCCTTTCTCTCTTTCTTTTTTGGCTGTGGTGATTTTCTTTATTTTTTTTCTTTAAATCCCCCCTCCGCCTTACCCCCTCTTCCAGAAATGACAAGCAGTTCCACTGGGTTATGCATGTATCCTTGTTCAAAACCCATTTCCATGTTCTTCATATTTGCAATAGAATGATCTTTTAACATTAAAACCCTAATCATATCCCCATTGAACCACATGATTGATCACACATTTTTCTTCTGCATTTCTTTTCCCACGGTTCTTTCTCTGTGGATAGTGTTCTTTCTCATAAGTCCCTCATAATTATCCTGGGTCATTGTATTGCTGCTAGAAGAAAAGTTTATTACATTTGATTGTGCCACAGTGTATCTATCAGTCTTTGTGCACAATGTTCTCTTGGTTCTGGCTCCTTTCACTCTGTATCACTTCCTGGAGGTCTTTCCAGTTCACATGGAATTCCTCCAGTTCATCATTCCTTTCAGCACAGTAGTATTCCATCACCAACAGATACCACAATTTATCTGGCCATTCCCCGATCCATGGAAACTCCTTCATTTTCCAAATTTTTACCACCACAAAGAGCGTAGCTATAAATATTTGTACGTCTTTTCCCTCATTATCTCTTTGGGGTACAAACCCAGCAGTGGTATGGCTGGGTCAAAGGGTAGGCATTCTTTTAAAGCCAAAAGTGAAGTTATTTCTCCAGGCCTGAATAATGGCAGAATCAGGCTGAAATTTCTAATCTTGACTTTTCCCACCATCTGAGTTGGAATTTTTCCAATAATAATGCCAGCATTTACATAGTGTTTAGGCTTTAAATATTAGCTCATTTTATCCTTACAACAACCTTGGGAAGTAGCTAGTGTTTTTATCCCATTTTTACTGATGTAGAAAGAGATTTAGAGAAGTTGTTTAAAGACTCTTAGAAAAAGGGCCACAAAGCTAAGTAATTGTATGAGGAAGAATTTGAAGTCAAGCCTTTCTAATTCCAGGTCCAGTACTCTATCCACTATAACACTTAGGTGCAGATTGCAGGCTAGAAAGATGTTATGATTAGTACACTGACTTCAAAGGGGCATGGAGCCTCCCTGTCAGCTGCTCCTACACAATGGAAGAGATAGGTTTGCTGATTTAATTCAAACAATGCAAGGCATCACCTCTTAAGGGACAAAGGATAGAAGAGTCAGGCTTAAAACCAAGAAGACCCAAGTTCAAGTCCCTTCTCTGACTTAGGAAAACAGTATGATTGATCTTGGGTAAGTCACTTAACTTTTCAGTGCTCCCTAAGATTATAAATTGCTGTGCAAATGCCTACCTAATTTAGTAGAGAGAAAGCCTAAGACCTGAAAGTGAGAAATTGGTTACTCTAATTCATAAATTATTCCCAGTGTGAAAGGAAAATTAATTCTTTGGAAATGTTACATCACATAGTATCTTCTTGTTGTTGTAGTTTGGAGGTGGGGGGCTGGGAATGAGACATAGCATGAAGGGAGAAAAGAAGTGAAAGATATTCCAATGATCATCCTCTTGGAGAGTACACTATAGTAGGAGCCTCATTAATAAGATCAACAGCTGGAGAATTAAATTACTCTATCTCTATTTATATTCTATTAGAGAGTACATTTGGGATATAATGGATGTGAATTTTTTAAAAATTGTAACCATCAACCTAAATTAAGAATTGGAAACAACTAAGAGAATCTGCCAGTAAACAGAGAAGGAAAAAGGGAATGGGGACATGAATGAGTTAGCTGATGAGTTAGCAGACAATAAAGCAGGGTAGGAAGAAGAAAAGTAGTAGGGGCATATAGATTCAGGGTATGGCAGTGTTCCCAGAAATGAGAGGGAGATGTTCTCCTCAGGCTTCCAGTATTGTCTGAATTGCTTCACTCCTGGGACTACTACTGTGACCTTATAAAAAACAAAAACAATACAAACAAACTCTAACCTCTTGGTGTCTACACACTAGGCATTTCTCAGAAATATTCATTAAGGTTTAATTAAGCAAAGTATGTACCCTGCTTGGAGAGCATGATGAGAATTTTGCTGAATGGAGGTTCCCTAGGGGACTCCAGGACACAAAGGTACCCAATTTGTATTGATGTGTGCCCTTCTATTGAGCTCTAGTCTCCCAAAAGCCGTGCTACCTCCTTCCAGGGGGAATCCTGGAATAATTACATTATCACTGGGAAAAATAACAAGGTAATGACTTAGTTTTATGGAAGCATTTTAGATTATTTAACTAATTTCAATACTAGACAGTTGTATTATGAGCCTACAATTCCAGGAATACCACCATATTTCAACCTGCCAAGAGATTTACTCTTGGGAATGATTTTTGGTCGAGTGCATTCTTAGTCTGAGTGCATTCTTGCCTTGTCTCACAAGGGTAATGGAAATGTGTCTCAGTGTCCAGTCTCTAGGTCCTCTGAATTCTGCATGAGCCTGTTTTTTTTTTTTTGCTAGCCTAAAGCTGGCCAATGGGCTCAGTCTTTGCTCCTTGGCAGTGAGTAACTCTGCTTCTGGAGGAAGGAGTTCACACACACACACACACACACACACAATAAATATGAACAATATAGTAAATATATGTATACTTTATGTAATGACAATGCATAAATGCATACACATATGCAATAAGTTTAGGAAAAATACACATATGATATCTGCTTATATATATGATATAGTTCATGTACTGTAGACATGAACTATATCATATATATGAATATATGCTCCTATATACACATACACACATATATTAAATATATAAGCACCGATTATATGCATGTGCAGTATATGTATATTTATAATCTCCATATGCACATACATGTATATACAATATATTCCCCCTTAATATATGTATCTATAGTCTATATACCATATATGAAATGTAGTTTCTATTTTAATATTCTCACCCCATCAGAACTAGTACATTTTAAGAAAACTTTATTTCCACAGAAGTGAAATATTCAACTTAATCTGATAAGCAATTGAATGCCTATTATATGCAAACTGCTGTGCTAGGTATAGAATAAGAAACAAAAATATCATATAATTGTACTTGCCCTTATGTGACTTTTATTCATATTGGGAAGACTAATCATGAGCACAAAACATTTAATTGAAATATATGTATACTTGTCATTCCTGGCCAAAATAAGTGATAGTGACTCTAAGGGTTTTCAGAGGAAATAGAGCTTTATGGTCACACGCACACACACAACACACAGAGAGACTTCTTGTTCTTAGCTCTCCTCTCTAACCTCATCTTATTCTGAGATTTAACACTCCTGAAAGTATTCTTAAAGGACTATGTCCTATTTTTGTATTCACTCTATTACCTGCCCTTTCTTAGCCCTTTCTGGTTTTAACAGTCAGTCAAAAGAGGCAACTACCCTCACTGTTGTGGTAGGGCATGTAGGTAGCTTCCAAGTTTGTTGCTTTGGGCATGTTTTACTCTAAGGGACCCATTACATAGTTCCTCTGTTTGAACTTTGCTGTTTCAACAAATAGGAAGGGTGTGTGTGTGTGTGTGTGTGTGTGTGTGTGTGTGTGTGTGTGTGTGTGTGTGTGTGACTTTTAAAATTACATTTCTCATCCCAAATTAAGTTCCTCGTCCCAAATTTGTAACAGTTTTTTGTGGTCTTTGGAGAGGCATAAGCAGTGTCCTTTTAACTCACTTCCTCAGTGTCATATAATAAAATCTCAAAATGGTCAGTCAGGTGCAATCTCACCTAGACAAAGGAAAATCACAATTAAAGGAACATTTTATAAAGTTCATCAGATATTCCTGCTTATTTTACCTTAGAGCTCCTTTCCTAGCCTACAAGCAAAAAGGAAAAGCAAAAACAAGGAAAATGACTTCTGTCTTAATTAGAAACCTGGTCCATGCTGAGTTTTCCAAATTACATGAAGCTCTCTGAATATAAATTTGGGATATGGAGTTGACTAGGCATCACATTTTTCTCATATAAAAAACTGCCATGAGTAGAAACGTAGAAACTCTTCCATTCATCCCATCAGTATGTAAGTCCAACTAGATTCTGTACTAAAAGTCTCCATTTCTGCATAGAGCACACCAAAATTCTTTAGAGGTCTATTGAGAATATACAATCATCATAGAGGCCCAGGTAATTTCTTCTGGGTCCCTTTTCCTAAAGGGCACCTGAAATTCCTTTGTGGATCCTTGCTATTTCTTTGGTAATCCAAATAGAATTGCTGACTTGCCTATTAGGACAAGAAGACAAATAGGCTCAATTATAGAAATATTAACTATTCTTAATAGTCAGTGCTATTATACTTCATCTTTATATTATTCCTCCTGAATAAGGTATATTCCCTTCCAGAGGGTATATATCATCATTTATGGGCCCCATCTCACCCTCCAGAAAATTGCAGTTTTCTCTTTCCCCGTACTTTTTAGTTGAAAACCTTGTGAATAAGATTTGTAAGATCTGTATTCTGTGTATTTGCATTTTGCCAGAATAAACCAATAAACATTTATTAAGTACCTATTATGTATCAGGAACTGTGCTAAGCCCTGGAGGAGGCAAAAGACAGTCCTCAAGGAGTTTACAGTCTAATGAGAAGAATATGTGAAAAGAAATGTGTGCAAAGCAAGCTACATATAGGGCAAATAGGAAATAATTACAGGAGGGAAGATACTGAATTTGAGGAAAGGTTTCTTGTAGAAGGTAAGATTTTAGTTGACACTTAAAAGAAGCCAAGGAATAAGATGAATTCCATCTCTGACAAAGAACACATTATTCCTATATTTCTTTTTTATTTCTTTTTTATTTTTATTCCTATATTTCAAGTTAAGTCCAAAAATCAAAATCATTCTCTCTGACACAATCAATTGAACAGCTGCCCTTATCTTTTATCATTCATTTATAGGTAGTTTCACTCTTCTCTTATGAAAATAAAACCAAAGTAAAAACTTTTGTGTCCCATTTCTAGCCAAACAAAACATAAGTATATAGCTTGGTTGTATATTAGTTAATTTCATGCTGCCTCCCTTTTAGATTGTGAGCTCCCTGAGATTAGGGACTGTCTTTTGACTTTAATCACATCTCCAGCACTTGTCAAAGTGCCTGACACATATTTACTGTTTAATAAATATTTATTGATTGATTGAAATGGAAGGAACTCCACAATCTGTTGCCAATCTGCCTGTCCAACTTCAGTTTTTCATTTTAAACAAGTAAAGACTTGTTCTCTCTTCCAAGCAATCTAGGCTATTCTTTGTCCCTAATTGTCATTACATCTTTTTCTGACTCCACATTTTTGTATATGGTAATCCCTATGGTCTTGAATAAATTTCTCTTTCATGTGCCCCCAAACCTCCCATATCCATGAGCAACAGATAAAAATACATTTGATCAGGCCCCCCCAAAGGGAAAATAAGATAATTTTCACATAGATTAAAATAGTGAAATAATCTATATTCAGTAGTGTCGGATTAATTGGTAGCGAGAGAGAAGATGTTGAGAAATATGTCACTTACAGTCAGGTTTGGACCACTTTTTCATGACCCTTTGGCAGACTTCTTAGAGGCAATAGGCTACTCTTTTTGGATGTCTTTTCTTTGACAAAGGTAGAAAATTCAGCTATCCCAGCATTGTTGAGCAGTATTATTTTTAAAGGTTTTTATTTTTATTTTATTTTTAATTTTTAAAATTTATTTTAAATATTTCCCCATGTTTACATGATTCATTTTCTTTCCATCCCCTCAATCCTCCCTCCTCCCAGAGCTGACAAGCAATTCCACTGGGTGGCAGTATTATTTTTGATTAGGAGCCATTTAACTTTGATTGGGTTAGTCTCTCTCTTACTTATTATCTCTCCTTTCCTTTCACCCCCTTCTGGGTAATTCTTGCCTTGCTCTTTTTGGAGTTTTGCTGCTTGCACACTTGCAATTGTATTCAAATAATTTCATCTTCTTAAGTAACTGTGCTCTTATCCTAGGTGACATTGTAGATAGTAAGGTGGACTTGGAGTTAGAAAATCTTTAGTTCAAATCCTTCCAGTAGATACTAGCTATATAACTATCATTTAACCTTTTCCTTGCTGCATTGGACTTACCTATAAAATGGGGAAAATAATAGCACATACATCCTAGGAAGGTAATGAAGGAAGGAAAAAAAAACATTTATTAAGTGGGTTTGCTATATGCCAAGCACTATTCTAAGTACTAAGGATTCAAATATTAAAAAACACACAACTAGACAATTCTTGCTCTTGAGGTCACATTCTAATTGGAGGAGAGCACTTGGAAGAAAATTTTGTTGCAAAGCAGAGATGGGTAGTGTGCAGTGATGGGGCAGATGGCCATGCCCAGACTTCCTTAAATTACTTGAGTAGAATACAGAGACAGGGTAGGTGGTCTGATTTGGTGACCCTCCATCTATTAGAAGAAGTGAATTGTTGACTTCCTTCTCATTTAAACCATGTGAGCAAACAGTCCAGGCAGTGGTGAAGGCAAGAGGCTAGGGCATCCTTGATATTCTTGTTCTTTTCCAGATACACTATGGTTCAGGAATTGAAGAAGGGAAGAAGGGAGGAAGGGATGGTGCCCTGTTGGTGAAGGAACTTCCTAATTCTTGGTGATGGGACTTCCTACTGATAAGCTGATCTGGACTATGAACATGAAATTAGAAATATATGAAAAATCATTTTGCAAACAGGAAAGCGTTATATAAATATTATTATTATTATTGTCAGAAGTAGCAGTATATGCAAAATATGGAAAATGATGTCTGCAGGTTCTTTCCAACCCTTAGCATTCCAGGAAAAGGAAGGATGAGGACTCCTATTCCGTTCTTTTCAATGTACCACTACAATGATCACAATGTCTTCTTTGTTGATTGTGACTCACTGGTTCCATATATGACTTGAAAGTGAGGGCACAGCTATATTATAACCCTAAAAGTCCATTCTGATCTTCTCTTGATGTGATTCTAAAATGGACTAGTTGGGGATTCTGAAGGTTTCCAAATTGTATCTTCTGTTGACCTCCTATATTTTTATAAAAGGATTCAACTGGGCAACATGTAAAATGCCAGAGATGACAGCTTCCCCCAGTGTGACAAGACTTTGCTGATTGTTGATGACAATGAATTAACCCCAAGAATCACCCTTCTAAACCAATTAGTTTTTGCTTCCCTCTCTCCTCTTCCTTGAGAAGGTTCTTGGCAGCTGAAAGTGGCACAGGTGCACAAATTACATAATTAAATTTAACAAGCTTCACAATGTGATTGACCAGGTGTGGAAAAGGGGAAAAATCTTTTCGTTTTTAAAGATTTGATGGGGGGAAAATCCTCATTAATTCTCCATTGCCTCATTCTACCCTTTCCCAAGAAATTAAATTTGTGTTAATTTGATACCAGTCAGGAAGCTGGGTTTATGAGCAAGTTAGGAAATGGGAACCTAACATCAAATCAGACTTCAGCCTACTCTGCTGAAAATAGATTTGGCAGCTGAGATGCAGCTTGCAGTTTGGGCCCAGTGATGGGTTTTGGGCTGGGTGTTTGTGGGATCCTGCAGGAACCTGGTCAGTCTGCCTGGTGTGGTCAAAAAGGCTTATTCTGTAGAATTAACCATTGCCTAGCTCAGCCTCAGAGAAGGTCCCTTGTCCAGGACAATAACCATTTATGCCAGACTAGTAGGTAAAGGGCAAAAAAAAGTCATTCCTATGTATTTTATCCTCTGTGTTGACTAGAATAGAAGCATGCCCTAGTTTAAATAAGAAGGCATTTAATAAGGCAGGACTTTTTCCCCCTGTCATAGAGCTTATTTGGACCAGTAATCCTTTTCCATTTTTTTTACATAAGTGGCATCTTTTCCCCTGATAGAAGCTGGGCAGTAGAGAGTGGGAAAAATTTGGGTCAGGGTGAGTGACTTCCAAAACTGTTTATGGAAGGCAATCAATAGACTTGTTTCCTAATTTTAGACTATGTTTTTCTTATAAATCAATCAGACCATTGACAAATATGTATTAACGAACTTCTTATGAATTTCCTAATTTTAGACTGAATTTTCCTGTGAATAGATAAATAAAATAAATAAAACAAGGTGTGTGTGTGTAAGTGTGTGTGTAAGTGTGTAAGGGGCTCCTTTTGAGACATGTAGTTGGCACAAATCACTGATCCTGGACACTGGAAGGCTTGTGTTCATATTTGACTTCAGATACTTACTAGCTTTGTGATCCAAGGAAAGTCATAAATCTATGTTTGCTTCAGTTTCTTCAACTATAAACAAGGATAATAAGAGTAGCTAGGAGGCTCAGTAGATAGAAAGTAAAAAATAAATTAATCAATAAGTGTGTGTGTGTGTCTATGTACATATGTATGTAAGGAACTCCTTATGTGACATATAGTCTGCCCAGATTACTGATCCTAGAGATTGGAAGTCCTGGGTTCAAATGTGCCCTCAGATACTTCCTAGCTGTGTGACCCTGGTCAAGTCATTTAACCCCAATTGCTTAGCTTTTACTGCCCTTCTGCCTTTAAACTGATACTAGTATCAATTCAAAGACAGTTTTATTAAAATAAAGATAATAATAAACATCTGCTTTCCATATTGTTGTGAGGATCAAGTGAGAGATTTGTGACATGCTCTGTATAGGATCTGGCACATTGGAGACATAATGAATATATAATATATTAACTATACGTGAAATATATAATATGTTATATATACATATAACTTAAAAATCCTTTTCTCCTGAAGTCCATATTAGATTCCCCTTACTCCTTGACATCTTCATTGATTTCCCCCAGATGAAAATGATCTTCCCCTTCTCAAATGTCCTTAGAGTTCTTGGAAGTCTTTCCTTTGCTCCTGTCACTTTTTACCTTACATCATACCTGTTTGTGGATGTGTTACATTCCCCTTGCTCCCTTAGGTTGAAGGTCTTTGAGGACAGAAATCGCATTGTCTTCCATCTTTGGATACCCAGGAAGTAGCACATTGCTTGGCATACTGTGGGTCATCCTTTCCTAACTTTAGAGCTGGAATGGACATTATTGGCCATCTAGTTCAACTCTGTTCTTTTTTCAGAGGAGGAAACAGACTCAGAAGTCAAATAATTAGCTCATGGTCCAACAAGTAAATTAGCAGTAACAATCATATTTGAATCCAGGGCTTCTGGCACCAAAGCCACAATTCTTTCCACTAAGCCAGATTTTTTTTAAAGCGAAGATCCACTTCATCCCCCAACATTTTTCATTTTGCCCTTTTATCTTTTTAGTCAATTTAATAGGTATGAGATGATATCTTAGAGCTGTTTTGATTTGCATTTCTCTAATCAATAATGATTTAGAGCCGTTGTTCAAGTAGTTAGATATAGGTTTGATTTCTTCATCCAAAAACTTTCTCTTCATATCTACTGACCATTTATCAAGCCAGAGATTCCTGTCTATTTTTGCATGTGTCACTTTTGCAAGTTGGGAAAGCCAAAGGACTCTCTTCTTAAAATAATATTTTAAAAGGCATAAAATAGACCTAATTATACAAGAAAACCAATTATATTAGATGAGTTATCAAAATAGATACTTGTAAAAGTTTATAGACCTTAGAACTTGCTGAAGATCCCACAGCTTGTGTCTAAGGAAGGATTGGAACTAAGGTCAGCCGGACAATACAGTCTAGAAGCATAAAATCCCATAGCTCAAGGCTCCTCATGAAAACTCTCTACCTAGTTATTATCTAACACATGGAATTGATAAGAATCTATATGCCAACTAATTAGAGCATGTTTAAGAGACCATATGTGTCATTAGGAGATAAACAATTGCCCTGATGGCCACAGTAAGAAGTTTCACACTTCAAGGAATACCTGACACTGTTATACTGATCATAGGAGCTATTTATGTTAATTCATTTTATTTTCATAGGAAAATTATAACATATGTCATACATATGTACATGTATCCATATATAATTATGTGTTTTATACATAATAATAAAGTATCATTAGTAGAACCATTTTCTTATCAAAGAAGTCCTGTTGATAAGATCATAGATCTAACACTAGAAAAAAAATCAGAGGTCAGTATATCTAACTCAGTTTACTTTACAGTTGAGGAAACTGAGACCGACCAAGGATTAAGTCACCCAGGGAGGTAGCAAGTGTCAGAGGTGGAATTTGAACCAAGGTCCTCTGATTTCTAAGTCATTGTTATTGATCCTGCAAAGCAAGAAACATCAGGGAATGCTATGCCTAAGCCAGAGGAGGTTTTGTGGGCAATTATCCAACCTCTGAAATTTCAATGAGGAACCACAGAGCTCTAAGCTCTCAAAGAAACAGTAGAGAGCCAGGTTTGTTTTCTTAATTCTACAAAGATATAGACAAATAATAACAACAACAACAATAATAATAATAATAATAATAATGACTGGCATTTATATGGTGCCTTAATGTTTCCAAAGCATTTTACAACTATTATGTCATTTTATCCTCTCAACAAACCTAGGAGGTAGGTGCTATTAGTATCCCCATTTTATAAATGAAGAAACTAAGGTAGTCAAAAGTTAAATAACTTAGTATCACACATCTAGTGTCAGGGGTCAGATTTGAAATCAAGATGATGAATTTTTCTGATGGCAGCACCGACGCTCTTTTTCACCGTACCAGGATATTCTTTTAGTCTGGCTTCATTTAATGAATGAGTGGTCACTCTGGTTTGTGGAACATATTGCTAATCTTTATGCCAGTTTAGAACTTTCACATTTAGGTTTCTGGTTCATCTCCCTTACATATAATTGCTGATATTTAGATATGGAGTCTTGAACCATTTTCAAGCCCCATTAGATCACAGACATTTTACTAATCTATGGAGAATCATAGAAACCAGCCTTTTCCATCTATGAAAGTTTAAGTTCTTATTAAAGGGAAAGGGACATCCAAAAAGATGTGAACTTGATTGTTAAAAATCCAGTAAAGAAAATCAGATGACTTTTCTGAGCATGTCTCTTCCATCAGTTTGGGTACTGGAATTTTCCCACCATATAGGCAAGCACCACATAGGTCTTATGAGGTGTGCAAAGGTTAGATGACCACTTGCTGCTAATGAGAGGGGACTCTTCAGGAGCACACTGGACTATGTGGCATTTGGCATTCCCTTCAATTGAGATCCTGTATACTCAAAAGGCTTCTTGCCATTCTATTCTCGTAGTTCTCCAGGGTAGCATTTCATGGCAGCACTATGTGGCACAGCTAAGGGTGAAGTGTAACTTTAGTCAAGTGTCCAAGTTTACTTGCTTCAGTGCCCATATTTTGGTGTTGGTTTGTCCCATCTTAGTTGTCTTTCCCTCTGCAATTTGCTATTGCCAGGTGGCAGGAGTTTAATACACTCTGAATGTGGGGACCCATTTCTGATTGAACGATGACCTAAAATACTCTTCCTCCACATTTCCAGCAATGTAACCTCACATGTCTGGTTTTATAAAGATTCTGGTTACTGTAATTGAAAAATTGACTAAATCTACAGTGATGAAGAACACAAGCAGAACTTAAGATGGAAAAAATCAGAGACTATAGTTTCAATTGTATGGATGTCTGAATCTGTTCTCTCACTAAAAGACTCTGATTCTGATACTCTTGTCCTTTAGAAGTCAGGAGTTTGTTTTTTTCCTTTCTTTCTAAGTAATCATTTTCTTAGCAGATTTTATGAGTACTTTTATTGAGGGTCTCCCCTTTCCACCCTCTTACTTTCCCTCTTCCTTTTCTTTTTCTTTCTCCCTCTCCCTCCCCTGAAACATTGCATACATACTCACACACAAAAAACATACATTCATAGGCCTTGATTATTTAACTGAAAGTGATCCATTAAGTATTAAAATTTAAACCACTTTTTATCAAAATGAATGATCTAATATTTTTGTTGAAGTTTTCTAATCAATAAAAGTGGGAATAATAATTACCTTGCTATTTCTAATAATAAAAAGGAAATTAGGAATAATAGTTATACTTAGTATCTTGCTATGTAATAATAATAATAATAATAAATTGCCCTAAAGTACCAGTAGAAAAAAACTGTGAAAGATTTTAGAGAAAAAAAGTTTTCTTTATAACTAAAATTCTTACTTTAAGTCAAAAGATTTTTTGGGAGGAAAAACAAAAGATTTGTCTTTTAAAAGCTTTTCTGGGTCTTCCTGAATTGATTCATAGGATTATTGTAAAGAAAATAATTTTAAATTTAAAATATATATTTGTCAACTGTTTTGATTATTTCCCTTGGGTGGCTATTAAGTTAAAATAAGATAATATACGTGAAATATTTTTGAAGGTTAAAAAATTCTATTAAATTTAGTTCTTCTAAACTAATTATTTTAGTTTATGCTTCCTTTGTATTTTACCATGCTATCTCATTCATGCGAGTGTGCTTTCTATTCTAACATAGCTCACCACACCTTTGTCTTCTTATTCTATTCCATGTTCTTTTATGGAATCTCCAAAGAAGAGCAATCTAACATTAAGGAAATCTTCCCACATATGAGAATTTTCTCTTGTATTTTACCTTGTGCCTACTCTGTTTCTTTCTTTTTTTGGGGGGGGGGTATAATTTTATGTATATGTTTTCTCCCATATTAGAATGTAAACTGTTTTTTTAATTTTCTTTGAATCTCTTTTCCTTACCATAATGACATCATTAAAAATGTACCATTAAAAAATGGTAGTCTTAAAAAATGCTTGCTAATTGATTGAGAGTACCAGTGGGACTAAGGCTATGAATTTTATCTTTTGTAGCACATGAGCAGTATGCCTTTCTTTTCAAATTACATATTTTGGCTTATTAATATTCCTTTTGTCTTTTCTTAAATATATGCCAACATTATATGTCATTAGTGTAAATATATTGCAGCTTCTTATGCTCATTATGGATCTTGGCAATGCTGTGACTAGGAATTCTGACTCCTAGGATGAATTGAAGTAAGGGAGTAGGGAATGGAAACAGCATGACTCCTTTGTTGGTCATTTTCAGAGAGTTGATAGGTTACTCAGAGGATCAAGTTCATACACTGGTGACAGTATGTATGATACATCTTCTATATACCTCTAATCTGACAACCCTCTCCTGCGAGATTACAGGGGAGAAAAAAACAGAATGAATGTTGTTGTGGGAGAAGTAAACTGGGAAACAACTGCATCAGAACTTTGTATGTGTGGTTACCTGAGGCCAGTTGAGAAAATGGGAGGCATTGTATCATGGGATATATGTCAAGTATGAATTTAGAGGATGATGACTATGAGGAGCAATTACAACCTATCAATGTCTACTATATTCTACTAATTCATTAACATTTATTAGTGCCAAAATTGGGACATTAATGCACTGATGGTGGAGTTGTGAATTAATTCAACCATTCTGGATGGCAATTAGGAACTATGCCCAAAGAGGGCTAAAAGATTGCCTGCCCTTTGATCCAGCTATACCATTGCTGGGTTTTTACCCCAAAGAGATCATAGATAAAAAGACTTGTGCAAAAATATTTATACGCGTGCTTTTTGTAGTAGCAAAAAACTGGAAAATGAGGGTATGCCTGTCAATTGGGAAATGGCTGAAAAAACTGTGGTATCTGTTGGTGATGGAATGCTAATATGTGCTCAAAGGAATAATAAACTGGAGGAATTCCATGAGAATTGGAATGACCTCCAGGAATTGATGCAGAGTGAAAGGAGCAGAACCAGGAGAACATTGTACACAGAGACTGATACACTGTAGTAAAATTGAATGTAATGGACTTCTGTACTAGCAGCAATGCAATGACCCAGGACATTTCTGAGGGATTTATGGAAAAGAACACTACCCACATTCAGAGAAAGAACTATAGGAGTGGAAACACAGAAGAAAGACAACTGCTTGAACACATGGGTTGATATGGACCTGATTTGGGAAATAAACTCTAAATGACCACCCTAGTACAACTATCAATAATATGGAAATAGGTCTTGATTGATGACACATAAAGAAACCAGTGGAAATGTGTGTTGGCTATGGGGGTGGGGGGGGAGTTTGTAGGGGGGTAGAGAGTAAGAACATGAATCATGTAACCATGGAAAAAACTTTCTAAAAAAATTAAAAAAAAACATTTATTAGTGCTAGACACTGTGCTAAGTACTAGAGGTAAAAAAAGAGTCAAAAAATAGTCCTTGCCCTCAAGGAGCTTACAATTTAGGGGGGATATAACATGCAGACAGATATGTATGAAGCAAAACTTTATACAGGATAAATAGTAATTAACAGAGAGAAAGCATTAGAATTAAGATAGGTTAGGGAAAGTTTTCAGTAAAAGATGGGATTTTAGTTAAGCTGAAAGACAGAATCATTATCTTCCATTAATGATAGCAGTTTTTTATCTGCACACCATCTGCAAGGGAAGACATTTTGTTATAGGAAATACATAATGGTAGATTTCTCAGAAAATTATTTCCTGACCACCAATCATTTCCTAACTTAATATGTGCCTGTATTCATGTGTAAATATATACTATGATTTACTTAAATTTGGCTAGAGACATTTAGAGAAGGTTCTGAAGGAAAGTCAATTCTCCTAATCTTCTTTTCTGACAGATACAGACCTGGTCTCTCTCTCTGAATGATGGTGCAGAGTTCACTCAGGCATTCAGAGTTAATGGGTTATAATTACAGGGTTTAAGAGCAATGAAAAGTTAATCATCAGTGTTTCTGAAAACGATGTCACCCTTTGCTCCTTTGATGAATTCTATTACAATATGGATGGAATCAATATGACCTCGTGTTTTATTAGAATTTTTCCATCAGCTTGGATGCCTGCTTAATAAAACCCAAAGATGAAGCATGCTGTTACCACTCAGTACATGTCATAGGTTTTGTGGTTCAGCTTTGGGTAGATTTCAAGAGCCTTTTTGTGTGTTTATGGATCTTTTTAATATGGATATCTATAAGAGAATATTTGGTGGATATATATGTATGTGTGTTTGCATAATTGAACAACAAAAATTCTTGATAAAAACTATGTACATAATGATGGAAAGAGATGCCTGGGAAGGGAGTTCTGGTCCATCTTGTCCAAGATACTTAGAGAATTGTTTAAAGCTTCTGAGATGGTCATTGACCTTTCACAAAATCACAGACTTACTGTCAGTTTTAGCATAGATATAAACTAAAGGCATTGGCTAGGGCAAAAAGTTGCAGTTGAGGGAGTTGAGGTCAGTGACAAATGAACACAGAGCTAATGGTATAAGGTATACTGGGAGGCAGAGTGGATCTGAGGTCAGCAACAGAGTAGATCAAAATTAATAGCGAAGGGGCAGCTGGGTAGCTCAGGGGATTGAGAGTCAGGCCTAGAGATGGGAGGTCCTAGGTTCAAATCTGGCCTCAGACACTTCCCAGCTGTGTGACCCTGGGCAAGTCACTTGACCCCCATTGCCCACCCTTACCACTCTTCCACCTAGGAGCCAATACACAGAAGTTAAGGGTTTAAAAATGTAAAAAAAAAAAATTAATAGCGAAATCATACTAGAAGTGGTGCCATTCAGAAAGACCATCCAAGTAGCCAAGGGTCAAGATAACTGTCCAGGTAGAAAAACAAGTCAACTTCTAAAGACATATTCATCCCCTGCTAGAATTTTCTGTGGAGCAAGGGGCAGTCCCATTCAAGTAGTTATAGAACTGGTTAAACATATGTGGAGATGGTAGCACCCAGCTAAAAGAAAACTAGAATTAAAAAATAGGAGCATTTCTTGATGCAAAAATCCTTACAATAAGATTCCAGGCTTCTTGTGTGGAAGGAAGATTAGAAACCATGTAGTCCAACCTCTTCATTTTCAGGATGAGGAAACGGGCCCAGAGAATTCAAGTCACTTACTGGAGTCCACTGAGAGATTAACTGATGCAAGGTCATACTTTCAGAGACTATGACCTTCTTCCATGGAAGAGTTAGTTTATCTAGCTTCCAAATTTCACTCTTAGGTTGAGCTCTCCTGATTGGTGGATTAACAGGCACAAATTCATTCTACTATATCTGACCTGAATCCATATTTCAAATTCCATTCAGCCATCCAAGAGGAAACCAGAGCCCACTTAACCATCTTGGTTACCAGAGTGCTATACTATCTCAGCCCCTTTCACATTATTATTACTACAGCAAAGTGGATGACTCTATAACATCACCCCCATCCTTGCTACTCATCAAACTAAAGCTCCCTTTCTTGATTGATATGTCTCTATGTGTGTTTTCCTCTGAATTAGAATGTAAGCTCCTTGAGGGAAATGATTGCCCCTCTTGTATTTGTGTCACCAGCATAGTGACTAATACATAGGTGTATAATAATTACTATCCATTAAAAATTTCCTTAAAAATGCATTCATTCCCATAGGCTATAAGTAGCAGATCTAGAATTATGGTGATAAAATATTTTGTAGTAAATTTTAAGGGTAGACATGCATCTTATCATTAGGCATAGCATGATGCTTTATATTTAATGAATGAATATCCTTAATTGAGATGGAACTGAGAAATCATTTATTTCATTGACCCGATCTCAGTAGTGGTGGAGTTTCTGTGCTCTCTTGAACACTATCTAAAAATGAACCATAGTAAACTTGCTTTTAATTGCTTGTCAAAAGATATGATACCCACCTTGTTACAATGAGTGGGCTGGTTCAGACATGGCTCAAGGAGAACAGGTACCCATTCTTATATTTCTCATTTCCTCCAGCACATATTTAATAAATGATTCCAGTCACAATAAAATGCAACAGACTTCTCTACTAGTAGCAATGCATTGATCCAGGACAATACTGAGAAACTTATGAGAAAGAACACTATCCACGTCCAGAGAAAGAACTGTGGGAATAGAAATGCAGAAGAAAAACATATGATTGACCATGTGGTTCGATAGGGATATGATTAAGATGTTGATGTTAAAAGATCACTCTACTACAAATATGAATAACATGGAAACAGGTATTGAATGATAATACATGAATAACCCAGTGTGATTGCTTGTCAGATCCAGGAGGGGGGAAGAAAGAGGAGTAGGAAATATCAGAAATCATGTAACCATGTAAACATATTCTAAATCAATTAAAAATAAATGATGCCAGTGATCAAAGCTTCATGGAATTTTTCTTTAATGTAGACATTTGTGCTGACAACTGCCTTTCTGAGCTAGGTCCTTGATTGACACTGCCTCCTATCCCCATCCTAGCATTGTTGGATTATAAAAAATGTTCCTTTCAACCACCATTTGTTGAGGAAAAAGGTCATTTGTCTGTTCTTAATGGAATAATGACTACAAACAGGACCTTCCCAAAGGAGAGAGAACATAGTATTTAAGCAGGATTCTGAGCCATTGAGTTGTCCCACTTCCCTTCAGACTTTAGATTTGTAATCTGGAAGATGTGGATTTAAATTCAACCTGTGGATCCTTGCTGGCTGAGTGATCCAGGGAGCAGTGCCTATTGTGTACATGAAATAGGAATTTGGTGGGGTGAAGAAGTCTCCATCTTCCACATCCAAATTTTGTAATTCAGAAAAATAGGTTCTTTGATTTGATATCAATAGACTTTGTTATTGTTCCATCGTGAGCCCATTCCAAGTCTCTTAAATAACCTCACTCAGCCTTCTTTTCCTCATTTGTAACATGGAGATAATGATAATATCTACTTCATAGGTTTTTGTGAGGACTAAATAGAATAACTTGCAGAACTCTTTATAAATCTTAGAACATTCTACAAATACTCATTATTTTATTATTTTTCTCTTGAAGCCTATTCATAAATTCAAATATGCTACACATATACAAAATACTCAGGTATTTGAAGTCTTTCATAATGCAACTCCCTCCTATTTTTCCAATCCTCTGGTACCTTACTTTCAAACATATACTCTTTGATTCATTGAAACTGGCTTTCTGGCTGTTACCCTAACAAAATACTTCATCTCTAGACTCTGGGCATTTTCTCTGGCTGTCTCCTATGCTAGGTATACTTTTCCCTTCCCCTCTAATTAGTGACCTCCATAGCTTCCTTTAAATCTCAACTAAAATTCCACCTGAAACCTTCCCCAATTCCTTTAATTCCAATATTCTCCTCTATTAATTTTTTCCCTAATCATCCTGTATATTTTTATTCATTCTCTCTCTCTCTCTCTCTCTCTCTCTCTCTCTCTCTCTCTCTCTCTCTCTCTCTCTCTCTCTAATCTATTTATGCTTATATGTATTTATCCTATTTCAAGTATTTATGCTCCCCCCATTAGATTTTAAAGCAGGAACTGACTTTTGCCTCTTTTTGTAACTCCAGAGCTTAGCATAGTGCCTGCCATGTGGTAGGTCCTTAATAAATGTTGATTGATTGATTGACATGTCTCTCTTCTTACTTGTCCTTTTGCTATGCCTTTTTTCTGTCTTTCTCATTCTATTTCCTCTCATTTTCCCCTTCCTTTCATACCTCTAATTTCACTTAGAAGAAGCTAAATGAGCAAGTTTTTGATTGCCATGGATGGGTTAATAGTAAAGGGAGTCCATTTCAGGCACAAGCTGAATTCACTTCAGTTCAATTGAACAAGCAATTATGNATCTCTCTCTCTCTCTCTCTCTCTCTCTCTCTCTCTCTCTCTCTCTCTGTCTCTCTCTCTCTCTCTTTAATCTATTTATGCTTATATGTATTTATCCTATTTCAAGTATTTATGCTCCCCCCATTAGATTTTAAAGCAGGAACTGACTTTTGCCTCTTTTTGTAACTCCAGAGCTTAGCATAGTGCCTGCCATGTGGTAGGTCCTTAATAAATGTTGATTGATTGATTGACATGTCTCTCTTCTTACTTGTCCTTTTGCTATGCCTTTTTTCTGTCTTTCTCATTCTATTTCCTCTCATTTTCCCCTTCCTTTCATACCTCTAATTTCACTTAGAAGAAGCTAAATGAGCAAGTTTTTGATTGCCATGGATGGGTTAATAGTAAAGGGAGTCCATTTCAGGCACAAGCTGAATTCACTTCAGTTCAATTGAACAAGCAATTATGCACTTATTAGGTGACACACCTCTAATGCATATTGACTGGGTCACTTGGTGTGCTTTTACCTCTCTGTCTTCTAGGCACTAATCTAGGGACTATTCAGTTGGAACTTGATCCCAGATTTTCCTGACTGAGGCCAATTTCTTTTCACTCCCCCACATTGTCTTTGGTTTAGAAGAAACTAATGTAGAGGAATATGTATTAAGTAATGATCTCAGGTTTAATGGCCAGATAGAAAAGAGATGGCTTTGGGGAATTGAGTGGGAAATCTCTACCTTTAATGAACTTATAATATTTGTTGATAACACTTGGTTAAACACCAATAAACAAAACTAAATAGAAAGGCTATTTCTGGAGAATGTAGGGGGTGTTCTTAATCCTTCAGTCTTTTTAAATGGACCTTTTTTTATGGACCAAAAAGTCAGTCATAAAGATAGGGCTTATAAAACACAGAAGCTTGACTATATGTGGAATCAGAGGACCTTGGTCTGAGGCCTGGCACTGTCATTTAATTACCTGCTTAGTTGGGCTAATCACTTTAGCTTTTTGAACCTCAATTCCTTTACCTAGAAAATGATTGGATTGTGCTACATGACCACTGAGGTTTCATATAGCCCTGAATCTATGATTCTATAAACAATTTTTAAGTGGGTAGAATTGGCAGGCAACTCCCATGATGCATTATCTGAAAGATTTCCCTCTTCTCATTATATTTTCCATCACATTAAATATTCTTTCTCTTGGAGTTGGAAGACTAAGGTCTTTCAGAGTCCTGTATATCAGAAGTGTTGTTACCCCTGTAACAAGTTTTTAAATTAATAATTTAATATATAATAAAATTTAAAAAATACAACAAAGCACAGAAAATGTTCATATGGATTTTCTAAGTCTACAGTGATTCTTCTGTATAGCTATTGGCCATCCTTTCTATTCCATTTTCATACTACTGCTCACACATCTGAGAATAGGAACACTTCCTCATGCCCATCATGCCCTAAAAATCTGAGTCTTGCTTTCTGAGATGATTCGTTGAGAGAGCCAACCTTGCAAGCTTTCTTTGGAAAAAAGGGGAAAGTGGGAGTTTTCAAATCAAACTTTTCCCACATCAGATTTTGTTCCAGGCAACCTTGACAAAGACAGGAATGCATTTTATCATAATTTCTTCTTCATCCTTTTACAATTCAGCCTCTTTGCTAAATACTTTGAGAGCTTTGACCTCCTGTTTGACTTAATCTCATAAGGCCAAGACTTAAATTTTGGATATTATTTTTAAAAGCAAAACTGTCATTGAGATGAATTCACATCAAAACAAACACTACATCTGAGTAGTTCCTTCAGTGGATTTTTCACCCTTCTGCCCATCAGCTTAACCATTTTCTTGATGTGGATCCAAAGAACCTAAACTCTCAAAAATTGCTTGTAGATTGTTATCCCTCTGCAACATGCCCACACACAAAAGCCCCTTCAGCTCATTTGATGTCTTGGAGAGCAATAAATGATGTTATCTTAATTGTGAAATCTCTTCTTCAATAACAGTGAATATACACATCAAAATCCAAATAAATAGCAAGCAAGAGGTCTGCTAAATCTGGCTGAATTCAATTCAGCCCTCCTTATTCAGGGCTGTGATAGGCACAAGCAGGCCTGAATTTCTAATCACAGGGCTAGAGCATCTAGGGCCCTCTGTTCGCTGCATCTCAAATGTATCTGTGGCCTCACACAGAGTAGCAGGCTTTCCCCCCCCTTCTTCCTTCTTTCATTTTTTTTAAAGACAGGCAGCAGTGAACGCTGTGCATCTGAAATGAGAATCTGGAGGAGCAAAGAATTCTCAGCCCCTCTTCTGCATCCAGATTTGTGATTCAGAAAATCAGATGGTATTTTGCGAGCTGCCATTGATGGAATTTGTTGACGTCCCTTCATGGGTCCATTCCAATTTTTCCTAAAACCAACGAACATCCAGAAGGAGGGAACTTGTGTCTTTCCTTTGTTTATGAGGCAGTACAGCGGGAAGGCATCTTTCCCAGTATCAAAGCTAAACTTGGATTTCACACCCTGTACCAGTTTCCAATGTAATAATGTGAGCTTCTCTTGGTTGCCTTTTTCTTCTTTTTTCCCCTTCACAGACCATCTCGTTTGTAATTTATTCTTGCCCAAACTTTACTTGTTCCTTCTGACAAAATCACATTTAGATGTGTCTTTCCTATTTCTGGTCATTTACTCATAGATTATCTTAGAGTTTGATGAGAACAAAACTTGATTTTTAGTGACCAGTTAGATTCTTTGACCAGCATGGCATTCTGCTGTGAGTTTCATGTTGCTTCAATTTCATCTGACAGTTCTAAAATTTCCAGGAGAATAGCACAAATATTTGGAGCAACAAACTCCACTTTCCCTAACCTTTGTTTTAAGTTGTTTTCAAAAAGACTTTCATAGTTCTGGTGAAAATTTAATCCAAAAGTCTAGGAGAGATCGTTTCTCCCTCTTTAAGGTTTGATTCCTCAAAGCTTCTTAGTTATAGCTGTTGAAGCATATGGCATCCCAAGCAACAGAGGACATATTGGGGGAGAAAAGTAATGATTTACACTCCTATTCGGATTCATTTTTCTTCCCTTTTCATAGGAATCATAAGATTGTTTTGGTGTTTCTGATCAAACATGTTTTTGAGCAAAGAGTACATTACCCAGCTGTCCTAAAAACCATTACTTATCCCTGTTCAGATTTAATCCAAACCATCTGCTACATTTCTTTTTTCCTTTTTTATTTTTTGAGGCAGATCACAGTAAAGCTGTTTCTTGAAATATCTCACCCAGAGAAAGTACAAGAAGGAAAACATGTCAAAAATTTAGATGTCATTTTCAATTGCATTTTTGTGTCAAGGATTAAATGTGACATTCCAGTGAGAGTTCAAAGCCCCCATCCTGGCAGCTCTTCTCAGAAAGTCCAATAAAAAGGAGTGGGGGTAGGATAAAAAGCCTGAGGAACTCCAAGTAAATCTTGTATAACTCATATATTTAATGGAAGAAAATCAATAATCTACAGCAGATTACAGGTTTCATTTTGGGTCTTCAGTCCTATCAGGTAATTGGAACATCTCCCTTATCTGGTGAATTTAGGCTTCTAGATTTTTTTAAATATGTGTGTATCATTATAAATTAATATGTTTTGGAGATTTTGCCTTTGAAGCCTGGTGACGGAGAGCTATGCCATGAAACTATGGAATATTATCAGATTTGTTACTCCAGGAAGGTGTGGTGGACTTTTTTACTGAGCTCTGGGAATATTATTTTTTTTAACTTTTATCTTCTGTCTTAGAATTAATGCTATATATTGGTTCCAAGGCAGAAGAGTAGTAAGGGCAAGGTGATGGGATTATGTGACTTGCCCAGGGTCTTTTAACTAAGAAGTGTCTGAGGTCATATTTGAACCCAGGACTCCTGTCTCTAGGCCTGGCTCTTAATCCACTGAGCCACCCACCTTTTCCCTGGGAATATTCTTAATTTAGAAGGATTAAATCAAAACTCATGATACCATGGGACAGTGTAAAGAGCCTTAGCTCTCCAAGAATCCAGAGGACCTGGGGCTGGCATTTACTCTTCTTTGTACCATGAGGCATTGAACTAGTTGGCTATAGAGATCCCTAAAGATATGATCTTTGGTTTCTTAATTTAAGCTATGTATGATATTGGAGAATAGGTCTGAATTTTCCTTTTTTTTTTAAACCCTTAACTTCTGTGTATTGGCTCCTTGGTGGAAAAGTGGTAAGGGTGGGCAATGGGGGTCAAGTGACTTGCCCAGGGTCACACAGCTGGGAAGTGTCTGAGGCCAGATTTGAACCTAGGACCTCCCGTCTCTAGGCCTGACTCTCAATCCACTGAGCTACCCAGCTGCCCCCTGAATTCTCCTTTTTTGAAAAATTAAGATTTTTCAAATTCAGATGGAAATTTACAGTGAAATTGTGATTAAAATCAGATACATTTGGTTTGATTCAACCCAGTAAGAATTAGTTATACTCCCTATGTGCCAGGTTCTTAGACAAAATAGAGTTTATACTCTACGTGAGTTTATACTCACTTTACGTGAGTTTATACTGTCCTTAGTACTAAGGAATAATATGTCCATAGATAAGTAAGTATAAAACATGCACACAACAAACACAAAGTAATTTCATTTTATGGCTCCATGTCACAGATAATGATGCTGAAGAAATCTCAGCACCATAGTCAGCTCCTTTGTAACTTAATGAAGGTAACATGAAAAAAGTTTTAATAATAATGCAGAGGAAGATTTTAATTCAAGTCAATTCTATACCAAGGTAACAGAACTTGAGAGATAATATGACAATATTAGAGAGGCCAGAAGTCAAAACCTGCTTCCCACATTAGCTGTATTACCATGGAAAAATCACTTAACTTTTTTAAGCCTCAGTTTCTTTAGCATGTCAAATGAGACAATACCTAAAGTTATGATGCTATTGTGAAGCACAAAGAAAATAATATAGATAATACCCTAATAGTGAGAGAGAGTGGGAGTCAACTGGGTAATTTAAAATAACAAACACATTAATTAATTTTTAAAAACATGTGGACAGCTTCAAAATGCTATCTATGAAAGAAGGGGAGAGTAATGAATGTTGGAGGGGATGTGGCAAAATTGGGACATTAATGCATTGCTGGTGGAGCTGTGAACTGATCCAGCCATTCTGGCTGGCAATTTGGAATCATGCTCAAAGGGCTATAAAAGAATGCCTGCCCTTTGATCCAGCCATACCATTGCTGGGTTTGTACCCCAAAGAGATCATAGATAAACAGACTTGTATGAAAATATTTATAGCTGCGCTTTTTGTGGTGGCAACAAATTGGAAAAGTAGGGGATGTCCTTCAATTGGGGAATGGCTGAACAAACTGTGGTATATGCGGGTGATGGAATACTATTGTGCTAAAAGGAATAATAAACTGGAGGAGTTCCAGGCGAACTGGAGAGACCTCCGGGAACTGATGCAGAGTGAAAGGAGCAGAGCCAGAAGAACATTGTACACAGAGACTGATACACTGTGGTAAAATCGAATGTAATGGGCTCCTGTACCAGCAGCAATGCAATGACACAAGACAGCTCTGAGGGATTTATGGTAAAGATGCTACCCACATTCAGAGGAAGAACTGCAGGAGAGGAAACATATAAGAAAACAACTGCTTGAACGCATGGGTCGGGGTGGACATGATTGAGGGTGTGGACTCGAAACTACCACACCAATGCAACTACCAACAATTTGGAAATTGGTCTTGATCAAGGACACATGACAAAACTAGTGGAAATGTGCATTGGCCATGGGTGGGGGGAGTGCAGGGGGTGAAGGGGAAAGGAGGAGCATGAATCATGTAACCATGTTAAAAATGAATATTAATAAATATTTGAAAAAAATGCTATCTAAATGTTGGTTATTTCCACTATATACATTGTGATATATTTATCACCCATCTCTTGTTTTAGAAAGTATGATATGCTATTCCTCTGTCTTCTGCAGTATCATTTATGGGCATTTTAATAAAGTGAAGATTCATTTAAATTATAAATTAATAAACCTTAATATTCTTATCCTGGTCCCTTTCTGCAACCTGCTTCACTCAGTCTCACTTTCCAGTCCCAAATATTATTATTCTCTTTCTGTCTCCCTAAATTCTAATCTCTATAGGCTCTATAGGCTTGATTTACTCTTCTCATTTCTGCCTCTCAATTATTGTTCATTCCTGGAATGGACTCCCTGTCCTGGGTTTTCCTATTCCACCTTTCCCAGTCTATGGCTATTGAAGTACCTCCTTTCCTAGGAGATTTAATTGAGGTATCATTTCTATGAATGTTTCCCCGAGTTTTCCCATCAACAATAATTTTTCTCCTCAAATTTCTCATAGCATTTTGCTTGGATCCTTCTATCCCTCTCCCCTTCCCCCTCCCCTTTTCCTTATAAATGGTTGTGTACAATGTCTTTCTCCATCAATCAGTTATAAACTTCTTAAGAGCAAGATCTGGATAATAGCCTTGATCAATAATATTATAATAATTAAAATAATACTTGAATCTGGATTAGAAAACAATTCTTAAACTTTTTAATATATAAATAAAAATGTTAAATATTTGATATTAATTCATTTATCCAATAATGTTTCTTCCATTGTCCACTTGGATTTGAAGTTTTCTCAAATTTCATAGTCAGAACAGCTCATTTTTGGGGAGGATAATATTAGGCTGTCCTGGAGTGAAATCTTTCTTTCAATTATAAGTTAACTCAGAGTGATATATTTTTTTCTTTTGGAAAATACACATATTAGATGGCTACCAGTTTGGTGATCTTGTAAACTTAAATTTGGCAAAGTTATAACAGTTTCTAGTTCAAGTAATGATAATCTTCAGATCTTTTCCCTTGCCTTAAGTCTTTCTGTAATCCATTCTTTCCTTATTTACCAAGATGGCCTTTTTAATGCACAAGTCTGACCCTGTCTTCCCCTGCTCAGCAATCTTCTATGGCTCCTTATTCCCTATAAAACTAAATAAAAGCACTAGTTATTATCATTTCATATGCTCCACAGTTGTGGCTCTGCTCATCCATCCTGGATATATCTTATTTCTAGCCCACTTTATACTTTATATTCTAGGCAAACTGAAACATATGGCAATTTCCCAAACTCCTCTTACCCTCTTCATCTTCATTAGATGTTCCTTGACCTCCTCAGTTGTAAGTGATCATCCCATTCTAAGATTTTCCTAGACTACTTTGTTTCATTTTCTCCTTTATCTATTAGATTTAACTAAATTTATGTTGTTAGTTTAGAAAATCAGGCTGTCATCTCCTTGAAGGCAAGAACTTTGATTTTTATCTTGTATTCTCAGCACCTTGTATAATGCATATCACTTAACAAATTATTGTTAATTGCTTCATTCCATTTGCTTTTGATGATTCACTCACATATTTTAAATTACTTTTTTGGGGGGATGCTATCTTTTTCTGGTAGGAAATACAATAAATTAAAAGGACTCAGTCTTTATCAAAGAAGTCCAGAAATGGAGTATACATATATTTTTACAAAGGAAAGTAAGAGATATTTTATCCCAACTGCAGTGTGCTCATCCAAAATCTAATTCACAGAAACTGTTCAATGGTATCTCTTGGTAAATGATTTTGCATGTCTTGTTTCCCTCTAGTGGTCAGCTTGTTTGAAATTGCAGTTCTTTCTCTCAGCTCTAAAATTGTGACCACTAGAGGGACAGACAATTACAGAAAGTTACCAACTAACTCCTGAATGTTGAATCTTCTCCTGTGAGACTTGGAAAAGGTAATTGCCTTTTTGGTCTGTCATCCTCACAACTCTTATGACTTATGATCATAAGGGTCCCACTAGGAATGCTGTCCACTTAACTCTCATCTTAGATCTCATGTTATATACCCTGGGGAATCCAGTCCAATCCAAAAAAACATTTAATAAGAGTCCGTTATGAGCCAGGCACTGTGCCAATTAATTTAATTTAATTAAAATAAATACAGTCCCTGCTCTCAAAGAGCATACAATCTAATGTGTGTGAGTGTAAGTGTGAGTGTGTGGAAGCACCACAATAAGATATAGTAGCAATAGCAAAGTAGCAGGAAATTTCCAATGACTACTCTGTTTTGGTCATCTTATTCTGTGGAGTCAAAACCAAGGAGGGAAGCAGATACACAGTAGTAGAGCCCAGTCTCTGCCTTCAATAAAGGAAGACATTGAGTTGTGATGGATCTTGCTTCTCCACCCTCTACCTCTCCATTAAGAGAAGAGAGAAAGGGATGTGTCATCAATCAAGACTCAGCAGTAGAATGATGATACTCAAAGAGATAAACTTGACTTGGAAGGGTCTTCTTTGTGCTAATGAAACCAGGCAAAGCAGCCAGTACAAAGTAGAATCCTCACAATAGCTATTGTGATTGAAAAAAATTACTGTTTTCTTCTATTGTTATTCATGTATCAATGCATTTGGATACAACTAGAATACTTGGCCAAACTAATGGTGATTTCCCCATGGATTTGGTTCCACTATGAACCTAATAATATTTATTGAAGGGATTGTGGGTTAGCAAAAAGATCATTAACCTTGACATTCAAAGAAAGGATTGAAGTAAAAGTTCTTCTACTGATAGATTTTCATTGGCAATTGTACCCAATAATTGGGGTTCCTTTTCACTGTAACATGATCCTTCAACAGGGTTATTAGATAAAACCTAATTTCAAGGTAGGATGGAAATATCCACTAGGGGACTTAAAATTTTCCCTAGAGTCAGAGATTTAGAATTTATTTAGAAGAATTTATTTAGAAGAATCACTAAAATAAGGATTCTTAATCTGGGGGACATATACAGATTTCATATAGTCTATGAACTTGAATAAGAAAGCAATCACATCATCATTATCATCATCAACACATAGTAATACATGTAACTCACATATAGTGCTTACTATGTGCCAGGGATAATATAGTTTCCTTTTAAATCATTTATGTTTTATTTTACTCATTTAAAAATGATATTCTGAGAAGAGCTCAGAGTAAGTTTTACCAGCCTCCCAAAGGCAGGGAGTTGGTTCATGATAGAAAAGGTTAAAAATTCACATGCTAGAAATTTTTGAGTAGAGAAATAACAAGTACATTAGTATTTTTGGAAGATTATTTAGATGATTTGATTAAAGAGAGGAAAGATTGGAATGAGGAGGCATTAGGAGGTGATGACAATAGTTTAAATTAAAAGCGATGAGGGTCTGAGCAACACTGGTCATCCTTGGAGTTAAGTTGATAGGAGAGACAACAGAAGTAGGATGCATATCCAGCAACTGATAGGATTGTCATCTTGAGGCAGAGGGAGAAATCAAAGATGATTCCAAAGTTTTTACAAGTCCTAGCACTGGTCTTGTCTTTTGGAGGTACCTCTCCAGATTCACAATAGAACGAGAGCCCTGATATTGTGATTTGTATGCCATTTAGGTAGTAGTCGGAATGGATGACCTTTGAAATTCTTCCTGAGAATTAAAGAAACATCCAGCCTCTGACAGCAATAAAGTGTTTTGGTGACCTTGGAACTTTATCAGTTGTGGGTACTGGTATAGTAAACAAACTTTATTTCATTCAAAGAGATATTTATTTACTGCCTACTTAATGGAGTTCTTAATCATTACCAGGACAAGTGAAAAGCAGTATAAGCCAAATTGTCTACCTATTCTGCTGAAAATGTTTTGAGTATGGCCAGTGAAAGGATGTATATCTGTTGTTTGAGGGCCAATCTACCTCAGTTTAGAGAAGTCCTCCTCTAGCTTTACTACAGGGTAATCAATTCTTTTCTACAAAATTAATTAATTTGTCACATTTATTTTTATTTTTTATTCTTAAAAAAAATAAATTTTCCATGGCTACATGATTCATGTTCTTGATCTTCCCCCCTCCACACCCCAGTAGCTGATGCACATTGCCTCTGGTTTCTTCCTGTGTCATCAATCAAGAAATATTTCCATATTATTGATAATTGTTCTAGAGCGATCATTAAGAGTCTATATCCTGTAGACTCGAAATGACCACACCAATATAACTATCAATAATATGAAAATAAGTCTTGATTGATGACACAGGAAGAAACCAGTGGAAATGTGTGTTGGCTATGGGGTGGTGGTGAAGGGGGAGTGAAGGGGAAAATAAGAACATGAATCATGTAACCATGGGAAATTTTTCTAAAAAATAAAATATTTTAAAAAAGAGACTACATCCTAATTGTGTCCACATCAACCCATGTGTTGAAGCAGTTGTTTTTCTTCTGTGTTTCCACTCCTGTAGTTCTTCCTCTGAATGTGGGTTGTCTGTTACATTTAAATACCTAGTATTCTCCATGGATTTGGTTCTAACCATGAACCAAAAATACTTATCTAATTCTTTCCTCTATTAGAGAAGGCATCATTTGACAAAAGGATCTCTCAAGAGAGAGAGAGAGAGAGAGAGAGAGAGAGAGAGAGAGAGAGAGAGATAGATAGATAGATAGATATCCATGTCAACTATGTTTTATTTCTTTTAGTTCTTTCTCTGGAGATGGATTTATTCTTGAAACAATAGTTCTGTTGCTGCATATGATATTCTCCTGGTTTACTCATTTCACTCTTCATAATTTCATGCAGGTCTTTTGATGTTTTTTCAATATTAACCTGTTTTTCATTTCTTATAGTGAAGCAGTATATGCTACAACTTGTTTAGCCATTCTGCAATTGATGAGCATCCATTCAGTTTCCAGTTCTTTGCCACCACAAAGGGATAGGCTATAAATATTTTAGAGCATACAAGTTCTTTTCCATTTTCCTTGATTGCCTTAGGAAATCAACCTAATAATAGTATTTCTGGATAAAATGGTAGACATAGTTTTATAACTCTTGAGCATAATTCCAGATTGTTCTCCAAAATGGTTGAATCAGTCTACAGTTCCATCAACAGTATATATTTTTATCCCCATTTTTCCACACCCCCTCCAGCATTTGTCATTTTGCTTAAGGTGATTAATTCTTTGGCCATAGAATCTCTTCCATGCCCAAATACTCCATTTCCTTATCCTTGTTTCTTAGGATCCCTGCTCTCCTCCTAGACTCTTTTCAGATATTGTATTTGACAGTAGGGTTTCCCTTGTCCCTCCATAAGCTAGTGCTGTTCCTTCCTGCCCCAGATTAATTCCTATCTACTCTGTATTTAACTCTTTTATGGGGTTATATGCATAGATTGTCTACTCCATTAGAATTTCTTTCATGGTTATACCTTCCTTCGTATCTGTAGTGTTTAGCACTCTGCCTGATACATAGCAGGTATTTAATAATAATTGCTGGTTTACAACTAAGGTTTTTGTTAATTCAGTCATTTTAATCATGTCTTACACTTTGTATCCTGATTTGGGAGTTTGTTTGCAAAGATACTAGAATGATTTGTCATTTCCTTGTCCAGTTCATTTCATAAATAAAGAAACTGAGGCAAATAGGGTTAAGTGACTTACCAAGTATCACAGAGCTAGTAAATGTCTAAGACCAAATTTGAACTTAGAAAGATGAGTCCTCCAGATTCTCTATCATACTTGCCTCATTAAGGTTTAGAAATGGATGAAATCTGTTGATGGTGGACGTTCCTGACCTGATGATGAATCTGAAATAATAAAGGTCTTGGTCATCCAGTTGGCTGACCTGTTTTCTGTCATGAAATTGAAGGGGAAAAACTCTATGAATCAGTATTGGTCCCAGAGGAAATCCTGGCTAGTCCCCAACAGTTCATCTGACTTTAACTGTTTTTAAATTAAATTTAAACTTAAACTTAAATGTTTTTGTGAAATGATGAGTCTTCAAGAGTCCTAAGAGGTCTCTGTTGCACTTGAAATATGTAGTATAACTTCTGAAATATATAATCAGTAACTAAAATAATAAAGGGATGTTTACTTAATATGGAGTATATAATATTTGCTAATGGTACCCCTTTCCTAGGGTTTCCATATGTAGAAATGTTTTCAGATTGAAAACTGATTTTGAGGTACTTGGTAGAGGAGAATTCTGAATAGTTGATTTAGAGTCCTTTGATTCTGAGTATGTCTTTCAGATGACATCAGCATCATGCCTGAGAAACAATAAATATTTATGGTGTGTATAGCTTTTAGCATTTCTGAGCATATTTTGGTGATTTAGTTTAATTTTGGTGTGCCCCTGTCATGGACCAGCTGTGCTAATGCCTTTTGGGAAACCATTCTCTTTTTTTCCCCTTTCCTTTTCCTTTCCCTTTTTTCCCCTTTTTCTTTTTACATTTTTCCCTTTTCCTTGTTATTTTTCCTATCAATCAGTATAAGGGTAAATGGCAATGTTCCTCAAGTATGTGGTTTCATACCTGGCTTACAACTGTATATACATGGGAATAGAGATGAGAGCCAAATATTCAATTTTGTGAAGGAAATTTGAATAAATGAGATTGAATACTTACATAAAGGATACTAATGATATAGTTATCTGTGATAGAGCTTGTTCCCTGTGCAAGGAGCCATGTGTGAAGGCAAAAGTTTCCTGTCCTATATATCCTGGTTTCTTTGGTAGGTGAGTGTCTAAATTATGCAATTTTTTTCTCATCCTGAAGGAATAATGGTACCACAGTCTCCCTTAGCAACCTCTGGGTTTACAGTTATCATCTAGCCTTCTTTTTATCTCTAGGTTACACCATTCTAATTCCACGAACTCCTTCTCATAAGGGCCGCTTTCATTCTGTTTGGTCATTTACTCATCTCTAGTAAGAGGAAGGAGCAAATGTAAAATAAAAGAAAAGCAAGGTTGATTGGGTAATCTTTGTAGAGGGCCATCTTTAGTGATGAAATTGGTCTGAGTACAACTGGGGACATGTATAACTATTGTGGTCAGAGGAGAGCAGTTACTGTGGAGAAGGATTATCTTAGCAATGAATTGAGAAGGAATAAGTACCATATTGTTCCTTGGATATCCTAGGATGGAAAGTATTACCTGGGAAAGATAAATTCTAGACCATTCTGGGTAACTCTATTGCAAGAAAGGAGACTAACTCTTTCCAGCTAACTTCCAGGAATTACCCTTTTGGAGAGATTTTCTTTAGGGTTGTTGTTTACTTTAAATCCACTTCACTAGAATTCCACTTACTGACCAATGAGATTAAAGATTCACATGGTAGTCATTGGAGGGGAGGGGACAAAATTGGAAACTTTGAAACTGAAGGTACAATATATGACTTTAAAATTGTCAGGAAAGTAAATGGATTTTATCATTATTTAACAGCTTAGCTTCTGTTAAATAAAATTATGACAAGAGGAGCACCATTAATTTCATTGCTTGGCTTTGAGTGGAGCAGTAGAGAAAACATTCCTTCTCTCCCACTCCACACCCCCACCATGTGGATGACTAATTAGATTTCTCTTCCAACAAGTTAGTTCATTCAATTACCATGATGGATTTGGTTGGGTTGGGGAAAAGGCACTGAAAGCTAAGGCTAATAGAAATCCCCACTTTCTCTCACTCTCTCTCATTTTTCCTTCTTTCCTTTGACCCTCTTCTTCTTATTTCTCCCTTCACCACTTCTCCTTTTCTATCTCCTTTCTCCCTACTATTCTCTCTTCTTTTTCTTACTCTCCATTTTTCCTTTCTCTTCTTTCCCTTCTCCCATCTCATTCTTGTTCCTAACTTGCCTCCCTTTCCTCATTATTCTCCTTTCTCCCCTACCCTTTTTCTCTCTCTTTTCTTCTCTTTCCCAGTCTCCTGTCCATACTACATTGAGCACAATATGGGGCTCAAGAAATTAACCATATTGATGTGACATTGGCAAGAGGAAGGGTACAATAGGAAACTATTACGTTGGATTTAGGACCTTGCTGAAGTCTTTGTGGGGCAATAAAAGTGCAGGGCTGCTTCCAGCTTGCATTCACAGCACAGCCTGAGCCGGCTTATTCTTAATGGGAATTCTCAGTGGGTGGCTCTGATATATTACTTACATCTGAGCCAGGGCGAATGCCTAATTTCTCTTGTGTTCTCACTCTCACAGATGCAATTACCATGCTGAAATGTGGTCTAGGAGGATGGGATGGAGTTCTATTTTTAAGGTGATTTCTCTTCTTCTTGGCCAGAGAGTTTTCCCAGTGAATAGTCCTTGTTAAATGTACTGATTCCCTCTTTGATCTAGCCCTTTGGGTTCAGTGCAGGAGCTTGTCACTTCTGCTATTTAATTCCTCACTGGTAGAAGGTTTCTTGTCATTTTCTTTGTTTTATTCATCCTCAGAGCTTGTGGACTTATTCAAAGCTTGAGTTGGTTTGCTCTAAGAGATTGGAAAAGGTGAAAAAATATTCAATGAGAGTCTTAATTGTAAGCCATAGCTCTGGTTTTTCCACTCAGGCCTTTTTTTACTTCTAGATACAAAGACCCTTAGTTAGAGCTGAATGGGATTTTACAGATCATGGAGTCCAACCAAATCATTTTACAGATGAAGAAACTAAAATCCCAGTGAGGACTTGCCCAGGGTCACATAGCCAATAAGTTACAGGATTCAGGATTGAACCAAACTTCCTGACTCTGAGAATAAGATTCTTCCTGCCACATCATGGTACCTCCTCCGCTGAATATTCCATGCTACCATATACCTTATCCCCCATATAGTGTATCAATACTTATTGAGCCTATCCTTGTCATTGAATACCTAATGAGTTAGTTACGTATCTCCAACCCTTGGTGGCTTGAGTTAGATGTATCATTGTCATCTCAAATTCAAGAATTCCAAACCAGAACTCATTCTCTTTATTCCTAAACTTCTTTCCTTTCAAAGCTACCTATTTTTGCCAAAAGCATTACTGCCTTTCTCAGTCATCCAGGTCCACAAGCTATGTCACCTGTGACTCTTTACTCTCACTCATCCCATATAATCAATCCTTCGCCAAATCCTGTTGGGACTACTGCAGTAGTTATCAAATTGGTTTTCCTTGTTCAATTCTTTCCCCATTACATTCCAGTTTCAGTTAACTGCTAGGGTCATTTTTCCAAAGCATGAATCTAACCATATCATTCTCCCTGCTCACTGGGCTCCAGTGGCACCCTATTAATTCTAGGATCAATAAAGGTTTCTCAAAAGTCTTAGTACAATTTTAAGGTGATGATGATTAAAGTTTTAGGCTGGTGAAGTTTAAAACCTCATTATCAAATTGTCAAAACCACTTGGTTTTGGATGACCTGGCTGGTTTTCTGAATATTGATTTTTGTTTTAACTTGCTATGTTGTAGAGTCACCCCAAAATAAATAAAGTTTTTTTAACCTTTTTTCATTTTCATTGGATTTGTCTTGTCATTAAATCTATCCTTAACTTTTTACCAATATGGAAAAGGTGCTTAACAGTTGGTTGGATAAGATTAATAAATGATACATGGACTGATTGATTGTTCTCCTGATGATTGACATAATGCTTGAATAAAATTATGAGAGTCTTAGAGATTAAGTTAATTGATACCAGGATTTCTTCTTCTTATCTGTTGATGCTTACTAAATGTTGCATTGCACTGGATTAGGCATTTGCAGCTTTTTATAATCTGGCCCTTTCTTATCCACCTATTCTATGATCTAGCTTCACTGGTTTATTTACAGTTCATTGAACATAGCATTCAGTCTCTGTCTTTGTTTTTTCATTGGTTGCCTCTCATGCCTTGAGTGCTCTGCCCTCTCACCTTTATATCTTTACAGATTTTCCAAAAAATCAATTTAAAGCTTAATTATTTTCATTTCACTATTACTTAGTTTTGTGAATTTTGAATGATATATTAAAAATTTTTTTGCAAGACAAGGAGCTGTGCTACTGTGCACTGTGTACGTCACTCTCTGCATGATGCTTTCCTAGACTGGTGAATCAGAAGAGGAGATTCTTTTGCCTGGCTATTTCTGTCACTTAACCCATCCCTGTTAAACCTTCTCTTGTGGGGCCACATCTAAATTTTTGTAGAGATATAAAAATTTTCTCCTTCTTTAGTGTTTTAAGGTTTACAAAGTACTTTTATTTACATTATTTCCTTTGTACCTTATAGAAAACTCATAAAGTAAATATCACAGGTATCCATTTTACAGATTAGGAAACTGATTCAGAGGCTTATTTATTAAAATGATCACAAATTCAAGCATCATTCTTAATATTGCTAGTTAGAGAATTCAAATCTCTTTTCACTCCCAAGCCCATACTCTTACCATTACACTATACTATCTTTTAAGACCCAACATAATCTAACCCCATCCTATCTAATCCATTTCCTCCTTCCTACTCTCTAACAAATACTTTCACTATGCTCTGTATGGAGCATCCATACTCCCTCTTTGGTACCTTTGCTCATGTGGTTGCAACTACCTACAGCATCCTCGAATATCATTCAAGGCTTAGCTTTTCCATAAAGTCTTATTTGACTAATTGTCTACTAATTTCTGCCTTTTCTGAATTTACATAGTTCCAAAGGGTTCCAGCATGCTACTCAGCACCTACTTATTTTCTGGTTATTATGGGAGCATTCTTTTTCTTTCACCAACAAATATATAAGCAAAAGGACCACTTCCTTACATTTCCTTTGCATGTAGGTGAATCATGTTTAGTCCCTTAACGAACACCTTGCCATGATCATAATAAGCTTCCTTGGATTTATTTGGTGCTGGGAAAAGAAAAGAAATGTCTAACAAGGTGTGATGAGAAGGAGTGGGATACAGAAGAAGGGCAGCAATACTCTTTCATGGCTGCTCCTGGAAACAGTCTCACCACAGGATTGAATTATAGTGAGAGTGAGTTGTGGACATTTGTCTTACAAATTCGAGATTGGAGGTGCTGGGAAAAAAAGAGGTGGGGTAGTGGTAAAGGTCCACAAGACCACCCAAACACAAATGAAATAAGGTTACTTCTTGGGACACTAAAGGGGAGTATTTTCTGCAAACTAGAGGGATCAAGAAGAGACTCTTTTATGATGCAAATGAACTCCTTAATCCTTGTAGGACCTAAATGCTGCTTGCTAAGATTAAATAAATCCATAAGAGTGAGTAGGAGCTACATACCCATATTTCAAATGTTTCCAAGTTTTCTGAAAACTTTGGAAAGCAAAATCATGGAATTTACTTTAAAAGACAACAGCTTTTTACAGGCTTTTTGACAGGTGGTGTCAACACATTTTTCCCCTGCTCTTTACTTCAATTCCCAAAATATTCATCTGATTCTGTAGAAAATATTCCAAATGCATGAATTTTCTTATAAGGGTACCTATTTTTCCAGTTTCTCTGAAGCTAGAAGGAATCATCTGGTCCAGTCCTCTGCCTTTTGTTAGATAAAAGTCGAAATTAAATTGTCTCAAACAGATGGTCACCTATTCTTAGAGACCTCTAGGCAGACACCTCAACCTTAGTATAGTTATCATTTAGATGGTTCAGATATTTTTCCTTATGTCCTTTTAAAATCTTTCCTTCTTTAATCTAAATTCCACTAACCCATAAAAAAACTTGACATTCTGAAGAAAAATCTAATTAATGTTTCATTGTAATTATACTATTTCTTCTCCTCCAAGTTATAACAATCATGTAATTTTAGGTCTGGAAGGAAATGTAGAAATGATATAGTCAAACCACTTCCTTCTGCAGATGAGAAAAAAAGAGACCTGGAGAAGCTGAACAATTATGACTAGAACCTAGGTCTCCTGATTCCCATAATACTATTATTTTTAATTCTTTTTAACTTTGGACCTTTTTTTTTCTCTCTTCCACTTGGAAAGCCTTTAATCTCATTGTGTTACTTAAGAATTGCCTGTAAACAATCTGGCACACTGCTAACACTCCTTTAAAGCAAGGGTTCTTAAATCAAGATACATTTTTCCCCCAAATATTAAAGTCCACCAGATGTCAGTATAACCTAAAGAATGGAACCCTTTAGTTTCCCATGGAAAAAATTTATCATTCCCCTGATCTATATGTTCCTCCCACTTTCCTCCTTCCTGTATTTTGAACATGGATCTAAATGGCAGTTTTAAGAATTTATATAGAATATCTCAGAGAATATTTGGGCATCAGTGAATACAGTAGAAACCCTTTTGTCTTCTCTCTTTATGACTTCCAAGTGTAATAGACATACCCAGGCTATATCTAGAGATAATTCCCTTTGTGAGATCATCATTAACTGTAGAACATTTCTTTATTGATTCCCCCTTGTAGCAAGAAATGTTGCCTATTGGCTCTGGGCTTTGTCCATCTCTTTCAGCTACCAGGATTTGGAGTCCCCAAACCTTAATGGAAGTTTTAGAGGATGAAGGGAATTTTCAGGGATGGTAGTGGAAGGCAGGAGAAGGCTGGCTGTCGAACATAAGACATGGAGAGTTCCTGGGTGAAGTGGTTTCAGTCTTGGAAAGCTTCACTAGACCATTATTTCATGGTACTCTTTGCTTTGGTTAATTAGCGCCTCTCTCTGAGCTTATAGCCACTGGATGCCACTTTGAGACATTCTGTTGCCTCCCCAAATCCAGTAATGATTGAAAGTTGTGATAACAAGGTGTGCTTTTGGACTGAATCAATTGGAAAGCAGCTCTATGCCTGCTCATAGACTATAAATGAGTGGTACAATGGAAAAAAAACACCAGCTGTGGCTTGAGAGGATTTAGGTTCAAATCCTACTTCTGCTACCTGTTCTATGTGCAATTATGGGCTAATTGGTGAACCCTGAGACTCAGTTTCCTTATACTTAAAAAAGGACCTCTAAACTCTCATTTAAGAGAAACAAAGAACTCTAAATAATGCTCCTGTGATCTAATTCAACCTACAAATGTTACAAATAAGGAAACTGAGTCCCACAGAAAGGAAAGTAATAATAAAAGAGAACTGACATTTATTGAGTACCTACTATGTACCTGGAACTCTGCTATTACTTTAAAAATATCTTGTTGATCCTCCTTATTTGATACACTGTGAGGGAGGTGCGATTGCTATCTCCTTTTTTACAGTTGAGGCAACTCAACTGTAAGAATGAGGCAGGCAAAGAGGTTAAAGGACTTCCTAGGGTACTTCAGGTAGTAAATATCTGGAACCAGATTTGAACTCACTTTAAGCCCAGAGTTCTATTTACTGCATCAACTAACTGCTTGGCTAGTTAGGAAGCAACTTTTTAGTGGCTAAATTAGAACTAGAAGCCAAGCATCCAGTGCTTTTTCCATTAAACTATATCATGTTGTCCTTTGGTCCAAGTGGCTCAGTACATGGCCTGAGGAGTCATTCCAAAAATTCTGTTTGCTTGTCTTAAAGGAAAATCTAGTTAGGAAAAGGTTAGGTACCTCAGGCCAAGGGCTTAGTATAGGATTACTTCTTGAGAATGGTTCCCTCCCTATATTTGTGGAAGAAAATTAATTCCTACAAGAATTGTTTGCTTGTGTGAACTTGAAATGACCCAGGAGGAATGAGTAGCTCTGCCTTAATTATTGGACGCTCCCCAAAGTTGTGGAAGTTAAAAGAAACCTATTAACATTGTAGATCTATGATTCTATTATCTTGTTTATCTGGCATTAACAGATGACAAGATGTTTGTTCCACATAAATGAATTTTCCAAATCGTTGAACCTGAGACCTCTGTAAGTACCAACAGAATTATTTAACCATTTTAAAGGAAAGCTTTAAAAAACACACACACACTCTGTATTCTCTTATCTTCTTAAACAGAGGACATTGAAGATAATTTAAATTTTCCTTGATGATCAAAGTCAGTGTTATGAATATGCATTATTCTGCTTTGCTATAACAAAAATCACAGGTCTGTCTGTTTTTCTGCTTTTCTGTCTCCTTGACTGCCTATTTGTTATCACAGCTTTCATTGTGGGTATTTTTAAATGCTTCAGTCTCCTCTCATTGTCATTTGTTGTCTTCTAAATCTCCCAGAGGCAGCTACCATAATAGGGCTGGATTGGAGAGGCAGGAAGATTTGAGTTTGAATCCTGCCTTGGGCATTTTCCAAATCCCTGACCCTGAGCTAGTTATTTAACCTCTGCCAGCCTTAGTTTCCTCCTCTGTAAAATTAGGGCAATAATACCTACCTCACAGTTTTGTGGTAACAATACAATGAAATAATGTCATGTTCTCTGCAATCTTAAAGTGCCTTAAAATTCTTTTTCTTGTTATTAAAAAGAAATAAGTAACTGTCTGAATGAATTTCTCCAGCATCATAGGTTTCTCTCTTTTATATTTCTTTCTTTTTTTCTCTTTTACATGTTAAATGTCAGAAGTATTTTGGACAAGTCAATTAAATATCTTTGCTCTGGGTTACATTCATCCTCGGTATGTAACATTTCTGTTTTGAGCTTGGGGAAGTTTCATTAAAAAAATAAGAGTCCACATCAAAGCTATTTTTCATACCTACTGAAGCAGAGGAGAATATGATTAAAAAAAAACAACAAAAGAGAAGGAGCAGCGAGGTGACTCAGTGGATTGAGAGCCTGACTTTGAGAGTGGAGGTCCTGGGTTAAAATATGGCATCAGATAATTCTTAGCTGTGTGACCCTGGCCAAGTCACTCAACCTCCATTGTCCACCCTTACCACTCTTCTAGTATTGATTCTAAGACAGAAGGTAAAAGTTTTTTAAAACAAAGGAAGGAGGCAGACAGAGACACAGAGAGAGATAGAGGGAGATGAAGAAAGGAGGGAATATGAGACTGAGGCCATCCTTGTTGGATTTTGTTAAACAATGTCTAATCCTGAAGTGAAGATGGCCTTGGATTCTTGGAAAACTATGTCTAGGGATACAGTGGATAGATTTGGAATTGGGAGGTCCTGAATTTAAATGTATCCTCAGATACTTACTAGCTATGTGACCTTGGGCAAGTCACTTAACCACATTTGCCTCAGTTTCTTCATCTGTAAATGAGCTGGAGAAGAAAATGGCAAACCACTCTAAGTGTTTTTGCCAAGAAAACCACAAATGGGGTCAGGAAGAATCAGATATGACTGAAACAACTGAACACAACCATATGCCCAAAGGAGCTCAAGCTCTGACAGGTTCTATTAAGCTAAGAAGATTTTGAGTGAGGGGCCAACAATGGAGAGTATATTTATTATTCAAACCTTAGCCAGGATACACCCCGAGAGATTGGTTACCAAAGGTCTGGCTGCCCCTAAATCATGAAACGGTCTATGAAGGTACAGGATGTGTGTATGAGAGTGTGTGAGATGGTGATGATGGCTTGCCATCTGCATCTGTGTCACTGATGAAACTATGAATCAGTGAAGTATTAAAGATGCCAACTATCCATTTTGACTGATTTTTTTTCAATTTTTTCATTGACTGAACCCATATTTTGTAGACACAGCTCTGTGTAATTGTAGTATTTTTTTCCTTTTCTCCTGTTATGCTAGTAGTTATTGAATTTTAATATCAGATGTTGGCAGTTGTGTTTTTGTCTCCCTTGTTAGGCATCAGTTCAAGGAATGCTTTTCCTCCAGAGCATTGTTTCTAAAAGGTAAGCTTTTTAGAAGCTTTAATTAGGAAGAGCTTGTGCCTCCTGGACAAAAATGCGGTTTGATGCCAAAGCTGAAACATTTTGAGTTTCTGGGCTTTATTTATTTATTTATTTTTCAACGTTAGCAAGGTTACCTTTCCCTGACTGCCTTTCCTTTTTGTTGAGTTTCTGGTGTGGCACCATTAAAGAATTGATCCACAATGCAGTGGTTTACACTGTTGTCTTTGTCAGCCATATCTGAGCTGCCTAGGAGGTGGAAAAGCGGGAAATGAAAGCAATGGTAGGGTGAGAGGAGAAGCTAGCAGACCTTCTGGGCTCCCTCCATTGTTCTTTAGAGGTAACCCTTGGGAGAAACTGGACATTGTTGAAATAAACTGTTGAAGTCCAGTAGAAGAAAAGGGAAAGCTAAATAGAGGAGCAAAGTAGATCCAAATGGAGACTTGAGTGGTGTTCTCTGAGGAGCTTGGCAAGCTTCCCTTGCCAGGAGAGCTTTTGTCTTGGTGACAGCAGGAACGATGTCTCCATTAGAGGCCTGGAGAGTGTTGAAAGCTTGAGGCCCACGATGGTGAGACCTTCTCAGATTAAGAAGAATTGCTCTCTGAAGCAGTCAGGAGCTGTTAACTTATGGTAGCCAATAGTGGCTGGAGAAGACAAAGGGAGGTTCTGCTCAGCAACTAATGAATTTTTTTAAAGTGGATCACAGAGAAAATATGGAGGCTGTTAATCATTTTTTTTAGGGGATAACACTTTTGCAAGCCATAAGTACAATTTTCTTTTTCAGCCTCATGGGCTGGACCTGGATGGAGCTAAGAACACCTACTCACAATAATAACTCATAAAACAAAGAAAAATTATAAATTGCATAATAGTGGGAAGAGAATTGAAGATGCTAAGAATCACACCAATTTTAACTATCAATAAACTTTCCTGTAACTGTCAATATTCTACATTTGGAATCCTTTCCAATGACCAGCAAATAGATGGATTAAATCATATTAGACTGGACCAATGAGTAGCCATATTGAATCCTAATCTATACTTTGCATCTGTAGCTCCGTTTGGTTTCAAATCTATGGACAATATGAGCTCATACTATATATCCCCTGATATCCTTGTCCCCACCCCTTTTGTGTGTTGAGTTTCCCCAGCAGATTATAAGCTCCTTGAGGGCAGGGACTTTCTTTTTGTTGTCCTATTTGCATCTCCAGTGTTTAGCACAGTGCCTGGTACATCATAAAGGTTTAATGGATGTTTATTTGAATTGAATATCATATTTAACCACCTTGCTGTGTGTGAAACAAGATGAAAGATGGAAGTGGTTAATATATGGAAGGATGGATATTTCTTGGAGAGGCTCAAAAAGAAGTTGATGCTCAAGCATATATCCACAGGCAATATGAAGCATTATTATCATGGTATAGTTAGCTATCACAAAATAGAGTACTAATGATAAATACTCATCAGAAGACCAGCATGAAAATAATTTCAACTTATGCACCAATATGGATAGATGATGATGATATGGTAGAGAAATTCTATGAAAAAACTTGATAAGATTCTCCTATTCAAATAAATATAAAATGACATGTGATGAATTTCACCCAAAGGTGAGAAAAGGTGAATCTATCAAAAATATATGGGAAAACACTTCCTAGCTGTGTGACCCTGGGCAAGTCACTTGACCCCCATTGCCTACCCTTACCACTCTTCCACCTATAAGTCAATACACAGAAGTTAAGGGTTTAAAATAAAAAAAAATTTAAAAAAATATATGGGAAAGTATTGTTCAATTAGAAGAAATGAGAATAAACCCAAAACACAGATTACCCAGAAGCTTTACACCTCTATATTTTGAACATTTTCTTTGGAAAAAGAATTGGTACACACTGGATATGTCAAACACCAAAGAGCACCATAAGCAAAGTAGGTTATATTTTAGCAGATAGGAAATGACTTGTTATTGATTATATGCTGATGTTTATGAGAGAAGGTAAGAGTGAGCGAGTGAGAGAAAAATGACAGCATAGTCATTCTTTAGCTTCAGTGTGCCAACTAATGGCTACTTGAACCCCTAGAAGTCAGCATACTGCTAGAAAAATTCATAAATCTTGTTCTAAAATCTCCTTCTTAGGAGCAGCTGGATAGCTCAGTGAAATGAGAGCCAGGTCTAGAGATGGAAGAAGCTAGGTTCAAATTTGGCCCTAGACACTTCCTAGCTGTGTGATCCTGGACAAGTCACTTAACTTCCATTGCCTCTTCCTTACTACTCTGCATATTGGTTCTAAGGCAGAAAGTAAGGGTTTAAAAAAATAAATACAATTTCATTCTCCTAACCCTCACTCTATAACACCTATAATAAAAAACAAACAAACATAAAGAGACAGTGGAAGGAGATTGTCTGTTTTTGATTTTTCTTATATTTAGATTCATGGAACAAGATACCAGGAGAATATAAGAAAACCTTCTTATTAGCACAGTTCCTAACACATAGTAGACATACAAAGGGAGTGTAAAACCAATGGAAATTAACTCAGCAATAAATATTTAAGTACCTACTATGAGCCAGGAATGGTGCAAAGTGCTGGAAAAGAAAATGGCAATGAGAAACGGGAATGTGGTGAATGAAGTCTAGAATGCAAGTCAATTTTGTAAGATTATAATTTGTGTGTAAGGAAATAAGAGGCAATAATTCTGGAAAATTTCTTTGGGGTCAGGTTGTAAGGGTTTAAAGGACAAGCAGAATTTATATCTGTATGAGAAGTAATGGGTATCCACAGGAGTTTGAATATGAAGTAGGGCTTTGGAGACAAGGTTAGCCTTGACTTGCACGTTAGAAAAATCAGTTTGGCCAGTGTTTAGAGTATCATTGGCATGTAGAGAGATATGAGACAGAAAAACTAATTAAGAGCCAATTGTAAGAATCCAGGTAAGAGATTATAATAGCCTGAATTATAGTAGTGACTGGGTAAATGGAAAGAAATGCTTTCAGGCGAAGGATGTTATGAAGATAGAAATGACAAAATAAGTCAACTGATTCGCTGTATTGGATCATTGAGAGTGAGGTATCTTTGAAAAAGGTAAATCTCCATATTCAAGAGATATAAGAGACACTCAACTCTATATTCAAAAAAGTTCTTTAGTGGCCCAGATTTCTACTCTAGCAAATTTGCCCAATATGCTCCTTCTTCTAGTATTTGGAGCCTTGATTAACACTTTTTAGACTTCATAGCAACCAGTTGTGGTATAATGTAAGCAATGGAATTTCCAGAATTCTTTCTTTCATTCCCTCGCTCCCTCGCTCCCTCGCTCCCTCGCTCCCTCGCTCCCTCGCTCCCTCGCTCCCTC
>NC_058134.1:87546080-87605725 GCF_016433145.1 Gracilinanus agilis
GTGTATAAGAGACAGCCTTCCTTCCTTCCTTCCTTCCTTCCTTCCTTCCTTCCTTCCTTCCTTCCTTCCCTCCTCTCTCCCTTTCCCTCTCCTCCCCCCTTTCTTTCTCTAGGTCTCAAACACATGCCACACAAAGAACATCACTCCTTTACATACCTCCACACAACCTCTTGATCAACAGCACTGAAGAGTGGGAAAGTGTTTGTTCCCTATTTCCTTCTGCAATTATCTTTAAGCTCCACATGACATTCCAGCAGCTGGGATTGATAGTGCTGAATACATTTGGAAGGTTGAGGTTGATTGAAGTGAACAAGGGGGACTGTCATGATAACCTCTTGGAATGCCTCTTAGAAAGGAGAATGAGGCTAAGTAAATGAGAAGGAGTGTAAAACTTATATGCCTATCTGTAATAATTATGGAGCTACTCAGATATGACAAGAATTCAGAGGTGTATAGACCACCCCATACTTTTAATCTTCAGCTTGTTCAAATGACTTGAAAGTTTTAGTGAGGAGAAATGCCAGTGGGGTTTTATCCTCCACAGACAGCCTGAGAGACCACCAAATGCATTTTAGCCAAAACCTGTCAAAGGGAAAGACTAGATCATTAATTTACTGTGCTCTAAAGGGCTTTCTGTCACAGAGATTTTTTTAACAGAAATTTTATCTTTTGTTTTGGGCAATTTGTCAGACAACCTGGATTTAGCCTGAAGATAATGCAGTTTCTGTAAGTGTGTGTTAAAAGAATAGAGCACATCTGTCTGCAGGTCCCATTTTGGGTTCTGTTTTGGCTCTGCTGAAAAAAGTGTTTACTTGTTACCTTAGGTAAGAACTCATGTTTGAATTATAGCTCTAATTACCATTTCAGAAAATACTGATTCACTCTGTTACAAAATGTAAGAATAAAGTATATAAATGTTTGCAAAATTCAAGCTTTTTATTATTGGCTAAAGTCACTAATGATGTTTATGATGTGATAGAGTTGCATAGAAAAAATATAAGCAGGACCTTAACTTGTGAATATCTTTCTTGTGTTCATTGAGTCTGAAAGAGAATGAAGTCTTTAGTCTATGACCCATATGTTGAAATTTCTGCCCACTGGGCTGCCTCTCTGCAAATGAGTTTATTACTACTGTTCTAGTGCAAAAACAAACATCATGGAAGACATTTAAAAATCAATTCAAAAGCCAACATATTTGATACCAATCTACCATTGACTTAGGATAAGTGTAATACAGAAAACTCAGGACCTGTTTATGATGTTTTGATTTGGGGATTTGAGAAGATTGTTTCGATGATTCTGAGAGAAAGCAAAAAAAATTTAGAAAGGAATTTTTTAATCTACTCATTTCAAATATTAGGTAAACATCTCAGTTCAAATGGTTCTGAATTATTTTCTATCTATAAATTAATATTTAACAAAGCAAAATATCACCAAAATGGATACAAAATTCAATCATGCATGTCACCACCTACTTATGCTTCCATTTATGTACTCCTTTTTCATATGTGTCTGTAAGTTTTCTAAGAAGATCTTCTCAAATTGTTATAATTTTAAAAGTCATTCTATAGCTATGTATCTAGCACTCAGACTGTGCATTTATTATTCTTTCCTCTCACTATATAATTGACTCACCTCCTTTTCCTATCATACATTTTCTGAAATTGATTTTTATGCCATGTATTTCAAACGAATGATTGTTGGTTGTATACATTCTACTAAACACTCTATATATTTTTCCATTGTCTTTTGGGTCACACTCAATTTGGATTATTTATAGATTGTGACATTCCAGGATTTGCAGCCTTGTAGCATCAGCATAATAACATTGGTGTTTAAAAAAAGATAGATTTTTGTGTCAGGGGGTAGTTTGTGAAAACTGAGAGTGCTATGCATTTTTTTCCAAATTCAAAAATAATAATAGCTAACATTTATATAACAATTATGGGTTGCAAAGAGTTTTGGAGATACTATATCATTTTATGCTTGAAACAACCTAAGAAGGTGGGCTACTATTATCACCATTTTATAGATGAAGAAGCTGAGGTAAGGAGAAGCTAAGCAGTTTTCCCTGGGCCACCTAATTGATAAGTGGATGGGGCTGTATTTGAACTCAAGTCTTCTTGGCTCCACTATCCAAGATCTATCCACAGTGCTCCTACATATCTCAAGCTCTCTCTTTTCCTTTTAGTCAGTTTCAGAACTGGCTCACTGATCTTCTGCAATATTAATCCAAAATATATGTACTGATGGATCAAATTCATTGCCTACATAGGGATAGAAACAGAAGGATAGAAGGACAGAAAAAGAGGCTATCTTCTTGTCAACAGGCATAGCCTCAGGGAAGATCCTTGCAGTATGGAGAACTTCCCTGTTAGTCATCTCTGGAATATGAGGATACTGATTATATTGGAGAGATAGAAGTAAAAGAATTATTAATAAATGGAGCCAGGGAATGAAATAGCTCTAGATCAACCAATGTCATGAGAGTTTGAGAGATGAAGGCTGGAGCTGACAGTCCATTGGAAGTCACTCAATAACACTGGAGGAAGGGCTTGGCCTAAATCAGGATCCTTGTGTAAACCACCTGGTCTTTCACAGGGAGATGAACATAGTACTCCTGTGATTAAATGCTGGAGAACACTGAGTTCCTCATGGATGCCTCATTCACTTGTCAAAACAAGTCCAGCTCTTTGAAAATGGTGGCTTGATCCAGTCATTGCTTTTCTATCCTGAGCTGCAGCTGCTGCTGTGGGCAGCAACTGATAGAGAACGGATGATTATATTGTGTTACTGGTCATAATCCAACTGGACCAACTAGAAATACATGTTCTAGAATGAAATATCTATGAAACATTTAGAATCTTAACTATATTTTTTAAAAAAAGTAGATACCGATTTCTAAACATGGCAACATGTCATAGGTTTGTAAAATGTTCTTGTGTGAGGGAATAACAATTTGTTTTTAATCTTATTAGTTTGCTGAAAGGGAAAATGTGATAGCAAATCATCTCCTTCCTGCCCAGCCTATCATTTTCTATGATGGATTTGGATGGTTGTTGATTTTGTTTTTAAATGTTCATTCAGGACCTTCTTTCTTGGTCTGCCAAATGATATAACTTAGTATTCTCTAGAAATGGAGAGCTGAGATTACAGATGAAGCTCCCTGAAAATCCACAATTTATTAGCCAATTAAACTAGGCATTTTTTCATTTGAAAGGTTGAGCCTCAAAGGCACTAAAAACCAAACCAAAACAACCTTTCCTTTCTCCCCTTGACTGAGTCATATGTCTATGTGATATGTCCTTCAAGAATTCAAGGATCCCTCATGGTGCTGCTGATAGATATCTTAATAGCTGATAGGAATTTTAGCTCTCATATGCCATGAATACCTTTTGTTGGAATTTGCTGTAATGGGGGAGAAAATGATGGCATACAACAGTCAATCTTCTGGTGAATTTAGCTAGAATAGTCCCCTACTGATTGATTTACTCTATCGCTGGTCTTCTATTCAAATCCTTTTCAGTTCAGAAGGATCTTCCAGAGTTTACACTCTGCTGATATAGCACTGAAGGCCCCAGGTCACTTCCAAGCCAAAATAAAGCACCAAAATGGCATTTCAGTAGTAGAAAGTGGATATTAATTTCTACAAGTAGTACACACAGACACAAATATGATACAAGGGAGTTACTAAAAGGGTTGCTTGATTCTTTTTTATCTCTATCTCTCCTTGGAGTTAAAATACAGAATTGCAGAATTCTGGAGCCAGCTTTAATGGGAGGAGTTATAAGCTTTGTGTATTTTTCATAGGAATTTGGTAGCATAGGGTTGGAACTAAATCTAGACAAAGAGTTATTTAGTGCTAGCTCTTCTAGAAGAAGGTGAATGTCAGAGAAACTAAGTGGTTTCCCTAAGGTTAAACAGGTAGATCTTATCAGGGCTGGGATTTGAACTCAGATTCATGTCTTTCAAATCTAGAATTCTCTTTACTACTCTGGGGAAAAAAAACAAAACAACCCAAACTTTTTTTTGAACTGGACTTGTAGTTTTTCCAGTCAATATTTATTTCTAATTTTAAAAAATTATATGTAGAAACAATTTTTGACAATTTTTTGACATTTTATGATTCAGATTCTCTCTCTCCCACTCACTCTTCCTGTCCCTACCACCTCTGGTGCTATTATAAGTCTGTTATAAGTTATAGCAGTGCTTTCATGAAATACATCTTTCCATATTGCTCATCCTATGGTAGAAAACACATATCACACACTTGTGATTTAATTGCTGTAGTGAACTTCCAGTATGGAAATTCCCTTTATCAATGTAAGTCTAAGACATGTGCCTTAACACTTTTAGTTTTAGGGTATTGGTTAGGGAGCTTCCAGGATAGAGGACTTGCCAAGATCACATAGTCAATGTGTGTCAGAGGTGGTCAGCCAATAAAATAGCATTTATTAAGCACCTACAGTATACTAGGCACTGTGCTAAGGACTTGAAACTAGGACTTTGTGACTGGCACTCTGTCTGCTGTTATATACTATCCAACCAAAGACAGTTTAATAGTTGTTTATTGGCTTTATTATTAACTTTTTATTATTAACTTGCCCAGGGTTACATAGCTAACATCCTTTCTACTCGTCAGCATATACTGACTGTTTTTCTTTGGACATTTTTAATCTGGCTGACACTTAGGTTATAGGCAAATCAAGGACAAATTTTGGACTTTCTTGGCTGTTGTTATGATCTTTTGGGTTCTTTATCTTTAACTTAACTGAAAAAATCAATGTTTAATAAGTATCTTAGAACTTTAAAATTGGAAAGACCTTAGCCATCTAAATTTGACTCGGTGCCTTTCTCCTGAGAAAGCACTAAAAGCATCTGTGTGCTTTGCTCAAAGTTACAAGGTTAATTAGCAGAACTTTAGTATGAGAAAGGAAAACTCCTTGGCCACAGCTCTTTCCATGATTCTGCGATTCTTCCTCTTTTAAGTCATATATTACCCTTTCTCTCCTTATATGTGAAAACATCACATACATCTATGTTGAGTGACAACCCTAGCATTGGAGAGCTCCTCCAGGGGCTCAGCTTTTCAAAAACTTTATGGTCCCAACTGGCAACATTGCACATCGCAGAAGGCAGAGAGATCTGGTTCTTCCATTCCTCCACAGTGTGGTTGGTAGGTCTGATGAAGGCCAGTGGGACCACTGTTCTATATATACTGGATTACCTCCTATAAAGATTATCAAATAGAAGAAAAATGACCTTTTCTGTGGTGAAATAACATATGACTATTTGTCCAGGAAATGTATCAAAAAGAACAGCTTGACTAGTGGTAGAAGTTCCAACTTTCTTTGAAGGGAGCCATCTTGAGGTACTGTGCTGAGACAACCTGCTAATGTGTGGAGAAGGAAAGGGCTCCCATTTCTCAGATCATCAATGAATGGAGGTAGAATTTGAAGATATTGCTCTATGTGCTTGGAACAAACCTATGCCTCTGGCTCTTGTCTGCTACCTTAAAGTCACAGAGGTATACTTAATCTGTGAAACTACAAAATTTCTTATTAACAAGTAATTGAGCCAGACATTCAAAGAAATAGGCATAAACGGTGAAAATCTGAGGAGATATGGATAGAGATTTGTAACTCTGTGCTAGAAATCCATCTGTGGACTTGTTTCTGTCCTCAGTCTATCCACATCAGCTGTAGTATGAGTTGTATATTAAACTCTAAGCCTCATACTCCCAGCGCATTGAATTCTTCTCTATGAAAAGCTATTCAGAGTGTTGGCAGTTTGGGTTATATACATGATGACAGAGACAATATCTTTGACCTTCTCCCCTCCCCATTTAATCCTAGATCTTTGTTTTCTTTGCATGAACATGGCCCGACTTTACATAAGCAAAGTACATGGTGTATGTCCTGGGTTTTGGGTGTACTGAATGTCTGTCCTAGTTCCAAGTCTTTCCCCTACCAGTCTTCATACATAGAACTGGGGTGCTGCTAGAAAATCATTCCTTTGAGTTAAAACATTACTGATCCAGGAACACTAATTCCTTAGTATGAGATTAGTTCATGAGATTAGCTAGCCTCAGAGGATGGCTCTGATAACAGGACAAGTGAATTTTGACAGGGGAAGAATCAAAGTGAAAGTTTAGATTGCAATTCAATGTGCCAAGTCCCAGGTAGGTGATCCAGTGTGAAGGGACTAGGAAGCAAGAAGAAAGAAGGGTAACTGAGGAAAATTAAAAGAGGAATCATTTGTACCCCAAATAGATAATAAGGAAAAAGACTTGTACAAAAACATTTATAGCCATGCTCTTTTTGGTGGCAAAAAATTGGAAAATGAGGGAATGCCCTTCGATTGGGGAATGGCTGAACAAATTGTGGTATCTGTTGGTGATGGAATACTATTGTGCTAAAAGGAATAATGAACTGGAGGAATTCCATATGAACTAGAACGACTTCCAGGAATTGATTTAGAGTGAAAGGAGCAGAACCAGGAGAACCTTAAACACAGAGGTGGATACACTGTGGCACAATCGAATGCAATGGATTTCTCTATTAGCAGCAATGCAATGACCCAGGACAATTCTGAGGGACTTATGAGAAAGGATGCTGTCCGCATTCAGAGAAAGAACTGTGGGAGTAGAAACACAGAAGAAAAATATATGATTGATCACATGGTTCGATGTGGATATGATTGGGGATGTAGACTCGAAATGATCACCCTAATGCAAATATTAATAATATGGAAATAGGTTTTGATAAATGACACATGTAAAACCCAGTGGAATTTCATGTTGGCTGTGGGATGAAGGTGGGAGGAGGGGAGAAAAAGAACATGAATAATGTAACCATGTAAAAATCTTCTAAATTAATCAATTAAATTTAATTTAAAAAATGATAAAAGGAATCAGAGTGAATAACGGACATTACCGCTTTGTGGATGGTTTGTTTGCTTGCTGGAAGCCCACCCTGAGAGGAGGAGATCAAAGGCAGTCAATAAGCAAAAAGTATAAAAATTAAGCCCTTGCTCTATGCCAGGCACTGGGGACACAAATAGACACAAAAAGAAAGATAGTCTTTAATCTCAAGGAACTTATACACTAATAATAAAAGGGGAAGACAATCATTAAAGGAAGCTCAATAGTTGGAGGGGGAATAGGGTGATCAGAGTCATGCAATTGTAGAATCCTGTGGCCAGAGAGAACAAACACGTATATCCCCAAAAGAATGTCCTCTCTAGTATATTTGAGTTACCTGTGCATCAATGAGTCCATTATCTCCAAAATCCATCTATTTCAGTTTTGCAAAATAACTGTTCAGAATTTTTCCTTATCATTATGATGACCATCATCATTGATGATAATGAATATTGATTATTATTAAATATCATTATTAGTATATGAGTATTACTAGCATATAGTAGTAATTACTAGTACATAAAGAGACCAACATATAATAGTTGATAATAATAGCTAGCCTTTATATAACATTTTAAGTTTTGCAAAGCACTTTACAAATATCTCATTTTATCTTCATAAATATCCTTGGCAAGAGTTAGGTGCTATTATGTCCTAATTTTTCAGATTAAGAAACCAAGGCAGAAAGAAGTTAAAGGATCTGCCCCAGTTCACAAACTAAGTGTGGGAGGCAAGATTTGAATTTAGGTCTTCATGTCTCTAGGGGTCTCTGTCCACTACCCCACCTAGCTATCCTTGCCCACACTTTACACTGCATCCAAATTTGCTCCACTGCAACTTGCAGATATTGCTTCTAGTTCTATCTTGTGGGACCAAGCAAAATAACTTACATGCCTCTTCTACATGTCAGCTCTTAAAAGCGTTAAAGGCAGCTATTGTGTCTTCCCTCAGGCTAAACGCCCTCAGGTCTTTCAAATGATCCTTACATGTCATAATCTCAGAATTCTTCAATTCCCCAAGATGAAGCAGAGTGTGTATATCCCTTAAATATGGGGAGCCAGAGGCATTTAATTCATATCTAAGACATAATTATAAGGAATCCACACCTGACCTGCAATTTAAATCACTTGGAAACTCTCAATTATCTACTGATATTTTGGTTTACATGTGTCTCTACTCACTGAATGTCCCCTAAGAGGAGTGTTAACTTCTATGAGCTATTAGAACAGTTGAAATGAGGCCAAGCTCCTGGGGAGTCTGATGCCATCTGCCATGTTTGAAAATCAGTATTCTGACCCTCTCTCCCAGTTTTGCCTGTCGAGGCTTAGAGTTCTTCTAGATATCCACAGAATATTGAAGCTAGCCTTTGGAAAACCAGATTGTGTGTTACTGAGCCCCTCTTTGAGTATCCTCTGGCAGCCCAAAGCCCAGCCTTTTGAAAGTCATTTATTGGGTGTGTTTGTCTTACCTTCTAATGGCCATCATTTTCTCCCAGACTGCCACTGCATCTGCTTTGATTCACGGATATATTCCAAAATGTCCCAGAAAAGGCTCTTTCTCTTCCTCTCTTTGACTCACCCCTGTCTTTCCTCCTCCCCTAACTACGAATTTTTATTTCCCAGATCTTTTGATTGATTTTGCCTTTTGTGAATTCGGGGGACATGCAGATCTCCTATAGTCTTGCCCTGGTTTCCCTATCTCAAGGAGCAACTACCTCTTGCCCTTGATCTATAACAAATTCCAAATAGGATCTTGGCACTTAAATTGTCTATGAGAGCATTTATTGGCAGAGCAGTCCATAGTTTACAAAGCACTTTGTATCTGTGACCTCAGTTGTTCTCACTACAGTGCTGTGAAACAATGGAAGGCTATTTGCTCCATTTGCAGAAGAGAATATTGAAGAGATATCCAATCTGACTCTGATTAGGGGGACTAGGCCCACAGTCTAGTGAGATGTGTTTTCTTTGTGATCCTGAGCAAAGAGCTTTATTTCTTTTAGCCTCCATTTTCCTATCTGAAAAATGGGATAAGTATAGCACTTACCTCACAAGGTTGTTGCGAGACTCAAATGAGGTAATGCATATGAACTGTTTTGCAAACCTTAACATGTTATGTAAATACCATCTGCTATATTTTTTTTCTTTTGCAAAGAAAAAATATTGTATGCAGTGATGAGATTGCTTGGCAGTTCCTGAGAAACCCATTTACTTCTTTACTTACTTAAAGTGTAAGACAAATAGGATGAGAGAATGTGACCGTTCTACTTTCAGTACTTCTATGGTCAGAATATTTCATTTTGGGATGTCGGCAGCACCAAGTGTGATGAAGCAAGGGAGTCAAGGAGAACTCTAATGGCTCAAAAGGTGAGAATGTGTGGAGAGTCAATTCCCATTTCCTGTAAATTTGCAGAGACTGAGCAAACCTCAATGTAGAAAAAGAAAGACTGAAAACTTCTCTTAGGATGAAGATGTCGAAGTATCTGTAAGAGTTCTTTCCTTTGAAACCCTTGTGGCATCTGAAATATCACAGAGTATTTTTGGACCTGGACCTGTGATTTCATTGGTCTAGTGAACTTCTAGATAAAGGAACTCTCTGTATCCACATAGATTGACACCTTCCCTGCAATCTAAAGTCTTACAGAGCAGCACCGTGCAATGAGAAGTTCGACGATGTGCCCAGGATCACACAGCCAGTATGTGGCAGAATTGAACCCAAATCCTTCCAGATTTTCAAACTGTTCAGAGTACAACAAATTCACAGGACTCTTTGGGGGTGTTTTGTGCTTTCCAGGGAATCACAACAGCACTTAACATCTATCCAAGATATTGGGGAAACTACAAGATTGAGGTAGTTCACAGATTCTACATTAGATTGTTCTAAATTAATTTCAGTGATGTTCTCAAATGTATTAAATGTTTTTGTTTACTTATACTTTCAGCTTCACCAGAACCTTTTCAAACATTCTTATTTGTGCTGTTCTATTTTGGAGAATCTGAATTTTGGGCAGTTGTGATTACAGACAACAACTACCCAAAAGTCAGTGTAGAACAGGAAATGATGAGCAGATGCTGATGTCCAGTCTAACTCCAAGCTCTGAGCAGTTGTGCAGTGCAGAACATGAACATCTCATTGGTAAACAATTTGTGTTTATTTTAGAATGTACCCACTAGGCAATAGGAAGTCATTGTAGGGATTAGAGCAAAGTAGTGACATGACCAGATGAATGCAGAAGCAAGATTATTGCAAAAGTTGTATGAAGAATGAATTTGAAGAGTGTGTGGAGGAGAAAGGGGAATGGAAATAAATAACTGCTAGCAAACTATAAGTCTAGAGGAGAGAGAATGAAAACATTTATTAAACATTTAGCATGTGCAAAGCACTGCTAAGAGCTAGAGACCTTTAGAAAATCAAGACATTCCTGGCTCTCAAGGAGCTTGCATTTTTAATTAGGAAGACAGCAGATAAAGGAGGTTTCTGTAGCAAAACAAATGGAAAGACCCCATCATCTTTAGAGGGCAATGGCAAAGCAGAGAATAGTACATTTCTTTATTGTTATTACTACTATCAAAGTTATATCCATATCTGATATTGAACCCATTATCAGTGCTTAGGACATTATTGATGGGAACTTCCTTTTCTGGCTTTTCATTTGTTGTAGCTTCTGAGGAGCAAGTGGTGGATTATGTGGTCTGAGCTTTCGGATCATCTCCATAAAAGTCAAAGGGGAAGTGGTAGTAGTGGTGCGACTTGCCTAATGTGTACCATCTCCTCTCTCTCCTGTAAGGTGTCTTGTTGCTTTAGCTAGGCTGGCTTGCCTCTCCTGTGGATGGAAAGCTGTAATTGGTGGGTCTGTCTTCTCTTCTGGATGATGTTTCTAGGGACTGGACTGGAAGCAAGGTCATTGGTCTATGGCAGGGGTCGGCAACGTACGGCTCTCGAGCCATATCTGGCTTTTTTGAGGGCCAGATATGGCTCTTTCTGCAGGAGCCATAAAGTCAATTTTTTTTCAGGCGCTGTTACAGAAGCGCGCACTGTGAGCACTGTACGGCTCTCAAGAAATTACATTTTAAAAAATGTGGTATTTATGGCTCTCATGGCCAAAAAGGTTGCCGACCCCTGATCTATAGTGTGCTTCTATTCCATTGACTTTTGGAAATGGATAATTTATAAATGAATAGGACAACAGAAGCTTATTCTAGGATTTTGTTTATAGGAATAGAGCTGAGAAAATGTGTAGAAGAGATATTGTAAAGGTAAAACTAATAAGCCTTTGTAACTGCCTAAGAAAGTAGAGGCAAGAGTCAAATAAAATAGCATGATAAGTTGGAAAGAGGTCTGAACTTGGAATCAAACTTGATTTGGAATCCTTCAGCACTCATTATTTATATGACGTGGGACAACTCACTGAACCTTTATATGTCTCAGGTGTCTCATACATAAAATAGTGGTCATACTTATACTGTCTCCCTTTCAGAACTATTTTGATGGATTGCAAGAAAGCACTTTACATACCCTGAATTGTGATGGTGCTATTATTACACCACCAAGGTTTTGATGTGACAGATTGTTTGAATAACCAGATATAGGAAACTGTGTGGTCCAAAATCATAACATAAACCATTCACCATTAATTGATGTTAAAAAATGGATCGCCTTGTCCTTGAATGACATTTTATTCAGATCAACAACAACAATCAGAAAAATCTTCGTTTGGGGGTTAGCTTATATTCGGATGATAGATTTCCCGGATTTGTGTTGTAATTCACAGTAGTCAGTGGGAAGTCTAGAGTGAACCTCTGCAAATCTGTAAATTTATTGCCACAGCCTTTAGGGTCGTAAAGTTAGAACTGACTTTGGTATTTAATGTCATCTTGCCCGCCCCCTCTAATTTTCCATATTCCTATGTAAAAAAGCCCAATGACACATTTATGAGGTTACATAAACTGTTTGTATTTTGCATAGACAGTCCCTTATTTAAGCCCCATGACTTACAAATGACCTACATAGACAAATGTCCTTGGAAACTCCATCTCTCCTCTTGTCACTTTCCCTCACGGGAGTCCTTGCTGCTACTGTTAGGGGAACTTTTGAGAAAACAGAAAGCTAGCAGCTTTAGAAAACTTCTTGGTTCAAACATGTAGGAGGAGGAAAAAACTGTAAAAAAATAAAGATGCCTTAGGAAAGATGATCTGGAAGGCATCCTGCAAGACTAGGACATCTTTTGTGGAGGCAAAAATATTTTCCCTCACATTTATTTTATACTGCCTGAAATTCCTTCAATTTAGAGATTCATTTGAGTGAATAATCAACCTCATTTTAAAATGTTAATAACTATATTGAGGTTAATTCATTTGCCATTCACATGCTAGTATGAATTAATTCCATCAGATTGCTTTCTTCCTATTATCTAGCTGAGTTCAGCAACACTAGGAAATAGGAGAGGGATACAGATGAGGGGAGGAAATAAAGGAAAAACTTCCCCTGCTTAATTTTTTTTCCTAGGAAGGACCCTGTGCTCAGAAAATAGAGAAGAAACTTTTCTTCTTCCCCTTTATATGTTCCCTTTTTTCTATTACTTGGGACTCAAATCATAATATAGTGATTAGATCATGAGTATTCCATTATAAACTTGCGTAGCATAGCCTGGAATCATATCTATTATAGCTTGAATTCTAGGGGAAAATGTATTCAGTTTCAAATGCATTCAGTTTGCAAATGAACTTTGGGAAGGAAACCTGCTTCTAAGTTAGGGGACGAGTATATATGCTAATCTATTTTATAACTCCCACCCCTATCTCATTAGGAGAATTACATGTTCACCATGGAATCTTTAATTGGATACAGAGGACCTTTATTCAAATCCTAGCTCTTCTGTTTCCTACTGTGCAGCCCTAGCCTCACCGTTCCACTCTCTGGGCTTCATTTTTGTCATCTATAAAATGAGAAAATTGGACTAGATGATCTTTATCAGTATTTTGTGGCAGATATTGAATGCTGGAATCTGCAAGTACAATAATAATATGTATCTACTGAGCGCATACTATGTGCAAAACATTGTGGGAGAAGCTTACAATCTATATAAGATTGAGATAAGAATCCAGTCTAACAAATGAATAGCTATCTGTTCCTTGACTGGAGAAGCTATGGAATCCCAGAATTTCAGGTTTGGAACAGATTTTAGAGTTTAGGAACAATCCCAGATTGGTGCAAAAATGTCTTTTACAAATGGCTGTGCAATATACACCCCAAGATATCAAGCAATTATGAACCTACTTCTTTCTAAGCAACACATTTTGTCTGTTGGGTTACTCTTATTGTCAGGAAGCTTAAATTTTTCTTTGTAAGATCCATTCATTATAGGAAGAGTATATACATAATTCCTACAGATGTTTGCCAACACTATCATATCTTCTCCAGAATAAATATTTCTCCTTAGAATATTGTATTTAAAGTTTATAGTCTATCAAGACTCTAGATCTTTTTCAGTTAAACTGTTTTCTAGTTATTATGCCTGTCATATTGCTTGTTGTTGATGTTGTTCCGTCATTTCAGTTGTGTCCAACTCTTTTGGACCACCTTTGGGTTTTTCTTGGCACAGATACTGGAATAGTTTGCCATTTCCCTTTCCAATTCATTTTACAGATGAGAAAAGTGGGGCATACTGGGTTAAATGACTTGCCCAGGGTCTCCTGAGTAAGTTTCTGAGGCTAGATTTGATTCAGGAAGATGAGTTTTTCTGACTCTATCCCTGGCACACTATCTGTGTGCCTATCTTCCATATTGTACTTAATAAGAAAATTGTTTAAACCTGAGTGCAAAACTGAACATTTATCCCTCTCAGATTTTGACTCCTCAGAGTCAATCAAATGTTTTAGCCTGTCAAGATGTTTTTGGATCTTGACAATCAGTCATTTAGGTAGCCATATTTTGCTGCTATTTATCAGTTACAAATTTGATAAAACTTGCCTTCTCTAAGTGACTTTTTTCCAAGTCACAGGTGAAAATATTAACCAGCATTTAGCTAAGAATGAAACCCTGAGGTGCTCCACTGGAATACAATGCCAATCTGGCATTGTATTCCGAGCTCATCTTGGTCTCTTTCTTATGGACATTCTCCAACTTCCTAAAATGGGGTGCCCACAACTAGATGCCAAACTTCATTTGTGGTATGACCATGTGACAGAGTTGTACATGATAATTTGGCAAATAAATGACAAGTAAAAAATGCCAATGAAGTTGGGAAAAAAACATTTTGGGATGGAAATTTAGTCATTTTATAGCTGTGACTGTAAATAAAGGAGGAGAGCTTTGGGGCCCTGGCACACAGATGACTTTGGTGTTCATCCATGTTGTCCTTTAGCTTTCTGGTAAGCAGAAGACTCAGTAGGGTATTATTTCTGCATCTGTCCTGGACAGATCAAACCAGCAGTAACAGCTGTATTTGCATATGTCAGACAATGAAACTTTTATGAAGTACATGTTCCAGGTACTGGGGGTGAAGAGATAAAAATGACATAATCCTTAGCCTCAGGGGCAGTAATGTTGTTCAATGGAAAGAATAATGACTCTCAAGTTGAATGATGTGGGTTCAGATGCTTCTCCCTCTAGTGCTTGTTACTTTTGAGACTTGGAGCATGCACACTTAGCCTCCATGGACCTTAGTTTACTCATCTGTAAAAATAAGAGAGTTGGATTAGATGGCTTCTGAAAGATCTTCTAGCTCTACAGCTACAATAAGATACTCCAATACAAAATGGAATTGTAGTATCCTAAATCTGGGGTTGTAAAATCTGGTTATTTCTTTTTGTTCATTTTCATATAGTTTCTTGCCTGGAGTAGAAAAAGAAAAGTGTCTGAGACAGAACATTGAAAGACATTCATATTTAGGGGAGAGGAGGAGAAGTAGCCAGCAGAAGAGACTCTGTGAAGGCTTTAAGTTGTTTATGATTGAATGAGGCAGGGGAAGGGGAAAGGAATAGGCATTTACTAAGTGCCTCCTCTATGCCAGGCATGGTGCTAATCACTTTACACATTTCTCATTTGCTCCTCACAACACTGAGGTAAATGGGATTATTATCTCCATTTTACAGTTGTGTAACCTGAGGCAGGATCATACATCTAGTAAGTGTCTGAGATTGGATTTGAACTTGATTTTCTGATTCTAAACCCAGAGTTCTGTGTACTCTGGTGCCATCTAGTTGCCCCATCCAATCAACTGGGCATAGTCCTAAAGCTCCAGATTCAAATATTGAAGAGTTTTTAAGTTTTCAAGACTCTAAATACAACTTTCCCCTTTGGAATAGATCCTTTTGTAGATACATAGAAATTTTTATATCTAGTTGTTGGGGATTTTTCAGTAGAGGATAAGACAAGAAAACAAATAGCTACATCAAACTATAGTAAATTACTATACAACGCTGGATATATCTCACAAAAGAGGGTCAAACAGTTTGGGTTTAAAGATGAAGAGCTTTTCACCTTTATGGTGTCACTGTCCCATGTGACTGACTAGAGAAAACTCTGAACCCTTTTTCAGAACAGTATTTTTCATGCATAACATAAAATACCTAGGACAGTGAAGGAAAAATTATATTCAAAGACTTGTAAAAATATGAAGCATGCTAATGGACTCCGGGTTACTCTCGATTTTCTCTAAATCCATTTTTTTTGGGATTAATCTAAATTAAAATTTCATTTAAATTTACCTAATTCTTAAACTGAGTCAAATGGAAGTAAAATACTAAATTGGAAATCCTGTGCTTAGCTTAGTGCCTGGCACATAATAATAAATGCATATTGACTGACTGATGAAGCTTGGCATCAAAATCTCGGCACTGTTGCTTTCCCTCTCTGACTTTGGTAAGATTGCTTAAACCTTCTGAATCTTAGTTATTTCCTATCTCTGTTGAATGGAGATAATATTGTCTATATTGTGTACCTTGCAGGGCTGTTATCAGAAAATCGCTTGGTAGACCTTAAAGAGCTGTGCAGATACTTTACTATTTTTATTACTGCTTTATGAAAGTAAGAGATCTTGGTGATACAAAATATAGGAAGCAAAAGGGAGTGATAGAGCTTATTATGAACTAAAGTTGTCCCTAGGGTGAACAAACTTCTTTATCTGTAATTGTATGTGATCACATATTTAAGGTTAGAAGAAACCCTAGCAGTCTTCTAGTGTAATCCTCTCATTTTATAGACTGGAACCAGAGAAGGTTAAGTGACTTGTCTAGAGTCGTCACACAGATTAACAAAGGTAGAAATCAAACCTTGATTCTAAATCTAGTGGTGGCTTTTCTGTTGCACTGCAAAGATTTCATCAGCAGCTAGATGGAGATTATTGCTTATATTGGTGAATCTGGATGGGATAGTACTAGTTTCTGTGGAGCAGATATTGAAGGTAGAGCATTTGAAAAGCCACTTTGAAAGGAATGACTTTCAATCATCCCTCAATTTTGTCTTAATTGAAACCAGAGACCTAGAAGTTAATACAGCCTGATCTTTTGTATTATTATTAGATTTGCATTGATTTGACCTATGCAAAATTGCAAGGTCAACACTGTTTTGATTCTAAGAGAAATTTACTTTAGTGATTATAAAGTGATCCCCATTGATTTGTATGGTAGTTGCTTTGTGGTCAGCTTACTGAAGAGGGAGATGGCTGATTATCACTCAGTGGGAAAATATGTACGTAAATTAAATCAGAACCTGCCAGGGTGAGATTATTGTTTTGTTTTGTGAAAATAGCATATTTTGTTACCAAGTGAAATAGAACATGGCTTCCTACCCCAGTCATAAAGCAGATCTAACTTAAGAAGAATTAAGTGCCAAGCCCAATTGAAATTTGGACAAATTATATCTTTACCCTCATTAAAAAAAAACAAAACAAAACAAAAAGCAAAAAAAAAAACAAAAAAAAAACCCAAACATGGAAACCTGGTAGGCTTGGAGAAAAGATATAGCTAAGTCTAGAATTCAGGCAAAGGTTTATAAGAAGAGAAAAATGGTTACAAATTTGTGAATCATATTCCTGCTTTGCCTTTTGTTTCTCAGGCTAATGATTTAAATCAAGGGATTTGTCTTGATCAGAGCTGTAGACATTATGAAAGACTATACACTGAGCTTTGCTATCTAACGTTCGATAGCAGGGGTCGGCAACCTTTTTGGCCGTGAGAGCCATAAACGTCACATTTTTTAAAATGTAATTTCGTGAGAGCTGTACAATGCTCACAGTGCAGCTCCTGTAACAGTGCCTGAAAAAAAAATTGACTTTATGGCTCCTGCAGAAAGAGCCATATCTGGCCCTCAAAAGAACCAGATACGGCTCGAGAGCCATATGTTGCCGACCCCTGATCTATAGGATCAATGTTATAGAATGGGATGGTACATTTTAGAGGTCATCTAACTCTACTCCTTCCTTTTATAAATTAGATTTTTTCTTTTCCAGATTACATGCAGCTATAATTTTTAATAATAATTTCTGACATTTTACACTCCATGTTCTGTCCCATTGTCTTCTTCCCCACAATGTGTGACAGCAGATAATATGACATAGGTTATATATATGCTATCATGCAATGTGTATTTCCATATTCATTATGTTGCAAAAGAAGATACATGTTGCTTATATAAGGGAAAAAACTTATGAAGGAAATAAAAGGAAAAATGGTGGATGATAATAATGGGGAGAGGATGGTAATGGTGATAAAAAATATTATCTAATTTATAAGGTTGGTATGCGAAAAGTACTTTGTAACCATAACATACTCTAGCAACGTGAGTTTTTGACCTGCTCATCATAACAACCCTGTGAGGTGGGTACTATTGTTATGTCCATTTTACAAATAAGGAAATTGAGTCTGGGAGAGGTTAAGTGACTTGCCCAGGTTCACACATTCAGTAAGTATCTGAGAAAGGATTCAACTTGATTGCTGTTGTTGTTTAGTCACTTCCTGACTCTTTTTACCCCATTTGGAGTTTTCTTGGCAAAGATATTGGAGTACTTTGTCATTTCCTTCTCTAGCTGAGGCAAAGAGGAAACGAGAGACTTGCTCAGGCTAGATTTGAACTCAGGAAGATAAGTTTTCCTTATTCCCAGCCCAATGCTCTATTCCCTACACAACCTAACTGCCCCTGAACATGGTTAACCCATTTTTTTCTTTATCCTACATCAAGCTATTAAATAATTCATCAAGTTATTAAATGACGGGGATGAGGTTTGAATCTGAGTTTGTTCTTCCTCTAGGTCCAGGATTCTTTTAGTTACCTTATTATACCCTGTTTCCTGTACTATATAAACATCTTACTATTTTTATTTTATTGATTCATTTTATTATTTATTTTATGTATATGAGTATCTGCTTAAATGGAGTATTCTATATATGCTAGAGATGCTCTTAGCATGAGAATATCCATCCTAGATCATAAGGGAACTAGGTCTGGGTAATTTGTCTTTGTACCACACCAGGTGCAATTAGGTGCTTAATAAAGGCTTTTTAATGAAGCTGAGAGTGACTGACTTACTCAGTAACCTTATGATATCCATTTGTTGCCAAGGAAGTTACTGGAAAAACCTCAGCCCTATTTATAAAAACAACTGTTCAGCCAATTAACTCTTGAATGAATGGCTGCACACGAGGGCCATGCGCTCTGAGAGGAACTGAAATGAAAATGTCTGTTAGAGTTTGGGGAGAAGTAGATTGCACAGTGGCAAGTGACAGCTGAATACATTAGAACTGCTCTGGCTACAGCCTCCCAGGGGCCAAAATGGAGGGAAGATTTTTGCATCTTAAGAAGCTCCCCTCTCATGAACATTTTTTAAATGCAAGAAAGATTTCCTTTCCTGCAGTCAAATGCCTGGGGAAGGTAATTAGTTTTTAGGTGAAGAAAGATACACATTTATAGTCTCAGGCTCCATTCCCCACCATAATAAGAAAGACCATTCTCCCCTCTATAGACATGTCAAAGGATCCTGCTGTGGCTTAAATAGCCTGGTCAAACCTTCACTGATGGATCTTCATAAAGCTTAGGATCTGTCTTGATGGTTCTGGACACCTCTAATTTTTGTGAGTCCAGTCCCTGACATTTGATACTTCCCATTGGGCTTTTATGGATTTCTTTTTAGTGTCTGTAACTGAGAGCTGACCCTTTCTGGCTTCTTCTTTTTTAAACCTCTCCTAACCCTCTTTGCTTTTTTTCACACATAACACTTTCCCCCTTAAAGGCAATAGTGGAAAACATTGCTTGTGGTTGCCTGGCAGAGCCCCTCCTGACTGGTTCTGGTAGATGTGAGGATAACAATATAGACAACTATCTTTAATACTTTAGTGCATCTGTGATTTCATCAAAATGGGTTAGCTGTCTATCCATGAAGATCATAAGCCTTCCATGCTTTCCCTCTCTGCTGATTGAGACCTGATCTCAATAAGACAATGAGAGAACATCATGCTATATGCTGGAGGTCTCATTTTAATTCTCTTGCTAGAGCATGCATAGCAAATGGAACATGCAGGCTATCTAGTAGTTTATTCATGTCTCATGTGACTCACCCAACATCTTTTCTGATCAGATATTTCTACTGTTATCAAGATATTTTTTTTTGCACAGTTTTGATGAGTAATGTGTTGCGATCCATCCATTCCTACCATTGCCCTTTCAGGAATTCTCAACTGTAATATGATTCCTTTTTTGCTTTTCAGCCTCTCTCCTGTAGGAAGTAACCAACCTATCTCTGACTTGTTCAGTGGACAGAAAGAGAAGGATGTGTAAGAGAAAGTAGTGAAATGGGGAAGCAAAAAAGTACAGTGATCAACTCCAGCTGGAGTTGCCAGAGTTGAATGAGGCAACAGATATTTACTTGTTTAGACTGTCCAACGTCATTTAACCCATCCTCCTTGTACCATGAGGGAGATGGAACACTTGAAATCTTAACCTGTTCCAGATCCTGAGTCTTGAATGCATGTCCTATGCTTTAAGAAAGAGGCTTGGGCCCAGAATTCCTGAGCATTCTTTAAATATTGATCCCAGGAAAAGTCTGACTCGAATATCACTTGGTATCTGCATTCCTTTGTGTTGTGTTTCCAGAGTCCTTTGTGTCTATATGCTTTCTAGGAGTTTCTTGGTTATAGGAAATGTTAACGAAGTACATCCATATGATAGGTGGATATATAGCCACTGTTCTTAATTTTTTAAATGAATTTGGTACCCAGAGGGAAACACCTCATTTATTGTTAAATAGATTCTGTCCTATTCCTTTGGGGAGGTGACTTTATTATAACTTGATTATCACAGGACTAGAGCTCTAAAAGAAAGTAAATTTAAGAAAGAGATTTGGGCTTTTTATCATCAGAAGTTTGGAATTCACATCACTTTTAATTGGGTAGCTACACACTACAATCCCTATTTATACAAGAGATCCTGGCCACATTCTGAGATTGATAGTGTATCCAACATTTCCCCCGGCACTTCTCTTCATTGGTCTAGAGCACATAACCTCCAAATTGAGAGGGGAACTTTGTTGCTTATAGTCCTTTTGCTTACTAAAATCACCTTAGATGTCAGCACCACCACCTAGTGGTTAAAGTAGCAATCATACCTTAAATTTATGTAGGACTCTACACTTTCACAGCCTACTCTTGTATTTTGGCTTCCATGATCTTTACAATACTCTCACATAGGTGCTGCAAGTTTAATTATTTCCCTGTTACAGAGAGGAAACCGAGGCTGGAGGACTTGACTTGCTTAAGTTTATATATACAAACACAAATGAGGAGAAGGCAGTGTCCTACTGAAGGGCTACAGATACATCACTGACTGACAAAGACATCATTGTTTTATTTAACTTCTGAATCCCATGGATTTTCTGTTGCAGCCCAGGAAAAAGAGACAAGAAGTAGGATAGCAGGGATAATGTAGCCTCTTCGATCTAATTGACACCTTTCGTGGCATGCTTGTGGCCATTTGAGAGTGAATTGAGCCTAGATGCCAAGGGACAGTATAGTATAGTGGAGTGAAAATGACCCTTGGACCTGAGTCCCAAGTTGTAGACATAAGTCTACCCATGACTAGTTAGATAAACATGGCCACGTCAACTAACATTATGGTTCCAGTTTTCCAGGGATAACAGTATATCAATACATCCTTCAGAAGGTGATTGTGAAGAAAGTGCTTTGACCTTCTTAAAGTTCTATATAAATGTGAGTCATTTCTATTTTTGTTCCTGTGACTACTACAAACACATAATCTAAATACATCATTGTATTATTTACCACAGGCCACTCCCTCCTTCCTGCCCCAAACTTACACATACACTCATTGATTGTAGATTAGGTGTCCCATTGGGCACCTACAGTTACTTTCTGGGTCTATATAGGTCACAGGACCACAATGATGGGCTTATCTTTAAAGTCAGCCAAGAATACAATTATCTTAAAGGAATATATTAAGATGATGACGCGGAAAGCGTGGTCAAAAACTTACATCACACTTTGGAGAAAGGCACATACAAAGGACATGCATTTGGTCAATGGAACTCATACGTTGGGGATGGTAGAGTCCTAATGTCCTTTCTTTTTTTCTTGATGTCCTCATGCTGCTCTTGACTGGGTACAATATCTCCAGGTCTCCTCCTCTCTACGGCTCTACTTCTGATTTTCAAGGCTAGTTCCCTTTGGAATTCATAGTTAGCTCTCTTTCATACTGCCAGATGTCACACTCCTAGAAGCTGCTTCTCACTAGGTCAGTAGTTATTCTGTGAGATACTTTAGCAAGTAGGAGAGAGAGAAAGAAGGACCTTGTTCCCTGCTGCCTTCTGGTAGGAGTATTGGAGACACTTTCCACAAAGCTGTTTCTAGACTTGACTGCCTTTATAGCCTGCAAACTTAGCTTTTTAAAGAACAACAAGACTATGCCTAACCTCTGGCCCTCTGCCCTTCTCATTTCACTGGGAAAGGGAAACTTTACCTTTGGAAAGTCTAGATGTATCTTTTTTTTGTTTTTTTTTTCTCTATAATTTATCATTTTTTTACATTTTTTCTTTATTTTATTCCAGTGACAAATTTACACATAAGTTTTCTAAAGTTACATGATTCATGTTGTCTCCCTCCTCTCTTCCCAATTCCACTGGATTATACATATATTATCACTCAAAATCTGTTTTCATGTTATTCATTTTTGTAAGAGAGACTCTCATAAGACCAAAACCCCAAATCGTATACCCAAATAAACAAGTGATAAATCATGTTTTCATCTGCATTTCTACTCCTAGATGTGTCTTTATAACTGCTCGAACATAACCACTTCATTACCTGTTATTTTCCTGTTGTTTTCTGTGACTATATCATAGATAATAATTTATCTTAAAGCTGTTTCTTTCTGAAATTGAGTAAATATAAAATTAGAAGAATAATTTCCTGTCCAGGCTGTACTGCTTGACAGGATCTTCTTTACCTTCCAGGTCTGTTTATCTGTTCCCCTTTCTCTCTCTTTTCTTCTCCCTTTTGTGTATTGCCTTCCCCCATTAGAATGCCTACTCTTTGTAGGCAGGGAATGTCTTTCATTCACTTATATTTTTTTTAAACCCTTGTACTTCAGTGTATTTTCTCATAGGTGGAAGAGTGGTAAGGGTGGGCAATGGGGGTCAAGTGACTTGCCCATGGTCACACAGCTGGAAGTGTACTTATATTTGAATTCCAATATTTAACACAGTGAATGGCACATAGTATTGGCACCTAGGTCTAGAATCAGGAAGACCTGAGTTCTAACTGGCTTCAAACCCTAAAGCAAGTTACTTAAGTTGTCTCAGTTTCCTAATTTGTAAAATGAGCTAGAAAAGTAAATGGCAAACCATTCCAGTATCTTTGCCAAGAAAATGCCAAATGGGGTTACCAAGTCAAACACATTGAAACAAACAACAACAGCGACAGAGGGTAGGACTTGATTAAACAACAGCTCAACAACAAAAACCACCTAATAAATGCTTGATAATTTGACATAGTGATGATGATAATTCCCCCAAATAATATCTTTGCAGTTCCTCATAATTATGCCCTCTGATTGTTCTAACATGCTAGACAAAGAGAGAAAAGGGGATTAGGATGATATAAACATACTCTCACCCCAATAAATAAGGAATATAGTCCATCCCATTACACATCCAAGCTCAATACCCAGTGTATATCTACCCCCTACTCATCTATAATGATCTTGGGGAAGATATATCCAGTTCTTTATAAAGAAAGCAAGCCACTTTAAAACTCATTCTGTTTAGGTATTAGGAAGGGTAGTAAAAAAAAAAAGGTAAAATTATATTTTCTGAGTGTGCCAAAGCATAACTCCAATCAGACAGAAGATCATACAGCAAGGAGTCTTTCAGGATAGATAAAAAAGCTCATTGAAAGATATAGATCTTAGAGGAAATAGACCATATGGCAACACTGATGTTTGGTTTCAAGAGCTTGAAAAAAATGAAATTTCTTTCCAAAGTTTTTTCCCTTTTTGAAAAGATTCCATGTCTTTGAGTCTGTGTTGAACTTCTCTTTTTGTTCATAGGTTTTTTTTTCTTTGGAACCTATTTGCAGACTTTCCTAGGGGGAGCTACAGGGCTTTTTGGCATTCATTTACAGCCATCATGGGGTAGAAGACTAACACAGAAAGAATGCTGGTTCAGTGCAGATTTTAGAAGTAGCAGATGACTTAAAGTTTGAACTTGCTTACACACCTGCATAAAGTAGGAGTTAACTTCAGAGGACTTCTACCATTAATCTTCAGCACTTTAAAGGGACAGTCCATTTGACTCTGTAAGTCAGATTTATTTTTTGACCTTGATATTAACATGTCTTTTCCTATGTCCCAAAGATTCTCACAGTTTGCTTAAGATGGCAGAGACAGCACTGCCTGTTACTTGACTGGGAAAGGAACCCAGACCTGAGAAAATTGTCTTTTGAAATCAAATCCCTCAGCCAAAAATCTGGAAATGGTGCCATGGTTTTTCTGACATGAACAGATGGATCCTTCACACTGCTTCCTCCTGAGCTGTTCTCAGTGCAGACATTAAGTCCTATTTCCTGATTAGGAAAGCTTGGGCTGCTCAGGTTGTCAGGCAAATGGAATCAAAGAAGCACTTGATGGCATAAAGATCAGTTGACTTGAAATCTCTTACCTCTTCTGGGAGGAAAAAAATGAGTGGTGAAGGAAAAGAAGAGAAGTTATCCATTTCTGACCAAATTTGCCCACCTTGTTCTCTTTGGTTATACATCTTCTTTTGGAAAGAATTCACACCCATTGAGTTGATTGAGCAATGGTTCTTAAAATGTTATAATCTCTCTCAGTATTTCCACAATTACAGGATTCTAGATTTAGAACTGGAAGGAAATTTAGAATTCATCCAATTATCCATAATTTTAAATATGAGGGAATGCAGTACTAAATTTAAGTGACTTGCCTAAGGTGCCCTTAGTAGTAAGTAGCAGAACTTAGATTTGACTCCAAGTCCAAATATAGTCCAAAAAAGTCCAAAAAATAATTTTTCCTTCTCACCAAGGAATAGGAAGTAGTGTAATACGATGAAAAGCCAATTTAATATGAAGTTCAGATTGAGAAACTTCATTTCTAATCTGTCTGTGTCACTTATGAGATACATGAAATAGGGCATGTCTCTTCTATTCAGTACAATGCAAGCCATCTGGCTTTGTGCTTGTGAAATAAAGAGAGATATGACACAGTCCTTGTTCTCAAGGAATTTAAATCCTAACGGGCATATAAACAAATACTTATAATCAATACAAAGCATATATCTGGAGAGAGTGCTGTGAGGAATTTGAGGATGGAGAAATCAGTTTCCTGTAGGAAATGGGGGAATTTGGTAGGTTTGTCTATTCATCTTTATAATGACATTTTAAAAGTTAATTGTATACGTCTAGTCATTTTACACACACATACACACACAGATAGTCTGAACTTGCACCAAGCTCCAATACATATATTATACGTTAATATATGTATACTTGATATATGAGTATGTTTATAGGTCTATAGATATCAGTAAAATCTTGCCCCAGTGACAGCCTTATTATTTATTTCTTGTACTTCTCATTTATTTCTGCTTTTTGTCCAAGTAGTTTGCAGTATACTAAGATGACAACATCACTTCCATTTTTATCTCTATCAGTCTTCACTGGAATGTTCTCCATCATGCTGAATGTTCTCATATGACTATATCTTCATAATAGGAAAAAGCTATCTTTCCTTTTTTGAAAAAAAAAACACAACAACAAACTAGCATATTTCTTTTCAGAGCTGTATTCCAATAATGGATCTATGGTGTCTAATCAGTCAAATTTCTTTTTCTATGTTGCTATCTTTAGTTCATCTTGCTTGTTGGCTATATATATTTGAATTCATGCGTAGTTCTCTTTTGCATGTGTCTCTTTCTTTTCATTCAAACAAAACTATAACCCAAATTCAGGCTCTCATCACCTTTTTTTTTGTTGGGGTAAGTAGGGTTAAGTGGAGTCATGCAGCCAGTATTTGCAGGTGAGCTCCTTGAGGTCACGAATTGTTTTTGGATTTCATTGTACACTTAGAACTTATCGTATGGCCTGGATAGTAATAAGTGCTTATTATCTGATGGACTGACATTACGATTGCATCTTGGCTTTGGTAAACTCCTATTCTGAGGAAGTGAAACACTGCAGTTGAAACATCTGGATTGTTCCATGTGGGACTTAGTAAATATTTGAAGTAGATAAATTTGTCCTAGGTAGTGACTTTCCTCAAATTCATGTACTCAGGGATCTCTTCTTGTTTTACAACTTCCTCTATCAAGATCTGTTCTTGGAAAAGAATCTGATATGTCATCATTGTCTTCTTCGTCCTCCTCTTTCGTCCCTTCTTCCTCCTAATAATTTAAATGGCACAATAAAGCCTTTAGTCTGGCATCAGGAAAATCTGAGTTCATAGTTGACCATGCATTTACCAGTGGTGTGACCTCAAGCAAGTCACTTAATCTCTGTCTGCCTCAATTTTCTCAACTGAAAAATGAGGATCATAACAGTATCTATTTTATAGGTGAGGCTCAAATGAGAGAATATTTGTAAACCACTTTGCATAATGACACACATGGTATATACTAAATAAATGCTTATATAATTATCTTTATTAATTATGTGAATGTCTTAGTGGTAATTTATGGGCAGCTAGCTGACTAAGTAGATAGTGTGCCAGGCTCAGAGTCAGGAAAAAATAAGTTCGAAAACCATCTTTAGCTACTAGTTATATGAATCTGGTTAAGTGATTTAACCCTGGTTGCCTCAAATTCACCATCTATAAAATAATCTGGAGAAGGAAATGGCAAACCACTCCAATGTCTTTGCCAGGAAAACCACAAATGGGATCACAAAAAGCTGGACATTCCCAAAATGACTGAACAACAAAAAAGGAGTATTTAAGTGCCTGGGCTGTCAGTTCTAGGGTCATTTGCATAATGCAATTATTCATTGTTCAATGTTGATAAAGTTTCTGGTGGGGCAAAGTTTAGGAGGGTTGAGACCCCTTTCCTAAGTAACATTTTTTTCAGGAAATAGCCGGCAAACATAAGGCCAACCTATTTCCTTGGACTCTCTTATTAAAAGAGGTCCTTTCTTCTGCTTTTAGTGTTCATTTGTCAGGGACTAGTTATTTCTGAGAAGCTCTGAAATACTTCTGACATACTGCCTACCTCTGAAATAGCCCTGGTTCTGTACTGACTGCCCTTGGACAATAGCCACTCTAGGTCCCAGCCTTTTCTTCTAGAAAATGGGACGGCTGTGCTAAATAGCAGTTTTCTGTCATGAATTCTGAAGGCAATATATATCCCATTTAGAAGTTAAAAATTTGAAAGCCAAAAATTTTTAAATCAAATTTATATTGTGTGTGTGTATATATATATATATATATATATATATTTCTGTTCCGACATTGGAAAAGAGGAAATAATATTTAAAAATAAAAATTAAGCTCATCCATAAGCGTTTGCCCAGGATCTAAGTAATGCTTAAGCTAGGTCAAACCGGACAATTCCAAAATAGTCTTTGTAGGATGTTTCAAGAAACCAGAGCTGTTGTCGGCTGCTCTTTGCGCCACCGTGTGGCCGCTTGTTGGCACTACACCCAGTTCCTACACCTCTACCTAGGGACCTCTTTTCTACTTGGAAACAAACCACCCACATTCATTGTTCCATTCCCAAAGTGAGATGAGGGCTTTAGAAAGCCCGTCGGTTTTGAGAAGACAAAATAAAAAATTAAAAAATTAAAAAAGTCATAATCCTGCTAGATAAATCTCCTGAATTTAACCAGAGAAATATTTGGATATAGTGGAAACAAAATCGTTGTGTCCCTAGCTTTGGGACTTTGAAATAGTCATTTGACTATATTCCTTGTCTGTATCCTGATGGGATCTGGAGGACTAGAAAATCTCTTAAGGTCTCTCCTAGCTCAGAAAGTGCTCCTATATTATTTCTAGGACATAAATAAGTCTGTTTAATCAGCCCTTATTGGGTACCTTTACATGAAAACGTGTGAATGTTAAGACTGGGGAATGTATTAGAAAGTGTAATCTTAGAATTTAGAAGGAAGATTCTAGTTTGCTTAAGACCCAGAGAGTTTGGAACTTGCTCCAGATCACATAGGTTTTTTTGTAGTGGTAGAACCAAAACTAGAACTCAGTTCTTTAGGCTCTTATTTTAATGACAATCTTCTTTCCTATGCCACATGATTAGGCACAATAATCGTAAGTGCAAAGGATACTAGACTGGAAGACAGAAGAAATTAATTCCAGCCCTAGAACTTTCATTTATTAGCTTTGTTACTTTACTCAAACTACTTAATGTCTCTGGACCTTAGTTTCCTGATCTGTACAAAATATGTACTTTGTTGTTGGGTCATTTTTTTTAGTTGTTTCTGACTCTTTGTGACCCCATTTGCGGTTTTCTTAGCAAAGATACTGGAGTGGCTTGCCATTTCCTTCTCTAGCTCATTTTACAGAGAAGGAAACTGAGGCAATAGGGCGAAGTGACTCAGGCAAGGTCACACAGCTAAGATACTGTAGTGATTTGCCATTTCCTCCTCTAGCTCCTTTTATAGATGAAGAACCTGAGGTAGGCAGAGGTTAATTGACTTGCCCAGGATAACATAGCTTTTGTTTGAGGCTAGAATCGAACTCTTGAAGATGAGTCTCCCTGATTCCTGACCTGACTGTGTATCCACTGTGTCGCCTAACTATCTGCTTCTTTGTCTACCTTACAACATTGGTGAGACAATGAAGTAAGAAAATGTTTTGTGATAGGTCCAGAGTTGCAACTGGCACTTTTGGTGCTTGAAACAATGATCATGAAATGTACTCTCAGATGAACTTAGAAAGATAAATTCATTTATGGAGACAGTATGAGAGAACTTGAAATATAACTTCCTTCTGGTAGGAGAAACCCTGGGACAATGTCTTTTGGTGGGAAAACAGAGAAAAGGTCTTGAGGTAAAGATGCTAGGATTAGAACAAAATTAGAGAGACTAAAGCCAAGGAGAAACTCATCTGAGATATGAGAGTTGGGAGGAAGATCCCTTCCTGTTTTAATTTAATTAATTTTAATTCATGATAAATGGGGACCGAATTTGCTTGTTTCTATGGCTAAAAGAATTCCTCTTGGATTATTGGTGCCCTAAACCAATTTTTCCATTACCATCCCCCAATTATGGTGCTATACAACACAGATATGTTAGTATTATTATTTTCAAGGATCTTATAATTTATTTAAGAGGCAGTCCCTCTTAATGTTATACTCAACACATTTTTCCTCTGGTATTTCTCTGTCTTCTTTTCTCTCTAATATGCATAAGGATAAAATGTGTGTTTACTCAATCCTTGGTGACCTTATCATTGTGATGTAATAAAAAAGCAAAAATAAGCAACAAACTTTGTTGTGAAACATTGTTAAGAAAAAGAGTGGCCAGAGTTCTGGGTTGGCAATAGGAAAGACATGAGTACCTTAGATACTTGCTGGCTTAGTGACACTGGCAAAAATCAGTTCACCTCTCTCAGCATCAGTTTCCACATCTATAAATGGGATAACAATAGATTCTGTCTCACAGGGTTATTGTGAAGATCAAAAAACAATATATATATATATGTATGTATGTGTGTATATATATCTATATCTATGTAGATATAGATATATAACCTTTAAGTTTTATGTAAATGCTACCTGTTGTTATTATGGTTCTTTTCTTTTATAAAACTCTCATGTTTCTATTTGCATTTTGACCTAGGAAAACTGAAAACACAAAACAACACGAATATTTGGGTCAGTCTCATGCATTTCAGCAGGTACCTGAAATCCTTGGCACGTACCAAGCAGCAGTTCAGTGCCCAAGTGGCCAAATAAATTGTGTTAACATCTTTTTTTTTCTGTAAAATCCAACAATGTCTTTGTTGGATATAGTGAAAGTTAATGACTTGAATCTCTCCTAAAGAGTTCCAAATGTTCTATTGAGCTTAACTCATTAATCACGAACTCTATTTGATGATGAGTGAGAGAAATTGAGGATTTTTTTAAAAAAAATGTTATTAGGATCAAAGGTGAGATAGGAGAGAAAGATCGTTTGATGTGTCTATTGCCTAGACCTTAAACCTGTTAGTGATCTAGAAGGATGTTTACCTGAAGCATATGAAGATTTCTCCTGATGGAATAGTAAGATAAAAACAACTTATTCCAAAGGCCACGAGGCAGCTTGGTGCTTGGTAAGACATCTAAGACAGTAAGATCAGCCAGTGCATCCCAGACTGTCACTAGGCATCCTGGTTTTTGTTTTGCCCCTGGACTATGATGATTCTGTAAAAGAGAGATATAGAGAATTTTGTGTAACCCTGCCTCACTAAAATCCAATTCATCGGAAATCCAAGGCATTACTCTGTGATGTCACTGGTCTTTGAAAATGAAGGATGAACAACAGTATTCAGAGTAATAGCAGTAATAACCACCAAAGCTAACATAGTAATTAAAAGTTTTCAAAGTGCCTTAGATTATCTCAACAATATTCTTTGACCCAGAGGCTTCACTCCTCAGCAATTATGTCAAGGAAGTTAATAAAAAATCCATACAAACATTTTTGGCACTAAAATTGAAAACAGTATGTATACCCATGAATTGGAGAAATGGCCAAATTGTTATTTATGAATGCAATGGCATAACATTGTGCTCTAAGAAGTAATGAGTATGAGGACATTTAGAAAAAATGTGGGAGGTATATATGAGCTGATGCTAAGTGAAGAAAGCAGAACCAAGAAACTAGTATGCACAATCGCCTAATAATGTAAATGTGATTTACTAAAATGAAACTAATAGAGAACAATTGGGATGGTCAGCCTTGGGAGTTACATGAGAAGGAGAGTTTGGTAAATACAGTGAGACTACAGAGAGTGAACACCGAATCACCTGGTTTTGCCCATTTTTCTTCTTTGTTATGAGAGAAGTTTTCTGGGAGCAGGAGGTTGGGGATATGAAGATTTATACTGAAAAAGAGCTGTAATTGAAACAAAAAAGTATCAAAATATATATGTTTAAAAAACAAAGCATTCATCTCTGGAATCAGGTTTTCTCTGTTTGCTTTAAAGATGAAAACAGTGAAAGAAGTTCAGACTTGTCCAAGGTATCTCAGGCAAGATTTGAACTCTGATCTTTCTGATTCTAAGTCTAATACTTTCAGTTATGTACATGTGTTCAGACGTGTGAATTAGAAAAATATACATACATACATACATATGTATGTATGTATGTATGTATTACGTACAAACATATATACATATATGTTTGTACGTAATTCTAAATCAATGGTTTCATTGGTGTATGGAACTTAGTAAAGCAATTCCTTCAAGCAAGTGCTCTGCAACTTAAAGTCTTACAGGATTTCCTCTAGCCCAAAGAAGTTTCGTGACTTGACAAACTTTCTGTTAGCAGAATAAGAGGTTAGATTTGAATACTAATTCTGAAGTTGGCTCTCTCTCTCTCTCTACAAGAATGTATCATCTATCAGTTAAATATAAAGTAATAGTATTATTGGGTTTTTTGCAGGCTAAGGGGTCTGAATTATGTGGAAATGCATTATGTGGAAAATCTCTCAACAATAAAGAGGAATTCTTATCCTCTTAGAGAATTTTCTTAAGCCAAACTGGTTGAACCTATGGCACACCTGCCAGAGGGGACTGCTTCTTTCCCCCTCTCCACTGTACCTGAGGACATTTTTCATATCACGCACCCAGAAGCACAATGGGAGCACTTCCTCCCTCCTTTGTCTGAGGTAAGGGGATGGCTCACATGTGGTATAAAGGTGTAGTTTGGGCACTCAATTTCTAAAAGGTTTGCCATCACTGTCCTAGGAAATAGATAATTTCAAAGGTAAGACTTGAACCTGAGTCTTCCTGACTACAAGGACAGTCTTTTCTCCACTTAACTTACCTCCTTTCCCTAAGGGCAATAATTATTACCATTATTTATTAATAATAAAAATAATTTTGTAGCTATTTAGTTGGAAGCAGAAAGGAAGTCAAAGGAGATTGGATACATCCTCATTGATGCTTCTTTTGAGAAGGCAATACATTTATAATGATATTCTGTCATTAAATGTCAGAACTTCAATGCAGTGTGCAGCAATTACACATTAGAATTCCATCTTTACAAGTATTAGGTAATTAGGTTATAATGAACACCATTACAGTAATTACACCATTTGGAAGAATCACCCAAGAAGCCATGAGAAATTGCCTTGAAAAACAAGAAACGTCACCTAATAAAAATTACATTTAAAGGATTTTAGTTCCAAGGTATGCATCGACCCTGGAAAAGAAATCAACAGCTGGGGTTAAAGCCCTAATGGGGCGCCCCAGGAAGTACCTTCATGGCATCTAAGGGAAATGCTTTAATCCTTTAAACTACCCTCTAAATGTCATCTCTCACACTGGGAGCCATTTCTCCATTTTTATGTAGGAGTCTGAAGTTATCCATACAGGAACTGGTTTGCACAAAACTTTTCTGGAAAAGAAAGGAGATTTGGACCCACACTTTGATGCATCATCAGATTTTTTTTGGGGGGTGGTGGTGGTGGTTGGCTGAACTTTAATATTTCCCCCTAGGTGATAGAGTCAGAAAGGATATTTGAAGGCATCTCAGTGCTTCTTATTCAGAAGCAGGCTGCTCATTTCCCTTGGAAACATAGATAATTTTCTGATCCATTTTCTTGGAATACAAAAGGCCCCTGATATGGGACCAAAAAAATTCAGGAATTTCTTCCCCCTCCGCTCCTCTCCCTTCTTCCCTTTCCCCTCTCCCTCTTCCTCTTCTTCTCTTTCTCCTTCCTTCTTCCTTCTTCCTCTCCCTCTTCCTATCTTCCCCTTCCCCCCAATTACTAATTCTATGAAGCCTATGTATACTTTTAAATCTATTTGAAGAATTTAGGTCCTGCATGGGTTGCCTATTCCCTGATTCATCCTTGGGACCCTTCAAAGGTCAATCTGCACAATTATGTTGATGGGTCATATTTAGCAATGTGGGACAAAGGCCTGGCCGTGCCATCTTACTTTTGGCTCTGTACATTGTCCTTGACTGCCTCCACACATTATTACTGAGGTTTGACCCAACTGTAGCGAGTGAGTTGTTTATTGAATCTTGGATGTCCTGTCATAGTAAGAATTGACCAGGAGAGGGAGCATTTCTTCAGGAATTGAAAACTGCTTTTGGAAATACTTTATGAAGGAACTTCAGCAAAATGCACATTATCACTTTTGTTACATGATAAAGATGGGATAAAGTCTTGAGTTCTGATCAATCCTATCACATAGAGATGACGAATTTTGTAATGGGGAGTAGGCATGACTCCACGACTTGTTAGTAAGTGACATTTTAAATTTTCAGTGGGTTAACAAAAAGTATCTATTGAAATCCCAGTGAAGGTCGATAGTATTTAGTCCATTGTGACAGAGATGACAAATTATTATTGAAGAGACCTGCTATTTACAATTAGAAAAACAAAAAGAAAATGGATTCAGTAGAATTTTCAAAATTTAAATATTAATTTGAAGAGACTATTTGTTTTTCTAGCACAGAAGTGTCCAACTCAAATAGAAACAGATCCTGGCCAGTACATTAACTTAGAAGAATAAGAATGTTGTATTGTATTTTTATCTTGTTAAAATTTTCTTACTTATATTTTAGTTGGGTTTGCAAGCCACTGTGGAGTTTTATGACCTTTGCAGGCAAGAAAAATCTCTGCTTCAGGAGTTGGGCATCTTTAAATATGTGTCCAAGCAATTTTGGGGATGCAGACTGATTAATAGTAGTTCTTTTAAAAAAATTATAGATAAGCAGATTTCAGTTTAATATAATTCACACCAATTGAACAAAAATTTATTAGGTGCTTATTGTATTCTAAGCATTGTGAGGGGCACACCATTTATGTAAATGTTTCCTCCACTCTCCTAAGAACTTTGCAAGAATTAGAGCTGTCCAACTTCTGGGGGCAGAGCTAAGATGGAGGAGTAAACCAGAGCAACTCTGTGAATCTTCTCTGACCAGGATTAAAATATTGCCACAAAACAAATACAGGAGTAAAAGAACTCAACAAGGAGACAGAGTGAAACAACTTTCAAGAAAAGAAAAACCCAAAAGGTAGATAGAGAATATATGGGGAACTTGGCTGAGAGAAGAGCAGAGTCAGCAAGAGGTTGTAGCAAAGAGGGAAGAGCAAATCCTGTCCCCTCCAAACCCCCATCTGCTGTCACAGGTTTTGAACCTAAGATCAAGTCAATATTCAGATCCTGAGTTCCTGCCTAGGCAAATAGAGGTACAAGCCAACCCACACTCATTGAAATTTCAAACCTGTGGAGAAGTTCAGAGTCCCAGCCTAGGCCATTCTGGGCTAAAGAAGGCTGATCCATGTGGGCTCAGACTAAAGTCAGGAATACCTAGGCTTGGGATGAGGACATAATTCAGAGTTTGGGGTGAGGACACAGTTCACAGCCCCTCCCCCAGATCTTTTTGCCCAAAACTAAGGGTGGAGCTCTAAGACAGGACAACCAAGGGTGTACCTGATTAGATCAAGTATACTGTAAGACCAAAAAACTGGGTATAAGCCTGGGGATAGAATTTGATCAGCCTGTGACCTGATCAAGTTCAGAGTGAGATCAAAAGCTTATGCCTCATAACCAAGTAGCTGCCAAATCTTGTTCCATCTACCTCTACCCCCTATTTTCCCCACCTGTACTACTTTTTCCCACCTATCCTGTTCTCTTTGTTGACATGACCACCACTCTTGTTCAAGATCTTATCATTGCTTGCCTGGATTATTATTATAATCTTCTTTGTAGTTTCCCTTCACTCTGTGTTCTAGGTTTTTGCATAGGCTATTCCCTATGCCTAGAATGCATGCCCTTGTTGCCTCTTCCTCTTAGAAATCTTATCTTTTTAACTTATAGCTTAGATTTAAGCTCCAGCAGGAAGCCTTTTCTCATCCCTTCAATTGATAGAGTTCTACCTCTTCAAATATCTTCCTTTTTCTTATCTGTTTACATGTATCATTGATCTCAGGATAATACAAGCTACTTGAGAGGAGGACAATGTTCCCTCTTAACTATGCAGTTGCACAATGGTTTGTTGCTGTGTAGCTGAAATTTTGTTTTAGAAAAACTGCTCATTCCTTGTCATTATTTACACATTTTGTTTCATTTTTTGTTTGTTTGTTTTGCTTTCCTTTTCTGACCCTCTACATATTCTAAATGTTTTATCAACTAACATTGAATTGATCCAGTTAGGGCTTGTAGGTTTTTTTTTTAGAGTAGAGCATGGTCACTTAAAATATATTGCTCAGAGCAGTAAAAGATCCTCATAGCTATAAAAAAAACAGTGGAAATCTTTGAGTTACAGAAATCTTGTTTTTTATTTTCCACTATATCCCTAGTGCCCATTATATTAGTATGCCTTTCACAAAGTAGGTAGCTAATAAAAGTTAATATAAAATTCATAAAAATGTGAATTTGAAAAAAATATTTGTTACATTAAATTTCCCAAGTACCATTCCTTTCCTTCCCACACTAGAGAATGCATCTTTTAACAAAAAAATATGTTTATATAAAACTATGCCTTGCTATATTTCTATTGTATCAGTTCTTTCTCTGGATATGGACATACACAAGTCACTATTAAAAAATTATTTCTGTTCTAGTATATAATGTTCTCTAGATTATGCTTGCTTCACTTACATGTAGGTTTTTCCATGGTTTAAATAAAAATTGCTTGTAATTCTTTGATGTAGTTGAGGTCATATGAACATTATTATCCCCATTTTATAGATGACCAAAGGTGACTTTCATCTTGGTTCAGTGACTTGTTCACTGTTAAACAACTATTTAGCATAAGATCCAGGTTTCAAACCCATTCTCATACCTATAAATGCCATGTTATTCCTACAGTATTACATTGTACTGCCTCAGAGTTTGTGATTATTTGATAACAGTAAAAAAGAAGAAAAAAGCCTGTATAGCAGATTTAACCCAAGAAAAATGGGTTATTCTGTGGAGAATACTGTGATAGCAGCTTCCCCTTTTCATTTTCTTCAGGCCAGCAAAAATCTTTGCTCATGCATTCTTGTGATTTTGTTTTTATCAATTAAAAATTAAATCCAAAGACTTAAATGAAGAGCATAAAAAATAAAGTGATGTTTCAAAATTCTTGATAGGCACTTATATTTGCTATAAATAGAATGAACTTTTAAGATAATTAGTTTGAGAATGTTTGTGTTACAAGGACTGGCCCATTAGTCAGTGAACTTCCTGGGGGAACAAAATTGTGCTACCAAGCCTCAAATTAGACCTTTGCTTTAAGTCACTGATACCACTGATTTTGGGGTGGATATGGCATATTGCTCAGTTCAATAATATCAGCTGGTTGGAATTGCTTGTCAGCTCTGGGAGGGGGAAGGAAAGAGGGGAGGGAAAGAACATGAATCATGTAACCATGGAAAAATATTCTAAATTAAATAATTAAAAAAGAATATCAACTGGTGAGTCTCTCTCTCTCTCTCTCTCTCTCTCTCTCTCTCTCTCTCTCTCTCTCTCTGTCTCTCTCTCTNCCAAAGACTTAAATGAAGAGCATAAAAAATAAAGTGATGTTTCAAAATTCTTGATAGGCACTTATATTTGCTATAAATAGAATGAACTTTTAAGATAATTAGTTTGAGAATGTTTGTGTTACAAGGACTGGCCCATTAGTCAGTGAACTTCCTGGGGGAACAAAATTGTGCTACCAAGCCTCAAATTAGACCTTTGCTTTAAGTCACTGATACCACTGATTTTGGGGTGGATATGGCATATTGCTCAGTTCAATAATATCAGCTGGTTGGAATTGCTTGTCAGCTCTGGGAGGGGGAAGGAAAGAGGGGAGGGAAAGAACATGAATCATGTAACCATGGAAAAATATTCTAAATTAAATAATTAAAAAAGAATATCAACTGGTGAGTCACTCTCTCTCTCTCTCTCTCTCTCTCTCTCTCTCTCTCTCTCCCTCTCTCTCTCTCTCTTTTTTCCTCATATTCTATCTAGGAGATAGGCAAGGCTTGGGACCAGGTTGAAGAGTTCCAAAGGAAGTATAGTCTAAGAATAGTTTCTAAAATCCATCTCCTGACTCAGTGCAAATGCTTAGGAGAAGGAACTATCCATGGTTCTAGGGATAAATTGGTTAGAATTTGCTTTTAACTTATTCTGCCCCTGATTTCTTTAAATTGATTACTATCTACTTTTCTTTTGCTAGTTCAAGCCATATTTACTATTCTATGTTATTAATCTAATTTTCTAGCCTTCATTACTATTTCAAACATGACTGACCTTAGTCTATATGTGATTATATTATCTACTCTTGCCTGATTCCACAAATTTACCTTGTTCATTTGGTGTCTAGAGGTTTCAGTTACCCAGTGTAGTCCAGGGAAGCCCAAAGACCTGAAGCATATTTATGTGTTAATTTTTTTTTCTGCATGTGATGGAAAACTAAAATTTGTGCTCGTCTTACTTAATCTAAGACATCTAGTCACTTTTAGTGATTCTTTTTTTTTAAAAAGGTGTTAATATATCACGTAGACAGTTTTATGATCTGGTGGACAATAAAGAAAAATGTTGCTCTAGATCAGCTCATAGATGGATAGTGTAAAGTATGTATTATCTCAGGACAACTCTGAGGGACTTATGAGAAAGATGGCTATCCACATCTAGAGAAGGAAATGTGGGAATAGAAATCCAGAAGAAAAATACGATTCACCATTTATTTGGGCATATGATTGGGGGTTTTGGTTTTAAAAGTTTATTACAAAAATGAATAATATGAAAAATAGAATTTGAGTAATAATATTTGTATAGCACAGTGAAATTGCTTGTCAACTCTAGGAGGGGGAAGGGAAGAGGGAAAAGAGAGAACATGAATCATGCAACCATGGAAAAAACAAAATAACAACTAACCAAGTAACTAAATATTATTTATTTATTTGTTACATATATATGGTCTTTTCAGTAAATCACCTTTTATGGAGAACAAGTGCCTAATAAAGGATGTCCTCAAAATCTTATGACCTTGTCCAAAGGAAACATTTATGAAACATGTGTAGAGTGAATAGCTAACTTAGAGCACATTCAGTGGAAGGCAACTAAGATGGTGAAAGGCCTAAAACAAGTCATATTAAAGAACTGGAAGTGTTTAATCAACAAAAAGACAAGTCCTTCCATGAATTATAGGACTGTCAGTCACTATAGCTTGCCAATGCAACTAAGTGACAGTGGTAGAGAAAGTTAGTTGAAAATATTTACCCATAGTTATCTCTATAGGGAGCCCAAACAATAGCTTTAGTCATTAGTATACTTTAGTAATATGTTTCTTTTGTTCAACACAGAACTATTTGCTCTGTAGTAAAAGGGGAAGTGTTTGTCAGTCACTCAGTGGGACAAGCTGCTGGAGAGAATGGTAATGCTTCTGAGATATCCAGATTTCCAGGTGCAAAAATGACTATGACTCTTTGTGACCCCATTTGGGGTTTTATTAGGAAAGATACTGGAGTGGTTTGCCATTTCCTTCTCTAGCTTAAAATAAAAAGGTTTGAGTGACTTGCCTAAGATCATATGTCTACTAAGTGGCTAAGGCTGCATTTGAACTCAAATCCTCCTGACATCAGATATAGTGCTCCATCTACCACATCACCTAACAGCTCCTTTATAAAAGGAAAATATCTCAATTTGAAAAATATTCTCTTGGTGCTGTTCTTTTCCTCAAGTTGCTTGGCTGGCAAATAGAAACATGATATGGCAGTAAGAGCAGTTGAGTTGAAGTCAAAGCATTACATTAGTCCAGCTCATCTCTTGCTATCACTTTCCTTTGATCAAGCAATTTTATCTTTAAGTAGCTTGGTTTTTTATTTGCAAAATGGGGATAATAATACGTGTACTATCTCATATGTTTATCATGGAAAAAAGAGCTCAAAGCAATATGAATGTGAGGGGTTTTTACTGCTACATGGCCTTTTATAAACTATTTTTTTCTAGCTAAGATGTAGTCTAGTAAACTTTGAAGAGACTCATCAATACTTTGGCTTCAGGGTAATTAGTTTTGTTTACTACAGTAAGCCAAAACAATTGTGAACTAAATTGATGAGTGTTGATGAATAGAGTATAGACTACCAATGTAATCACAAACCTTGAAATATTTAAATATAATTATTTTTAATCTAGTAGAGGACCAGAAGCAGAACCAAACAAGAGAATGTTCTAGAACATTTTGCAAACTTTAAAATGTCATAGAATGGTGGCCATTTTGGTGGTGTGGACATTTTTCTATGTTGAAGGGCACACTGGTCTTTGAAGACAGAGAAAACTTCTAGTTGGAGATTTTCAGATACATGTTGAATGCTCCCATGGTACCTTGCACACAGTGGTAATGATAAAATTTTTTTGAATTTGATCAATTTCTATGTAAAATGAAACCAGACTACTGAAAAATAGATAATCAGACTATGATGATTATTTTTTGGCATAGATGTTTCCTGACAAGGTGAATTTTTATGTTATTATTATGGTCATTACCCAATTCACTGAACATTTATGTGCCAGGCACTGTGCTAAGTGCTCTGGATAGATTCAATTAAGAAAAAGAAAGACAGTCTCTACCATCAAGTAGATAGCAAATATTTTTAAGTTTAAAAAGTCACATGCATTTATTCAGGAAATAAAATTATTAAAAAGTAGTTGATGTTTCACATTATTTTCCCACATTTGAAAATATTCACAACATGTATTCTTTTTAAACCCATATCAAGTCTATTTAAACCCATATCATTCTATTTAGTTGTCATCATTATAATTTTTTCCATTAGATGAGTAGCTAGCAAAATAAAACACAAAAGGAAGTTGGAAAGTAGGGATTGGGAAAGAATAACCAGGGGGTACCTGGTATCGAGTTTTCATTGTTCTTAGTGTTCAAACCAGACAAAACTATAGATGGAAAGTGAAAAATTATCTGGAGAGCTGTGGGAGAAATTTAGGACTTTACTTTCTACATCTCTAGTCAAGTGGGAGAAGAAGCTGAGGGAAATGAGAATCTATTGAGAATCAGTTTCCTCATCTGTAAAAAGAGTTGGAGAAGGAAGTGGTGAACAACTCCGTTATCTTTGCCAACAAAACCCCAAATTGGATCACAAAAAGAGTTAAATAACTGAATGACAACTGAGGGTCAAAATCTGAGTTAAACCATAGGTGATGATATTTTATGTGATTAGATTAACCTGGGTGGGAAATCATGTTCCTTGGACTTTAGAGAAAATATAGTTGTTTTTTTCTTTTGCCGAGAAAAAAATTATTCCCCAAACTATATTTACCTTAAATTTCAAGTATTTTTTTAGTTGTAAAATTTACTTTTGTTTCATAAGGAAAATTAGGGATATCCATTGGATAACTTGCTTTCTCCATTTACTTGTGAAATATGTTAAAATAGAGTTTCCCTTCACATATTAGTTGAATTAGATAGTTGGTATGGTATTTTCCATCTCTTAATTCTTTTAATTTGTGAAAACAAGAATAGAAATAGCAGAATCATCTGCTATCATCCCTTGGCTTGTGCTTTAAAGGACCCTCCCCAGGGATTACCAGTTGAGTGGGAACCATAAAATGATTTAGAATGTTCTCTGGAATCAAATCTTTTTGGTTTTATGGATGATTCCATGGCAAATGAATAAGCATTTGTTTGAAACTTGGCAGTTCTCTTTGCTCATACTGGCATCAATTTCTTTTTGTAAAACTAGAAAACAGCAGTAAGGAATCTACCTACAGTCTGTTTTTCAGTGAAAACATTTTGCACATGTCATTTAAGAGTAATAAATAGTGACTATAATGCAAAGCATTATTATATCTTGAAACATAATGAAAAATTTTAAATATCCAGTTTTGGGGAGCTTCACTAATGACCTTTTCGAGAATTAACATCATCTCTGCATATCTTTCTAGATATTTTGTGTGCTTTTTTTGTGGGGTTGATTTCAAAGAATCTATTGGGGTTTTTTTCCAAGCAAACTTTACTTTATAAGAAATGTTTGCTTAATCACTCAAAATAATAATTCCCATCCATTTTGGTATCTCTTAGACAAAAAAGTCACTAGACTTCCACCCATAGAATGATGTTTTTCACTCTTCAATGAACAGATAATGAATTGAAATGACAACAAAAAGAAGGCACAATAAATCTCTTTTCTAATGAACTTGCATTTTGGATCCTGCAACAAAATAAAGGGAATATCCTAAGAAAAAGCCCTTTGATTTCCCTTCATTAGTGAAAGTACTATATTCACTCCTTTTGCTTTTTTTCTGTTGAAGTTAAGAACAAAAGATACAACTTAAAATTGATTAAATATATTAGTTATTTTTTAAAAATAACCATATTTTCCCCAGGAATAGAGTGAGAAGTGTTAGGATACCAACTTTCAGATAGTCTCTACTCTCAAGAATCTTTCTGTCTTTTAAAAGCAAGCAAGTTATATACAGTTTAAACTGTTAAATATTTGTAACAATAAATCTCTAATATATTCTCTTATAATAAAGTTTAAATCAATGAGGAAAGTTATCTTGTCCTTAAGTCTTTTCTTAAGGCTAAACCTCCTAGATTCTTGATCTTTACAGGAAATGAACTGGAGGTCCTTTACCAATATGTTTTCCAACACTTTATCCTTTCTATCATTTCATTATTTTCTAAAATTTGAAAAAACTCATTTACTCCATCATTTAAAAAAAGTTTTTAATACTTATACCCAATATATATACATATGCATATGTATATATATTTAGTTATTTAAAATTAAATAATGTATAATCATGCTTCTAAATAGCCATACTATGAAATGTATACAATATTTTACATTTAAAAGATGAGATAAATATGAAATAATATTTATCTTAGAAGTAATTAAGAGACACTTTAAGTAGAGAGGTAACATACACTCTAGGAAAATTAATTTGTCAGCTATATTGTGAATGGTATGGAATGGGAAGATGAGTCAGAGAGACCAATTAGAAAGAAATTGGGTACTCATTTTGTGAAGAGAGATGGAACTATGGAGACAGACACAACAAAATGATTGGATATATGGGTCTGAGGTAAGTGACCATGAAAAATAGAGGATGATATTGAGATTGTAAAAACCATGGTTCCTAGAAAGATGGTGATATATTTTGCTGTAACAGGAAAGTTTGAAGGCTGGGAGGAGGAGTAAACCACATGAACCCGAAGATATAGTTCAACACCTGTTCAAAGGGGAGAGGAAGAGGGAAACACAATATAATGAAATTTTATATCCAAATTATAAGCTAACTAGTGCTTGTTAATCCTGTGTGACTGATTTTTTCCCCCAATCCAGGTTGAAAATTGGAGAGCCAGAATTTATACTCATTGAGGCACTGCTCCCAAAAACATATTCTCATATTCTGAGGGATACCTCCCATAGCCAGCAGGTGATATGAAAGAGGATTTGTAGGTGGTATTTTTCTTAAAACATCTTTTAAACTACTGGGGACAGTTATTAATTTTGAAATATCCCATGACCTTGATCCTTGGATTACAAGGGGAGAGATTGAGAACTTCCATAGAAATGGAGGAAATAAGATGAGGAGAGAGTATTTGTGATATTCCTTGAAATTTTTTCATTCCATATAACATTCCATATAACTTATTATTGATATGATGACATTTATCATAAACATTGCTATCAAATTTTTGTGAATTAGTGTTATTTAGAGGAGATTGTGGTTAATAATTTCATTTGTGGTGATGGTCAAGTTTCTGGGCAGTTTATTGATTGATTTCTTCAGTATATTATGAAGGCTGTATTTATTGCATGGGTTTCTTTGTGCATTTAAGTCGATGAAAAATATGAAGTCCCTGATGTATACACCACCTGATCTTCTCTTGTTTGATATGGTAGGTGCTAAATTTGTGTAACATAGTAATTTGTTGCACAATTTCTAGTATTTCCTCGTATAAACTATGTGGATCAATGCTTCAACTCTTTAAACAAGTCCTTTCTGTTGTTTATAGTGGCAATGACCTGGTCCTGAATTGTCATCTAACCTCCTGTTTTATAAATAAACACGTCTGACTTAGCTATTCATCTGATACCTTCCTGTCAACATAATGTTAATTTCATAACTAACGATGTTCTACCTTTGGTTCTTGAGTATTTCTCAAGCACATTCCAAATATAAAGCACTTTCAGACAAATTGTACAAATTCCTTAGTGTACAACTATTTTATTCTTTTTTCTTTTTTTTCCTTTTTTTCTTTGAAGGGACATCTACTTTTTACCATAGCATTTTGTAGATTTCTGCTATGTTTATCATGTACTTTATTAATGTTTGGTAATCCTTTTCTTCTTTCATATAAACTATATTAACCTTTCTGTAGTTGCCTTAGAGTGATAGACCCTGTATTTTGTTAATACCATAGGTGTTTTTGGTTACGATACTTTCTAAATTTATTATGGTCTATTTTATAGTTCCACAGGCTGATATTGCATAAGCATTAATTGTTTAGAATGATGATGATGTCTCTGAATCCTGTGCCATCGCTTGTAAATAAAATTTCCTAATTTGACTAATAAGTGAGACACGTGGAGGGGCTTGCTTGTTTAACCTATGGCTGAACTGCATCTATTTTGGCAAAAAAAGAAGCTTAATGGTGCTCAATAAATATCCTATAACATTTTCATGCACTAAAGTAGGCAAGAAGTTTGTCTTTGAATCAAACTGATAGGACCAAATGGGATTTAGTAGGTGGGATATAATTACTGAGATTGGAATTTGGAAAAATACTAAAGGTGATATTTATTCATTAAATATTAATTCCTTTTAATGAGAGAGGAAAAATGGAAGCCATATAAATCTCCTAACAACAACTACAATAATACATAACTGAAGCAAATGATAAAGAGAGAAACTTTGAATGCAAAGAAAGTCGATTGATCAAAGAACTCTTTTCATTAGAATAGAGCTCAGAGGGTTCCCTTACAGGCATAAAGATGAATTACTGAGCAGTTTCTGTGAGTTCTGAATTTTTGAGGTTTACAGAATCAATCTGCTAGGAAGACCCATAGCATTGGTACTAGTTGGGAAGAACTTTTTAAAAAAAAAGTAAAAATCCTGGCTTTTCTTCTTGCTGTATACTGTATTGTTTAGGTAGCTATTAAAAGTATGTGAAATCCTGAGTCTGAGTAGTAGATATCCCTGGCTTTTTGTGATGTGTTGAGGTATCTTTAGAAGCCAAATACACAAGGCTAAGCTGGGAAATGGCTTAGAAGATGATCTCTCTTCTTGCTTTGTTCCTTTTAAGGTATGCTCACTTTTCATTGATCTTTATCTGGCCTGAAAAGCTTTCTAAATTTCTGACATTTCCTCTTTAGTTTTGTATCATTAAGTTAGGGGCTTGGAAATATTTTCTGCATCCACGCCACTAAACATCACTGTTATATGGCACTAAACATGAGCTTTGCCTGACCTCTAAATATATTCAGGTTAATTAAGCAAACATCTCTTCCCTTTGTGTGACAGTCTCAAGGCTTGATAATAAAAATACAGATACAAAGAAAAATAGTCCCTGCCTTTGAGAACTATATATTCTACTGGAAGAATAGAATGCAACATTGACAGAGAAGGATAAAAAGTAACTCCAAGAGGGAAAGAGTATTAATAGTATATACTAACAGTTCTAACTGGAAGAAAGTGCTAGCAAGTGTGCAATATGAGGTTGGGAGGAGCAGGAGAGGGGATTAGAGGCAGCATAATACTTTATAGTTCTGTTTCTTATCTGTAACAGAAGGGAGTAGGACTAGATGGTCTGGAAATTTCCTTCCAGTTTCTAAATCTAAATAACGTCTCATGTGGTGCTTGAGCTGTGTTTTGAAGGAAGGCAGAGATTCTATGTAGTTCAAGTGAAAAAAGTGTGTATTCAGACTTAGGAGAATGTTCCCTCTGGAAAGTAGGAAAGTTAGTTGAAATGTTTTCTGCTCTCCTTTCTCATTGTAAATCTTGAATCTCTTCCAAGGGAATGGGGGATGTGGTAAGATGGAATACCCTGAATAGAATGAAAGCTAGAAGGCCACAATGACTGGAACAGAAATTGCATGAAGGAAGAAAATAATTTTACTATATGAAATAAGATTAAAAATGTAATTGAGATCTTCTTGATTAGGATAATTATTTTGCATCTCATTCTAGAGGCTATAGGCATCCATAGGAGATTTTTGAGAAGAGTGAGTGACATGATCAGATTCATGTTTTAGGAATGTTAATATCAGGTTTATGGATGTTATATTGGAGAAGAGAGAGGCTTGACTCAGGCAGACCAGGTAGGAAGTTAATGCTATAAATCATTCATGAGGTTTTGAGATCTGCAATGAGAGGATCTAGCAAAAAATGGATTCTCACTATATGACCTATGAAATTATGGGAAATCAGAAACATATGAAAATATACGCCAAATTTTCCTCCTGTTCCTCCTCCTCTTTACAGTGGGTATTTTTAAATGAGATATCCTATCAAAAAGAACAAGATTTAAATAATGAAAATTTTACAGGAAATGAAGATTACACAAGGGGTAAAAAGCAATGGGAATACTCCTTATAAGAAATCCATCGGTAAGATGTCTTTTAGGAAAACAAAACCAGTATCTGTGCTATAGGTTAACCATGCTTCATGAGGAACATCTTCATCAAGAATGATTGACTGAAGAGCATCTCTAAGGTATGCATAGGGCTCCATGTTCAGAGCTGGAAATGCCAAGATAAATGGTGCCATCTTTAACCTTAAGGAATATTCAGTATGCTTACCAAGTAGAAATGGGTACATAAAGAGATAAATAACTATGCAAGGTCTGGTAGTGATAGCCCTGGAGAAATGTATTGATCTTCAGGTTTATCTGAGCCATATTATAATGTGATTTTACTGTATGCTCTTTTAATGAGTGATATTCAAGGGAAAATAAAAGGAAATGTCTCACCTTTTTCAGAAGAGGATGGAAAGTTATCAGCTGATACTCAAAAGTGCAGATGCTTTTAAAAGGTTGCCTTTTCCTACTTTTCTTTAACTTTTGTCTCCACTGAAGTGAGTCAGCATGATCTATTAGATCAAACAGCACTTGAGATGAAAGGGGAGGAAGCCTCCTTTAACTTGGGAGGGATCTGTCTATGGATGGCCTTACCAAATTGTATGTGTTCAGATCAACAAGTCCTAATGAATTAGATTCTAAGATACTTAAAGAATTCCCTAATGTTTCTACAGAGCCAAGAACAAATGTCTTGAATTATCTTACCTGGACTAGTTAGCTCAGGTAGTTTGAGATCTATGTTAAAGAGGCCAAGACCACAAGTTTGATTCCCATGGACAAATTAGCTTTGTTGTGAGGGAGGGAAAAACCCCAAGTATTCTCTTTTATAGTCAGATCTTAAGTCAACCACATGTGACCAACCAAAAAGAGGAATGTAGAGCACAAGCTCACCACCATTCTTAGGAAGCCACATCCTGTGGTAGTTCAGTAGCATGCCTTTTCTAACTATCAATAATAATCATAAAATTATTTTTATAAAACATCTCACTCATTTATAGTACTATAAAATTTTCAAAGCATTTTATTTCCATTATGTCATTTGATCCTTATAGAAACTTTATGAGGTAATTGTTATGACTATCCTATTTTTACAAAAGAAGATTCTGAGGCTTGGAAAAGTTAACTATCATCTCAGGATCACTTTACTGTGCCCTTTACTGTTCAAATTACTTGCAGATTTCAGGGAAGTCATGGGAAGATTTGGTGCCTCCATAGATGACTATCTGGCCTTTTGGAAAGAGGAAGACTTGGGATTCATTTAGTTTTCCTTTCCTCATATCTATACTTTAAAAGTAAAAGTTGTTCCAGAGTTGATAGGTTTTCCTGGAGAAAGTTGAGATATGGTGCAAGCAGGTGGAAGGGATCACAGAAGTCAACTATTCAACAGTGGGACAGGGAAGTCTGGGAAGACCATAGCTGACTCATCAAATCTGAGGAGTTCTTGTTTATGTGTTGGGTCTGACTTTTTTCTTAAAAGCTTTAGTTGTGCACCTACTTTACTCTGATGGGGCTACACAGAAACATAGAACATAGTTCCTTTTCTCAAGCAATTTAAAATTTGGTTGAAAACAAAATTATATGAGAAGCCATCAAGGCTTAGTGGATAAAATGCTGGCCCTGGACACTGGAAGACTTGGTTTTAAATATCACATGAGACATTTACTATCTGTGTGACTCTAAGCAAGTTACTTAACATTTCTGAGTTTCCTTTTCTCGTCCAGAAAATGAGGTTCATAATCACATCCACATCATGGGGTTGTTGTATCAAATGAGATTATTTACGTATATATATATATATATATATATATATATATATATATATATATATATATATACGTAAATAATATATATATATTTTTCATCATTAACTGTCTTTTGACAATACTTTAAAGTTACAAAGTGATAAACACTTTGTAACTTTAAAGTATTGTCTAAAAGACAGTTAATGATGAAAAATAGTGCAAATGGGGCTGCAACATAACTCAGTAGATAGAGAGCCAAGTCGGGAGACAAAAGGTCCCCTTGGGTTCAGATCTAGCCTCAGATACTTCCTACCTATGTGATTGATGACAAGTCTCTTAACCCCATTTGCTTAGCCCTTACCACTCTTTTGCTTTGGAGACAATTCTAGTATTGATTTAGTAGTTAGTATTGATTCTAAGAGAGATGGTAAGGGTTAAAAAATGGTAAGGGAAATAGCATAGCATGTTGGGTTGATGTGTGAAGATTTAGCTTCTCTGAACTGGATGGACAAGTGGAAGGAGAATTCATTTTTCTAAACAAATTTAAAACCAATTCCATCTTTTATCCATATGAAACAATGAATGGCTGAAGAAAGTGGAAGAAATTCAGACTGTAGCTCAGCTTCTTAAGGAGGAAATTAGAAATAATGTATTTGGTTCATCCTGAAGAGTTTCCAGTTCAAGAAGAAGTACCCTGAGCATTGAAATCATATTGGGCTCATTCCAGAAGCAGCTTACAGGATTTAATCTTTTATCATATTTATGGGTAAAAGGGACATTACTTAGATCTGTCTCTTTCTCATCCTTGAGTTTGTAATCATTTTACTCTTATATCAAGGGAAATAATTAGTAGCCATCTTCTAGAAAAGGAATTTGGCTCAGGGACAGGATACTTTGCTAAATGATCTTGACAACACAGAAGTAGTTATTGACTCTTACTCTAAACAGGTTGAGAAAATTTCTCTCAGTAATTAAATGAGAGATATACTAAGAGGCCTTTTTCTTTCCTTTCCCAATGAGCATATTTAGTAAAAAAAAAAAACAAAACGACTCCATCTCATTGGGTTTTTTTGTCCCAGAATAAAAGAATCATATATTTCAAAGTGGAAGAGATCTTAGAGGCTATGAAATATAACCTGAGTCATTTTATAGAAGAAAAAAACCTGAGACTGAGAAGGGTTTAAGTGAATAGGGATACATAGCTATCAGTTTATATAAACTGAAGCCTAGTCTAACCCTTGTATCCAAGGATTCACAACCTGGGATCCAAAGACAGTTGATCTATTTAAGGAGTCTATGAATATTTTGATAATTGCTTCAGGGTAATTGGCTTCATTTTTAGTCCTACATATTTTATGTTATGCATGCAAACATAGTTGTTGGAGATGTGTTGACTTGCACAGCAGTGGGAAAGTTCATTAGAATTGAGGAATTCTGACTGCTCATGCTTTGGCATTTATGCCTCAAAATGGTTTAAACTTTAGTTTCTTGGATCAATCAATTCTCAAAAATAATTTCATTGTTTTTTAAGGAGGAAAAGAAAACCTCCCAGGGATCTTCCAGTTTTAAAGGTTCCTATCAGATAAGAAGTACATAGTCCTGATCACAGTCCTTCTATCATTGGGCCTTAAATTTGTGCCCCTTCTAGGGTTGGGCATTGACTGCTGGCCCCCTATTGGTTTACCATGTAAATGTTCCCTAAAAGAGGAGAGTCCACCTGTGTAGCTCTGTTTGTCCTTGCTAAAGGTGACCTATACTGGTAAGTCTTGGGAGTGGAAGTACATTCTAAATATGTACCTAAAAATATAGCATGGAAATCATACTGGGGTTGTCTGAGAAAATGACTTCTACTTGGTTTCCAGACCACCAAGCACTGGAGTAACTGCAGTCCCTGTAACATTTTGCAGCATGCCTCAAATGAACCCATGGTAGGACATTGCAGTGTGACAGTTCAGATTCCTATAAGAATGTCAGGAATGTTGCCTCTCAGAATAAGCCAAGTCTTGAGAGGAATTCTAGGATAATAAAAAGTGCTTTTCAAGAGATGTTGGGGGGGGCAGCTAGGTAGCTCAGTGTATTGAGAGCCAAGCCTAGACATGGGAGGTCCTAGATTCAAATCCGGCCTCAGACACTTCCTAGCTGTGTGACCCTGGGCAAGTCACTTGACCCCCATTGCCTACCCTTACCACTCTTCCACCTATGAGCCAATACACAGAAGTTAAGGGTTTAAAAATAAAAAAAATTAAAAAAAAGAGATGTTGGGGGTAAGAGGAGGGATAGGACTGAACCTTAGCAGTGGATGGGGCAGTGATCACGGACCACAGAGTAAAGCTGGTGGTGACATTTGGATAATCTCATCTTCCTCAAGCACATCTTTCCTTCCCTGTGATTCATTTGCTGCTCCTTGGCCAACTCTGTGCCACAGCCCATCCATATTAGCAGTGCAACTTCCTCTGCTTCTGTAGCAGCCTCCCCCTTCCACTTGCTAGATACGTAGCCTTCGAGAAGTCACTTAACCTTCTTAAGCCTAGATTGCTGCACTTGTAGAAACAGGATGAAAACATGTCTGGCTAGGTTGCTTTCTGCAAGGATAAAATAAGTTAATAGATGTGAAAGTACTTAGTAACCATGAAAGCACTATGGTAGTGTTGTCAGTGCTGCTACTTACACAGGAGCACATGTAGATACACACACACACACAATCATACATGTACATTTCCGTAACAAATGTGAATTGTGAGAGGTAGTTGGCTACAGTGGTATGAGTACCACATGTTCATTCAGGGAACCTTTACCTCCTCCTAACTGCATGACTTAGGCAAGTCACTGGAGGCACAATTGTAGAGTAGAAAATGTACAGCATTATGAGTGATAAGACCTGGGTCCAAATCCCAGACGGGTCACTCTCTCCGTGACCTTGGGCAAGCCATTGAATCTTCATAATCCTTCATTTCCTCCTTTGGGAAAAACAAGAGATTGGTCTCGTTTACCTCTGAAGTCTCTGGCTGCTCTCGGTCTTATCCAAGAACCTTACGCAGTGAATGAAATTAAAACTAAATATCCAGCTGTTCATAAGTGTTTCCATCTTAAATCAATGTTAAAGGGCCATGCTCAGCAGGTGCTTCCGATATTTTCTTGAGTTATGTCATCTTTATTGGAAATCAATACAGCAGTAAGTTAAGGATGCCTTAATTATTTCAGCGTGCTTCAAATAGCATAGAATATATGAGTCACAGGATATGTTTTGATTAAAGGTCATGAAAATGAGCAGTGGAGTGAGATCCTTTAATGTAATTCTTATTTAAGGAGAAAGGTCCATTTTAATGGACTGGTTCATGGTACATCTCATGGAGAAAGAGTTTCAGTATGTTCTGGTCCATATTTTTAGGTGTCCCTCAGATGCAATAGTAGAGTGCTTTGTCACAAGTAAATTAAACACTTACCTCTGATTTTGATATTTCTAAACTTAACCCTAACAGCAAGTATTGATTTGTGTGTGTTTGGGTGAATGGATGTGATAAAGGAAGTGGGCCCAAAGTGGGAGAAAATGGAAAACAAAACAAAACCAAAAACAACCTTCAGTAAATGGCACAAAACAATGGAAATAAACAAACAAACAAACAAACAAACAAATAAATACGAAGAAATCCAGTTAAGTGTTTGAGTCTTTAAAAATAAATTTAAGTGGTCTTTAAAAATAAAGTTCTAAAAGATCTGTAGGGTCTTAGTTTAATACTTCTAATTTACAGATGAATAAATGACTTATCCAAGGTCACACAGGTGGTAAATGGAAGAGCTGGGATTTGAGCCTAACTCCTTTGAATCTAAACTGACAATTCTCTTCACTGCTTTATACTACTTATTTTAGAGGGCAAAAGAAGGGAATAAGCATTTATATAGTACTGCCTATGAGAGCAGTAATTTTTTTACATGCATTAATTCATTTCATCCTCACAACAAGCTTATAAAGGTCAGTGCTATTATTATAATCCCTATTTTACAGTTCAGGAAACAAGCTAACAGATTTGCCCAAGGTCACACAGCTACTAAGCATCTAAAGGCTATATTTGAAGTTAGGTCTTCCTAATGCCAAGTCCCAGCCTAAATCCACTGTGCCACTGGCCTTGCCTTTTAGCTTAGTAAGGCTTATATTTGTTGTTACTTTGTTGAGGAACACTGGAAACAAAACTGTGAAACATATCTTTCTGATACACAAAACCACTTAAATGGCACCAAGCCTTGAAAAACGAACATGAACTTGTTTTCTGAGACTTGATAAATTAGATCTCGGGTACACTTTTGAAGGAAAGAATTTTGTGACAAATAAATAATTAGTTCCATTATTACTCCGTTTATGAGACTTAATACCTCAAGATTTAATTGCACTCAATACTTAAATGGACAAAAAGAGAGTTTAGACAAATTCATGGGTAAATGATGTATAATAGAAAATAAAGAGGAAATAGAATGCTTAGCATCATCTCTGACAATTTGGAGGTTGAGATTCAGGAGAGCAAACCATTTATGTAATGTAACCGAGTACTCATGTTTTCCCTGTGGGGAAGGAAATGTTTACAGGATCGGACAGCATGAAGAATAGGAATTATAGTTCCATCCTACAATGTGAGATCCCTCTTCCCCATGTCCCTTATTCTTACCCAGAGCAATAAGAATCATTAGGTGGAGCACTAGGAGCTGAAGCTGATATGTATGAAGTGTAACTTGGTTTTGGAGAGGAGAGAAGGAATGGCAATAGCCCAGTGTTGGATGGGAGACCTGATGTTTAAGGGAAGACTGACATTGCAGTGAGCACTGAATGGAGCCTAAAGCTGTGGGTATTCATGTGGCTCGTGGGGCTCTTCCTGGCTTGCTACTGAGCCCCTTCAGTATCTTAAGAAGTGGGATTTGTAATTAGAGTAGATTAAAGCTTCTGCCTGTTCTCCTTAACCTGCAGTTGAAAGGCATATTTCTACTAAAACTATTTTCTAATTACTAATTTTGTTTCAGTTAAAACACGACTGATCAAATCTGATGGCAGCATTCCTGTTAATTGTATACAGAAGGATTACAAAGAAGGAAGACAATGAATAACTTGGAACATGCAGACTTAAATAGTTCTGAGGCTTGAAACTAAATCTAAAATAGCTTAGGTTTCATCCTGACAGTGAGAGCTTCATACGGCTTTGGTCTCTTCATTTATGATTCATCTGCTTCATTAGAAATCAAACCATGTGACTTGGTACAATTTATTCTCTAGGTTACTGAGTAATGAGTAAGCAAGGTTCAGGTGACAGAGAGGGACCAGTGCCACAGTGAAGCTTCTGGCCTCTGGAAGAGCTAGACTAGAAATGTAGATCAAAAGAAGGTTGTGCCACTGGGCCAGACAGGAGAAGAAAAAAGAGATGATTTTGGAGGAGTGGCCAAAATCCACTTTCAAAGGTGGGGCTACTCCCTCACCTATATAACTGACTTTTCCAGTTAGTGCCACTCAGTGCTCATAATAGAATAGGAGAATTTCACAAGTGGAAGTAAACTTGGAGTTGATTTTTTCTAACTCTGCAAGTTAGAGATAAATAAAGGCCTGGAAATAAGAAGTGATTTATTCAAGATCACACTGTCTCTGAATTACTAGGATTAGAATCTAGGTTCCATGATACCCAAATCACTTTGGATCAGAGTGGGATGACCAAAAGCCTGACCACTTTCTAGTCTAAGTCTAAAGTATCAGAAGTGAAGTGAGAATTCGCAAGTCTTCAAATAATGGGAAGTTAGAGATGTAGTGAGTTTAGAGATCATAAATGACAACATCCTCATTTTACAAGAAGGTCTATAGCTCATTAGAAATCACTGGAGTTCAGAATGGGGGTGATACTTCCCCAGGGCTGCAAAACAAGTTAATTGAAGGTCATGGCTGGAACTAGAATACACTTATTCTTAATCTAGTATTCTTTCTCCTGCCTCAGAAATTTTCATATAGCTGATTTAGTTGGTACCAGTATTTAAGAAAACACCTGGATAATTAGAACTGTACTGGAACCAACAGCTTCAGTCAGGGAGATAGGTACCTGTTATTGCAATATTTCAAGGATTTATCCTTTCTTCAATGTGGCTACTTCTCTCCCTGATACAGACCATAATCCCACCATAGCTTAGTGGCTGGTCTTTGAGAGTTGCTGTGGCCAAATAAATCATAACAGTGTATCATACTCACTTTTGTAAACTTTGCTAAACTACATCTCTTTAAATAATAGACACAGAGGACTCATTACCTCCAGATATGTCATACAATGAAAATCTATACAGCGTGGTCCAATTTAATGGGAATAATGAATCCCATGAAATGACTCTATGTATTTATACTATTTAAAGTTACAATTGTATTAAATATGGTCATTGTTTCCAGGCTAATGGAAATATGCAGTGCAAATTCAAATAATGCTGCTACTTCACAAAATTCATTTATTCACACTATTTGGAACCTAGCTTTATAGTAAAATTTCAGAAAAATTCATAGGTAATATTTATAATTTATTAGTAATGAAAATTAGGATATTTGGGTTTATCTCTATTTATTTTGAGGTTGATCCCTAGGAGGACAAACCTTTCATAGAATCCTGGAATTATAGAACTGAATGGGAAGGGTCAGCTAGGTGACTCAGTGCATAGAGAGCCATGCCTGGAATTGGGAAGACCTGGATTCAAATCTGACTTCAGAAAACTTCCTAACTGTGTGACTCTGGGCAAGTCACCTAACCCCAGTTGCTTAACCCTTGCCACTCTTCTGCCTTAGAGATACTACTTGTGTTGTTTCTATGACAGAAGGTTAGCATTTAATAAAGAAAAGAAGTAAATAGGAATTTGGAAATCATCTCATCTGACTACATCATTTTATAGATAAAGAACAAAGGACTAGAAAGGCAGAGTGAGTTTTTAGGGATCATAGCATATTGGTGCAGCTGGGATTCAGAACTCCTGGCTCCTGATTTCTAGTTACCAGGCTGATACATGAAATTTGGCTACCATAGCCTGACTTGTGCTGGCATTTTTCTTGAGAACTTAAAATTGACCTCTGTGCCACAGAAGTGACATGTAAAGAAAGTGGTACTGAAGTAGGACTTTAGTGAAGGAGCGAGTATTAATTTAGAACTACAAGAGTCGTATATTCAAGACCTAAAGATTGATGATCTATGAATTTGCCTTTGTAGTCAGTCTCTACTAAGATCCTACCTTAGGGGGATGAGGAGCTCTGGGTTCTTAAATGTTATTCCAGCGAAACCCAAGTTAGTTAGCACTTTATATATGTGTATATATGTATGAATATATATGTGGCTATGTATATAATACATATACACAGGGTTATCTTAAAGTTTTAGTGCATTTTAAAGCTTTACTAGTTCAAAACTGCTCTGATTTTTGTTCTGACATCCTGTTTATGTGTCTGTCTGTCTTGTTATCTATCTGTCTGACTGTCTATTGGATGATACTATAATCTTGTGAAGTAGGTAATATTTTTCCTTCCTACAGAAGAAGAAATCAAGACTTAGGGAGACTAAATGATTTACTTAGAATCATAAAGCTTGTAGGTGTCTTAATGACTTCAGGTCCTATTATCTTATTGTAATATCTTGTAAGCAGAGTGTTTAATTGTGATCACAAGCAGTCCTGAACAGGAAGCTCAGGTTTCCCACTTTACTTCTTTCTAGAGCTGCCATCATTCATAAAGCGATTGCAGAGCTGACCCTCATGGGAAATCGCAGGAGATAGCACAGTTGAGAGTTATCCTTGCCACAGTTTTAGGCAGTATATTTTAGGTAGTAGTGGTCATAATTGTTCATCTTGCACAGGCATTCTCTATTAAAAGAAAGACACTTTCTTAGATTAGTGCAAGTCAAAAATAGAGCATTGACAAAAAAAATTCCACCTGCCCATGATTTTTCTGGCATGGATACTGCAGGGGTCCTGACAGACTGAGTATCATACATAGAAACCTAAAAAGTTGAAATGATTTGTAGATAATTTAGCCTTTTAGGAATGGATCTGGAACTTGGAATTTTGTGTGATTGTCAACCACTTACTGGTATTATGTTGCCTACGTAGTAGCCTCTATGTGTGGATTTTTTCATTCTCTCTGTAATATGTTCTTTGTTGTAATTCCAATCTTCATCCACTAGAATGCCCATTAGGTACAATTTTATGGGTAGCAAAATGGCTTTTGAAGCCTTGACCAGAAAATAAAATTTCCATTGCTATTTCTAAAGAATTATTTCTGAATTTTTCTCAACAAAATCTGAGTAAAATGCCTTAGTGATACTTCAAAGCAGTCAGCAATCAGTCAAAAACATTTAAGTACTTACTAATTACCAGACATTGTGCCAAGTTCTGAGAATACAAAGAAAGACAAAACTATAGATTCTGATATTAAGAAGCTCACATATGCATTGGTAAGGATACCAATATTGCAGTGGATGCCTTCTATCTTAGAATTAATACTGTTTATTGGTTCCAAGGCAGAGGAGTTGTAAGATAAGATAAGAAATGTCTAAGGCCATATTCGAATGCAGGATCTCCATCTCTAGGTTTAGAGGAGGTTGTTTTTGGTTGTGCTTTGTTGAGTGTGTGTACATATGTGTGTGTGTGTGTGTGTGTGTTTGCGCATTAGGTTATAGGTGTTTGGTTTTATTTTTGCTTGTTATAATTTTATATTAACTTAAAGATTAATAAATATTTCCTGGCTTTCTCCCCCTCTACTGTGAAAGTTGAAAGTGAATTTGTGGTGGAAATAAGCAGATACTATAAAGTCTCTTTTACTCTGCTGGTCCCTGTTATAGAGAAGAGCATAGAATTCCTTTCCTGGAGCCAGGAAAAAATGAATTAAAATCTGACTTTAGATATTTGTTAGTTGTATGACTCTAGGCAAGTCACGTTACTTATCTTTGCCCCAGTTTCACCATCTGTAACATGAGGATAGTAATAACGCTTACCTCCAGGGTTGTTTTAAGAATCAAATGAGACAATAAAGTACTTAGCCAAATGCCTGGCAATATGTAAGATGGTAGCTATTATACATACATATATACATATATATATAATTTTATGGATAGATAGATATATTTGTCTATTGACATAGAACAAATGAGAGACAATCTTGTATAGAGGGCATGAAGGAGGAATGGAAAGCCAACTTGTAGAAGATGCATTTTTTCTTAAGTCATGAAGAAATCCAGAGAATCCAGGAAGTAGAAGACAAGAGGGAGAACTTTCTAGGCATTAGGAACAGCCAGTGAAAAGGCACAAAAGAGATGAGTGTTATGAGGAGGATCAGTGGGGAACTTAAGTTTCTCTGAATAATAGTGTATATGGTGGGAATAACTTATAAGAAGGTCTGCAGTGGTATCAAGGGGCTAATATATAAAGGACTTGAAAATCCAAACAAAGGATCTTATATTTGAGCTTGAAGATAATAGGTAGCCACTGGAGTTTTTTGAGCAGGGGAGAGACATCATCAGACCTACACTTTAGGCATATAGTTTTGGAGCTTGAGGGAATAATCTCAGAGGAGATTTTAATTGAGCACCCAAAGTAGGAGGCTTTTTTATTGGTATAAGGTGATGATGAACTGAACTTGGTTGGCGGCCATGGGCAACTTTAAGATATTTTAAAATATTTTTGGATATAATTAATGTGAGGATTTGTTTCTTTAGACAAGGATATTTATTATAGATTATTACATACTTATAACAAATCATATTTATATTATTATTACATGTATAAAAATAAGTAGAAACAAAAAAGATATTGTGGGTTATTGAATATAGACATATATTCTGATCTATAGATAAATTTAATAGGATTTAAGGTCTAGAAGAAATTAGATATGTATCATAGATACTTAGGGCCACCAGGACAGATCAAACAGTGAATTCGTCCACTCACCTTTTTCTGTCTGGGTTCATTCCTTACTTAGACTGTGTGGCTTTACTCTATTCCAAAGGCACAGTTTCTAGATGATACTCAAATGCATGCTTTTAGTCACAAAGAAGACCAGTTGAGCAGGGATAGAAAAAGTAAAAAAATATCCATCACCAAAAAAGGAAAAAGAAGTCTAAGTTACCACACCTCAGTAGTGTCATTGACATATATAGATTCATATAATTTTAGCATCTAAGAGTCTTGGGAAATTGTCTAGTCCAATTATTTCTTTTTTACAGATGAAGAAATTATGACTGGTAGTGATAGTGGTAAAGGGACTTGTTTAAGGTAAATTCGATAATTGCTGTTAGAGTAGGACTCAGTGCTCTTGAATCAGACAACCTGGGTTCAAATCCCAATTTTCCTACTTACATGACCTTGAGCACAAAACAAACAAACAAAAAAACTTTTTGGACCTTAGTTTCCTCATTTATAAAACAAGGAAAGTAGCATTAGATGATCTCATTGGTCCCTTCTAGCCCAATAGCTATTATCCTTTGGTTTGCACAGTATAGAGATCTCCCAATTTGGAAACTCCATGTGCCAATGCAATTTACAACTCATCAAAACAGTTGAAAAGTTAGGGAACTGCCTGATGTCTAGAGGGGATGAATGACTTGTCCACAATTACCCAGTTAATAAATCAGAGGTAAAATCTGAACCTAGATCTTCCTTAGTCAAATTTGAATGCTCTATTTGGGTGTCATATTTGTTCATTCATCATAATCTCATGAAATCCATTGTTGACTCTTGCTATGTCAACACTCTAGTAGTCAGTAGATTTTAGAATGTCTGTGAAGGAAAGATGTTGTGGGTATCATAGTCATTATGGATGCCTTGGGCAAAAGCCAAACATTTTGGTTGCAATTTCTTAAGTATTTCTTGTTCATAGATAATAGACCTTATTGACAGCCTGAAACAAATATATGTAAGTAAAATTTATATGCTTTTTTTTACTGAGATTTTAAAAGACCAAACTGATTTTTTGCAACTTTTTGGAAAAGAACAAATTTTTGGGAAAAAAACAAAACCACAAACATTAGATACATTCCCCTAAAAGAATTTCCTCTCCCACCTAAAATAATGCAAGTATATGTAATATTCCTTCCTTCTGCATAGTGATTTTAAATAGGTTATGATTACTGTTAGTTTCAAAAATTACACTTTTTCTGAAGTCTTGACTCCATACAGTGGCATAATTACTTCAAATTTTATTTCAGATATATGTTGTCATTTCCTCCTTTCTCTCCCTCTTAAATGAATCTCCTGGGTACAATGACACCTCCTATTCATACAAAAGAGCATATTTGAATGACTGAGTTAAAAGCCCTAAAAAATAGTGTGCCACAGAAATGCCAGCATGGCCTCTATCTTATGGTAGTTCTTAGCGAAATAATTGTAATGTCATTAGACTTTATTGTGGAAATTGAGCTTCCTAATGTCAATAGAGGTGGGGAAAAGGAGACATAGAAGGAACATCTCTCATCCTTTGATGTATAATGACATTCAAAATATTCTCTAGTACTTGGCTGATAAACAACTCTAGTCAGAGTCTATAGAGATCCTTGTTTGATTTTAAATTTGTAAGTTGGCCATGTGATCTCTTTTGACTCTACAGCATTCTGATGTGATCCATTTATCTAATGTCATTAACAGTACAGTTTGAATGTACAATTAAGCTAGAAACTGCCAGTGCAAGTGACTGTTAAAGGGGATGAAATAAAAAAATTAAGAGAAAAAGAAAAGGAACTGTAGTTTTCTAATATGCATCTGTGTAGCTTTTAAGTCAAGATTTAAAAAAAAAAACAAACCAGTGAATTTCAATATTGTTCTGTCTTTATTGAGAGTAATTCAATAAATATGCTAATTAACTGTTCTCATATGAAAAGGGAGTTAAAGACTTCTGTATGTCAGTTATTTTGTCAATTTTTTCCTTTGTGTTTTTTTCCCCTTTTTAAGAAATTTTCTATCCTTTTATTTTGGGAAACATAGACCAGTGATGGCCTAGTAATGTGAAAAATGGGTTTCCATATTTTTACTTCCTTTCCTTTATATTTTCCCCTTCCCTCCCCTTCTGTACCCTCTATTTCTCCTTCCTTCACCTGCCACTATTCTACTTTTATGACGACAGAAAAAGAAACTCATGAATAGAAACAGCCTGAAGTTCCATCTGGATAGTAGGCCAACAATATCATTTGTTTTCAAGAGAATCCTCTGTACCTTGTTGGGAAGGGGGTGAGTATCAAGCATTGACAAGACTCCCAGGACCCTTGCAGATCATTGTATTATGGGCAGATTTTCTTCCTGACTCCAACAGGTTCTCTCAGCTTATGGCCTTAGTATGAGCATTGATAGATTTTGTGATTGTTTTCCTTTTTTTTAGCTTTGAGTTTAGTGGATGCTCTTCTCATCTCCTTTTCTGGTCTTCCTAATGGTTTTCTTATTAGTGATATGTTTAGTTAAGTTTGAAAATTATAGACTATGTCTAGAGCCTGGGTCCTTAACCTAAAGTCTATGAAGTATTTGAAAAAAATTTTGATGACTGTTTTTAATATAATTTGCTTTCCTTTGTAATCTCATGCATTTTATAATATGACTTTAAGACTTATTTTGATAAAGGTTCTATAGGGTTCATCAGATTGTAAAATAAGGTTCCATAAACCAAAAACAATTAAGAATGTTTGATAGAAAATCTTTGTACTAGGCTATTTCTGAACTCTCCTATATGGCCTAATACAGGATTTTCTATCTCAAATACTCAAATATTCTCTCTCTCTCTCTCTCTCTCTCTCTCTCTCTCTCTCTCTCTCTATATATATAT
>NC_058134.1:87606119-87629615 GCF_016433145.1 Gracilinanus agilis
ACATATATATACATATATATGTATATATATAAAATAAATGACTGTAAAATTATTAAATGTAAAAACATTAAAATGTGGTCACCATTATGAAATCAACTCTTAAGTCAGGAGTCTGTCAGTAGTTCTCAACAATGTAATTTTAATTGAAAAAATGGAGATATAGGAAAAAAAAAAGAAATGTAGGAAGGGGACAGAAAATCTCACCTATGTAGAAAAAAATACCCTAATCTGAAATCCAAAGCCCCCCCAAGCTGATTAGCTTGCCAAGTCCTAGAACCTCAAGAGATCCACCCCACACCTTTTATCCCCTATGCCCCTATGTCCCATAATGTACGCATGTAAAAAAATGGGGTGTAGAGTAGAACAAACTTAGAGAGTAGTTTCTATCATCACGGATAGTGTAGAATATATACTTTTCTAATATTTTGATATTTTTCTTTATGTTGGAATCATATAAAGTCAAAGAGAAATGAGAAGTTAAAATTTTTCAGTTTTACTTGAACTTCTTTAATCCAACATTTTGGCCATTTCTGATAATCTTCTCTCTCACTATGTGAATTTTAGGTGTTAAGTTATCAGAAGACTTTAACTCTTTCTTTCACCTTGTCTATGTAGATATAGTCCCTGTCATTGGCCTTTGAATATCCAGTACCCATTAATTTAATATTAATTAACACATTTTCATCTCTTTATCTTCCCTCCTATTAATTTAATGATATCTTAGCAGTGAAAAATGAATTAAAGAAATCTTGGCCTTTGGCTTAAGAATAAATGAAAAGATTCAACTAATCACTTGATGCCAGGCTAGTGTGGTCCTATGTAAAAGAGGACTGGGTTTCAAAACAGAAGAAATGGGTTTAAATTCTGCCTCTGACTGACAACCAATTTAATTTTGAGAAAGTCCTTTAACTTTTTTGGGTCTCAGTATTTCAACCTGAAAAGTAGAGAGTTGGGCTAGAGGATCTCTGAGGTCACATTTATCTCTAACTTGATGATCCTGATGTTGCAGTTTGTTGCTGACATTTTGGTAAGCCACCATGACCATGTATGTCCTGTAGTTACTTTGACATAACCATGTGTAACCCTGAGCAAGACACTTAATCCTGTTTGCCTCACTGTTCTCATCTGTAAAATGAGTCAAGTAAGGAAATGACAAGCCACTCTAGTATCTTTGCTGATGAAATATCATATGGGGTCATAAAGAATTGGACAAAATTGAACAACTAGAAAATGAAGTTAGCAGCAGAGGACTTGTCCATCCCTTAATGATTTGGCACTCTGATTCCTAATTACACTGTGTTTTAGAACGTACTTTATAGCAACTCCTCTGGTTTTTAGATGATTAAGATAGCCACCTAATTTTATTAGTGTGGACATAAATTTAGAACAAATAATATTTTTGTTTCTTTATTTAAACTCCTGGGAAGCAGAATATCTTTAGCTTCGGAACCTGTGACTTTTTATTCAATGGTTATCTGAAGCTTTTAACTCTTGAAGCAGTATGCCATGCCTTCAAATTCATACATAGAGAAAGTTTCATAAGAAAATATTTACACAAGTTTTATGATGTCTCACTGTAGTGGAAACTCTGTAGTTGGCTGAAATCCATTGTGGCTACTTATTTGTCTCAATACTATTCTGCTATCATTTAGTTTAAAATGAGAAAGTTTGGAGATGGGGGCAATCCATATTTTTTTCAGAACAAAGCGCACAATGTGAACCATTACTATTACTGATGTATAAAATTAGGAGACTGGAAGAATAATGGAAAGTATAGAAAATATGAATATCTGCCCTTCTAATTAGTAATGGTTAAAGTTAACTGTGGCCACTTCAATTCAACAAACTTTTATTAATTTCCTACTGTGTGCCAGATGTTGAGGCTACCAAGACAAGACCGAAATGACTTCTGATCCCAATGAGTTTAAGTTTTATTGATGTATAAAGTGAAGAGAAGCTGAACACACTATTGTTTATCTTTTCCTTATTAGAATCCTATTTATTATACAAATGAAGTCTACCTTTTGTTCCCTACATTTAGATTTTGCTCTGTTGTATGGAGCAAAAGCATTCCTAATAAGGTATGGAATTTAAATTATTACAAATTGAATTGCATATTTAAAACATTTAGTCTAGAAGACAAGTCTGTTTGATTTTCTTTACAAAATAAAGACATTTTAAGTTTTATCTAATCTAATTTTGTTTTCTTAGTTTGGATTTTCATATATTGGAGGGGGTATTTGTTTTCATTTTTTCCCATTTCATAAGGTTGCACTAAAAGATCTTAAAGTTCCCTTCTGGCTCTAAATCAATGATCCTGTCTTGATGCAGTTCATGGTCAACTTTTTGGTAAGTCACTATGACCACATATGTCCAGCTTTTAGCACAACTTGGTTAAACAAAAATTTTAAAAAGATATCTTGCATTTTGCTTTGCTTTTTCAAATGCTAACGGAATTACAAGACCCTTCAATGATAAGTCCTTCATTGAGAGAGTAGGGACAACATCTGGCTACACTTCTTGAGACTCATGGTCCTTGCATGTATTGATCTCCCTTGAACTTCTTAGAAAGAGTTATCCAGAAATGGAATTGCAAAACCTCAGAGAGGGAAGGGACCTTAAAAGTTTCTAGGCTAATTCCTGCCTGAACAGGAATCTCTCTTCAACATCTTTGACAAAACTCATAACTCAAAGTTCTATGCAGACACTAGAGCCTGGTGGGAAAAAGCCTTAGACTTGACAAAAAAGTCTATTATTCTCTGAGTTAGAAGACCAATCAGACCATAACACTGTTTATTTTAGACTATGTGCTAGCTGGCACAGATATTTAAAAAAGCTTACATTCCACTGGAGGGGACAGCATAACATTTTGCTTATATATCCACACAGACAAACAAATACACACACAAACACACATAAGTGCATACACAGTATCAAATGAGTTGCAATTTAAAAACAAGATTGAGAAATGATAGATCCTTCTGAGAGTCTCAAAGTTTTGAATCTAGCAACTAAGTCTTAGGTGTTAAAAGACTTTGGTGTTTATAATAATTATCATGAAATGAAGAAATGCAGAGCTGGCCTTGGAAACTAAAAAGAACTTTTTTATGTCCTGCCTCTGCCTCATACTGGATGTATGATGCTGGGTAAATCATTTAAATTTCCAGTGCCCTAGGCAGCTCTCTGCATCTATAAGGTGCCAGAGCAGATGCTTATTAGGAGGGATGTAGGGATTTTGCTCATTGGAAGTTCCCCATTCCATTCTAATGAAATCATAGACTAGATCTCCCAAACATGGATTACAAAATGCAAATGTTTAATAGCTTGTACTTTATTTATTTATTTTTTTGAAAAAAACTTTTTACATGGTTACATGATTCATGTTCTTGCTCTCTCTCCCCTCAACTCCCATAGCCAACACGCATTTCCACTGGTTTATTCATGTGTCATTGATCAAGACCTATTTCCATATTATTGATAATTGTTCTAGGGTGGTCATTAAGAGTCTACATTCCAAATCATGTCTGCATCTACCGATGTGCTCAAGCAGTTGCTTTTCTTCTGTGTTTCCTCTCTTCTAGTTCTTCTTCTGAATGGGTAGCATTCTTTTCCATTAATCCCTCAGAATTGTACTGGGTCATTGCATTGCTGCTAGTACAGAAGTCCATTATATTTGATTTTACCACAGTGTATTAGTCTCTGTGTATAATATTCTCCTGATTCTGCTCCTTTCAATCTCCATCAATTCCTGTTTCAGTTCACATGGAATTTCTCCAGTTTATTATTCCTTTGAGCACAATAGTGTTCCATCACCAACAGATACCACAATTTGTTCAGCCATTCCCCAATTGAAGGACATACCTTCGTTTTCCAGTTTTTTTGCCACCACAAAGAGCACAGCTATAAATATTTTTCTACATGTCTTCCCTATGATCTCTTTGGGGTACAAACCCAGCAATGGTATGGCTGGATCAAAGGGCAGGCAATCTTTAAGGGCTCTTTGGGCATAGTTTCAAATTGCCATCCAGAATGGTTGGATCAATTCACAACTCCACCAGCAGTACATTAATGTCCCAATTTGCCACATACACTCCAACATTCATTACTCTCCCCTGCTGTCATTTTAGCCAGTCTGCTGGGTATGAAGTGATATCTTAGAGTTGTTTTGATTTGCATTTCTCTAATTATTAGAGATTTAGAACACTTTCCCATGTGCTTTTTGATAGTTTTGATTTCTTTATCTGAAAATTGCCTATTCATGTCTCTTGCCCATTTATCTGCTGGAGAATAGTTCCTTGTACATTTGAAAAATTAGACCTATGGCAGAGTTTTTTGTTATAAAGATTTTTCCCCAGTTTGTTGTTTCCCTTCTGATTTTAGTTGCATTGTTTTTGTTTGTACAAAACCTTTTTAATTTAATTTAATCAAAATTATTAATTTTACATTTTGTCCTTTTTTGCCTCCTTTTGGCTCATAGATTGTCATACTATATCTTTGGTTATAGAACTTTGGAAATATGCATACCTTCCCTTGGGGTGTGTTGTAGGTTCATGTGCTAAGAACAAAGGCAGAAGCTTTCTAGCCCTTGACTATGAATCTATACTTGCTTTCTCCTGACTTTTCAAAGTTATTTCTTTGTTTCTCTTCTGTAGTCTTGATGACTATGATTATAATATCCTCTTGGCTTTTGAACTCCAATTAAAAACCTTGATACTCTCTCGCTGGTTCAGTTTTTGAATTATCTCCTGGGATTTCTGTGGGATATTTAGAGTCTTTTCTTGATTTCAGGTTATTAGAGGGAAAAGTGTTTAAGGGCATATTTAGATGTGAAGCTATGTGTTCTCTGAATCCAGGATGGCAGTAGGGGGTGGGTTGCTTTCTTCCCAGGGAAGCATTAGCCTCTAAAGATCGGAATGCATGTTCCTTTGAAATTTTGTTTCTAAAGGAAGCATAAATGCGTGTACTTTGCTTTGAAGTTAACTCATGGTTCATTGAATAAATACTGAAACAGTTGTATTAGGTAAAAGGAGCAGAATTGCTCTAAATTTTTCAATGTTCCTCCCCCCCATTCATTCCTTAATAACAAAGTTCCATGAAGTCAATTTACTTTACTCAAAGGCACTTATTTAGAATTTATATTTGGTCAATCTTTTGAGTTCTCTGCAGGAAATTTGGGGAATAATTTCTGTTTCCCATGCTGTGATACTCATTTTATAGATTGTATTTTGAGCCTTAGATTTGAAGTCAGAACACCTGAATTTAAATATTGGTACATATACTTACTAGCTATCTAATCTTGGGCAAATTCCTTAGCCTTTGTAACAGCTTCCTCATCTACAAAATAGGTATAGTAATATGCTACCTACCTCATAAAGTTGTTGTATGGAGAGTAAGCTTTAAATAGCTCTTTGAGTTGTTATTACTTTCGATCATAATATCCAAATGTAGATATAGATTAAAGACCCACATTGTGTGGTCATTCTTTTATTTTGTCACTATAGATGCCATATATCTATCTTTGGAGCCCATCTTATTGACTTCATAAAACCTTTGTTTCTAAGAGCAACTGCATTTTTGATGTTTGCCAGCTTATTCTCTTCATTTCTGGGTCCTGAAAATTTTGACACAGGCATGGTTAACAAAATAAGGAAGGGCTTAAAAACTGTTATGGATATGAGTGTCTCTAGGCATGTGGCACAGTTTCACCATTTCCTAGTTTTGTAATATTTTTTTGCTCCAAGACCTCAGGCCACTCACATCACAACCTGGCACACCAGATTTCCCCAGTGTCAAACTTACACAAGGCAATACAAATAAAGACACATAGAGAAAACCCCCAGGAACATAGAACCTGGGAAACTTCACTAGTTCACTGCTTTGACACACAAAAATCTTGTCTGGCACATGGATGCATGGATTAATTCATATTCTCTCTCTCTCTCTCTCTCTCTCTCTCTCTCTCTCTCTCTCTCCTTCTCTCTCTCTCTCTCTCTCCTTCTCTCTCTCTCTCTCTTCTCTCTTTTTTCTCCCTTCTCTCCTCTTTCCTCCTACCTCTCCCCTCTCTCTTTTAAGGTTTTTGAAACCTTCTTAACTCTCTCCACAACTCAATAGTTTCTTCTTTCCCTCTGGTCATTTATGTGTGATATCTCATTTTTTTAATTCCATATTTTACAAAACCAAAGGAAACAAACATTTCCATATACAAAGCAAAAGAAGATAGTACACAAATGAAATCACAAATCTCCTGTACTTTTAGCTTACTTTTCTTCATATCTACATAATAAATCCTTTCCACTAGTGTTCTATTCCATCCCTCCCTTTCCCTCTTCACAAAAGATACCATCAAGATGGCTAACATGTACATATAAATTAAGTCTTTCATATTTCACTTTTCTATTTGCTTTCTGGAGGTAAAATTCACAGTTCATTCTTCCAAGATTAATTCTGTGGCTGTGTAAAAGTTCTCTTGGTTCTATTCATTTCACTGTCCATTATTTCATGTAGTTCTTTTCGAGATTAAAAAAATCAGTCTGTTCATCATTTCATATGGCCCACAGTCATATAACATAACTTGTTCAGCCATTTCCCAATTGATGGGCATTCCCTCAGTTTCTAGCTCTTTCCCACCACAAAGAGAGCTGCTATAAATATTATGGAACACATAGGTTCTTTCTCTCTTCCCCTAATCTCCTTGGGAAATAGATCCAGCAATGGCATTACTGAGTCTAAGGGTATACACAGTTTTATAACTCTCTGAGTGTAATTCCAAATTGTTCTTCAAAATGGCAGGATCAGTTCATAGATCCACCAACTGCATTAGTGACCCCATTTTTCCATATACCCTTCAACATTTGTCACTTTGCCCTTTTGTCATTTTAGCCAGCCTGATGGATGTGAGATGATACCTCAGAATCATTTTGGTTTGCATTTCTCTAATCATTAGTGATTTAGAGCATTTTTTCATATACTTTTATATGGCTTTGGTTTCTTCATCTGAAAATTATCTGTTTGTATCTTTTGCTCATTTATCAATTGAGGGATGGCATATTATTTTTTAAACCTCTGCACATATTTGTATCAGTCTCCTAAATACTTCAAGTGTGTGAATTAGGCATCAATCTTTCATTCACCAAGCATTTGTCAAGAACTCTAATGACTGAAATTTGGTTTCAGTAGGAAGGCTGATGACCACAGATCATCTAGAGAAATTAAAGAAACTTCATCTATAATGACGAAAGTGCTTAAACACAATTCCAGCATAAGCAGTGTGCTTGTTGGACTGTAAGGCCAACTTTCAGTCCACAAAAATTCTTTCTTCTCAAAGACAAGCTGTCTTAAAATCTGGACATTCAGGTGAAATAGGAGGTGGAAAGGAATGGCAATAATTGGAAATGACAACTAACATGTAGTCCTGGTGTGCTCAAACGCCTTACTTTGCCTTCAACCAACACAGACATATCATCTCTCCAATCTTCCATCTGTAAGATGAAGGGGCTGGACAAGATAATCTCTAAGATTCTTTCTATGTCTAAATATTTGATCTTATGATCCATTCCACTTTGTTAGGACATTTGCCTCTCAAGTAAAATTCTAGTACCTTTGTTCATTATTTCCTATTTATTTATCCTGTACATAAGCTTATTTGTACATATTTGTACATGTTTGTTTGCATGTTGTCACTCCCATTTGACTGCAAGCTCCCTGAGGGCAGAGACTGACTTTTGCCTTTCTTTATATCCCCAGCACTTCGCACAATGCTTGGCACATAGTAGTCACTTAATGCTTACTGACTGAATAGAGCTCAGTCAGTATGGTATAGGGCTTACCTCATTGTCTCTATTCTTGTTTCTATTTCCTGTTTATTCTGACATGTGAATCTCATTTTCTGTTACCTCAATCCATTTCTAAAAAAGATTTGGCTCAAGGTGAATGCTCCAGTCACTATATTTATCTGTTTGTTAGCTTTTGTGCAGTTTACTGTATATTTCTTCCTGCTTACATTTAGAGCTTTGGGAGCTAGCTTGATGTCACAGAAAAAGCACTGGGCTCTGAATATTGTAGAGTGGAAGTTTTTTGAGGGCAGAAATTGGTTTATTTTCATCTTTATATCCCGACTTCTAAACATAAGGCTGGTACAATGTTGTTATTTAATTGTTTCAATTGTGCTCCTCTTCCTGATCCCACTTAGGATTTTCTTGGCAATCATACTGGAGTGGTTTGCCATTTCCTTCTCTGGCTTATTTTACAGATGAGAAAATGGAGGCAAATATGGTTAAAGCATTTTCCCAAGGTCACACAGTAAGTGCATAAAACCAGATTTGAACTCAAGAAGATGAGGCTTCATGATTCCAGGCCCAGCACTCTATCCAGTGCCCCATCTCACTGTCCCATTGCAAATGCTTAATAATTTTTTGCTGAATTAAATAGAGTTTCTCAGTACCATTGGAGTTGAAAAGCCAGAAAGCAGAAGACAAACGTTATTCCCTTGATGTCTACTTAGGATCATGGAGCTAAAGCCAAAAGGACACTTCAGGACTATCTAGCCTAGCCTTTCATTTTGTAGATAATAAATAATATGAGATTTGAAGAGATCAAATATGCTGAAGGTCACATAGGCAATCATTGGCACAAGCAGGATCTGAACCCATGTTTTCTGACTTCCGAGTCATCCCTTTTTCTACTGTGCTGTGCTATATCCCAGAATCAGTGGCTGCTGCTGTAGTTTTTGTCGAGATGTTATTTGTCTACATTCTCCCTCTTGTTGAGCCGACCATAGGTCACAAGGGTGAGCATCCTCATACAGAAAACATGACCATGGTTATTTATTGGAAAGTTCCATACTCCTGTTCATTTTTCAACCTTGATTTGAAGAGAATTGCCTACACTGCAATATAATTGTTTATTCCCAAGATGGATGTATCATATCAATTCAGAGTGGGGGTGGGAAGAAAGCAATCCCCAAACAAAAAAATAAATAAATAAGCAAACCTCTATTCCAGGAGAGAAGATCCATCTGCATTGGTGGCAGCTAATGCACTGACTACTTCCAAGGAGATTAAGAGGAGTTCATGGAAAATATGATGTGTGCCCCCAAAGCTGCTTTGTGGACTTTAGTGTGATATACTATTTTCCTAAAGACAATTTAAAAAAAAATCAAAATCAATATTATTTCAGTCCCCAAATATAAGTGTATTTAAGAAAATTCTGGATAATAATCGTGAAATTAATGTTATTCGTATCTGTTGAAATAGAAATGCCTTCAACCTTTTAGGAAAAGCAATAGCAAATTATAGCAAAAAAAATTCATTTTAGAAGTCATCTCCATCTAGAATAAGCTGGGCCCCCCAAGGTCAAGTCATCAATTTGGTATTCCATTTCCATAATGCGATTCTGTGGTGTACTTCCTTATTATTGGAGGCACATTTGCTTTCATATTAGGTTTATAAATGACTCTGTTAATATGCCTTTACAGACAAAACCACCTTTGGTTAATAGCTGAATAGGTTTCTTCTGCATGAAAATATAAAATTTAAAAGGCCATCGGTTTGATCTCTGTGGCTGCTTCACTCTGTGGCTTTCATTTAATCCTTCTCGCTTCTTCTCAGATGGCCCTGGCTTAACCTTAGAGTGGAGATTGCCTTTGTGTTGATGTGAACTTGTCCACTGCTCCATATGCAGAATCTCTAAAGAATTCATATACAAAACAATGGACTGATTCAAGAAGATCTGTGTTCAAATGTGATTTCAGACTAGCTTTGTGATAATGGGAAGGTCACTTAATTTCTCCTAACCTTTTTTTTCTCATCTATAAAATGTTGATATCAACACCTGTAGCATCTATCCCATAGGGTTACTGGGATGCTCAAATCAGATTATATAATCACATGCATATATGAATATATATGAACATATACCCATACCACACACACATATGTGGCTTTACAAACTATAGGGTGTTCCAGATATTATAAGCTTCTCTAAAGCAGAGACTGTCTTTTGCCTTTTTTGCATCCCTAGAACTTAGTGTAGAGTGTGACACAAAGTAGGTGTTTAATAAAGGTTGACTGAATAATTGATTATTCTTGTTTGGTGGTGTTTTAGTAGAGGTTATATGTGATGTTCTTTCAGATATAATACAGTTGGATAAAATACTACCTTTTTGCAATTGCAAAAAAGTACCAGAATGTAAGTTTATTTCCCCTTGGTGCACTGAAAGATCTTTAGGGCAGTTTCAATAGCAGAAAGGACATCAAGAGCAATAGAGATGGCATCTTCTTTCCACATGGATTTCTCTTACCAAATTTATATACTCTAAAAGATTTTTTTTATTGCAGCTTGGGGATTGAGTTTTTGGTATGGTGACATTTACTGAAACCATTCTTCTTAAGTTTTTATGGGTACACGTTTTGTCCAGTGAACTGTGGGCAGCAAGTTGGTCTCTAGTAATGGTCTCCTTCTAGTACAGCTTATTAGTTGAATTCTCTCAGATATTTTGCAGTATATAGTTCAAATGTGGGGATTTGTTACCTGCCAGACCATAAAAAGAGAACAAGCTTCTGATGTATAATTGTAGCCATTCGAGTCATGTCTTGCTGGGAATTTGGTAGGCATCAAATGTTTATAGCCCCAAATGACATATTGTATGGTTCATACAGTTTCATGCATAATTTTTATTGGTCACTAAGTTTGAGTTTATTTAGGAAAATCCCTTAAAATTGGTGAGGCCAGTGTTCTATTCCTGAACACAAATTCTTCTGTTTTCATTTAAAAAATGGGTCAGTCATTTCTTTCGCGTATCTTTGTTAATATACTATTGCTGAATTAATGGAGAGAAGGACTTTTGATTCTGCCCTGAGGACTTAATTGTTTTTCAGGTTCCAACTTGAAGTTAGCCTCTTTGGCTATATTTGATATATCCAGTGGTGTTACTTTTGTTTGGAAAAGGGTTGTCTTCTGATTCCAGATGCAATTCTTTTGGGTTTTGACTCATTCATTATATTGTCTGAGAATGTCCATCAATGCTCTTTTATACTCTTTGTGAGGATGTTTTGATCTTTCTAAAATTTGTGAAACACTTTGCAGAACTCAGAGTGCTAAATAAATGTCATCATCATTTTTAAATTGCCTTATGGTGATAGGGCCTGTGTTTTGTTAATATTTTACAGAGTTTCCTTAGGGTGCCTTCTAGATTTGTTATGACCCATTTTTATATTGCCAAGTGGTAATGCATTAGGTATTTAAAAATAGTTATTTTTCTTGAATGGAATTCAGAAAGAAAGGATCCAGGGATGAGTTGTTATCTTCCTTTCATTCTTTTAGAGTTAATAACCTATAGTCTACTGTATCAGCAGTGAAAACTACTGCTTTTTAAATTGAATAAAAACATCCAATGTAAATTCATTCTCTGTAGGCTTACTAAAAGCAACCTCAGGGCAACTTGAATTACTATTATTTTTAGGAACTTCAAGTCTTAGAAATTCTAAGCTTTGACTATCATTAATGAAAGTCAAAGCATAAAAAATTGGCCTTTAAGAAAGTGTTTGCTATTAAGAGAGGAATTAAGAAAGTTAGTGATCTAAGAAAGATAGTAAGCTAGTAATTAGATTCTATTTCATTAGATTTATTCTCCTCAAAGCTCTCCTTCCTAGAATGATCTGGGTCTTCTTGGCTGAACCATACAGAGGAATAAAAAGGTATGGAAACCTGGGAAAGGAGCCTCTGTCTAAATGCCAGACCTATGAAATAATAGAAAAGAGAAATCAATTAGCAATAAGAAAATATTGGAAGGCAGGTGCAGAGAAGGAAATCCCCCTACCAGTCTGCCTATCACTCTCTAGTTCTGAATGTTTTTTTTATTATTGTATCTTGCTTTTTGTTTAATCCACTAATCAACTTGCATTTATGAAAAAAGACTTCTTATGTGCCAACTGCTGTACTAAGTGCTGGGGATTCAAAAGTCCTGACCTCAAGAAGCTTACTTTCTAATGGGGGGCAGAGTGGAAACAACATGTCAGTGTTTTCTCCCTGTACTTTCTCAGTATCCTTTGCTGAATCATCATCCATATCTTTCTCCTCTAGTGTGATTGTACCTAAGATCTGGTGCTACATCTTACAGGAGACTTAGCCTGATCCCTCCACTTTCAAATCCTCTTCTGAAACTGCTTTGTAGATATAAAGTACCTGCATTATATATATAGTTGTATATGCATGGTTTATTTCTTTGATATAATGAAAGTTCCTTGAGGGCAGGAATTTTGTCCTATGTAATATTGTGTAATCAGAGTCTATCCTTTTAAAATACCTGGCAACTGAATGAATAGCAAAATAACTCTTTTACTTACCTTTAGATATTCATATCAAAAGCTAGCGATATGCTTTTGGGAATCTTTAGAACAGAGTGCCTGATTCCTAGGGCTTAACTTTGGGTCTAGGAATTTGGAGGAACTTGTGACTTTCTCTAGGGATTGATTTTGCTTTGAGAGGTACTTGTGGTTTTGGAGATCTGAGGGTTGGGGGGTCAGGGTGAAGACCAATGTAGAAATCTTGTTACTTAAAGTTTTTCTTGCCCAGGAGTTGTCCAGGTATAACCTTTTTAGGGTTCCACAAGGTCAAATCTACTTCCATACAACTCCTACTGAGATAGTTTCATTTCTAGTTTGGTAAATATCAATAGCTATAATCTACATAAACAAAAGCTTTTCGGGAGGTGATTCTCAGTGATTCTTAATAATTCAAAAACGTTTGAAAACTGCTATTCTTCGCTGTTGACTTAAAGAAAAAGAGCTATGGCATCCTTCATATTTCATAGGTTCTTTGGTCTAGTTCATCAGGATCAGAAAGGAGATTGGAATTCAAAGTCAACGTTTTTTTCCAGTAATAAGTATCATATTTTTGGCTAGAATTTTCCTTTTTCTAGATGTCTTGGGAAGCTGAATATGGCAGATATAGAGAGTCTAGGAATTTGAGGAGCCCTAATAGAAATATAATACACCTTTTATGATAGAGTAGCTGGGTGGCACAGTGGATAGAGATCCAGTGTCGTGAAATGAGATCATGAAGAGTCTGAAAAACAACACAACCCTTTATATGGTATGGTAGCTATTGACAAAAGGATTTTGTAGTGACTCATGCGTGTCTCTCTGGCTAATAAACTAGTGGGACTCATTAGCTTTAATATGGATACACAGCAGAAAATATGAATGGAAAAGTGTTGATATAAATTTACAAATGAAACAGCTACTAAGACAAGCTGATAAAGAACTTGTGCATTCAACATCAAGAAGATAGTTTTGTTTTCCTATTATGTATATAATATATATAATCAACATATATAGTATATATATAATATATACCTTGGGTCCAAAATAATATTCTGTGTTGTTTGAACTATCAATCCACCAACTAATCAGTTAAGAGTATTTTTAAAGTGCCTATTACTTACTGTTAAAGGTGCTATGCTTGACATTGGAGACAATTGAAATGAAACCACCCTACTCTTAAGGAACTTACATCCTAAATGCCTCTGTACCAGTTTATAAAGGATACTGGATTTGTGATCAGAAGATGTGATTTCAAATGTTGGCTCTGTCACTTACTAGATACTTACTTAGATAGGTCACCCGACTTCCCTGGGCCTCAGTTTCTTTACCCATAAAATGAAAGGGTTGAGCTAAATGACTTTCAAGGCCCCTTCTGTGTTCCTTAAGATTATAGATACAACCTCTCTATATATACACATTTTCTGGTCATTGACAGAACAAATCTTGGATGAACACAGACTTTCAATATATATATATATATATGTCTGTTTTAAAAAATTAGCTAATTATGGAAATGAACACTGAGAATCATAAGGGTTGGGGAAGGCGGAATAGTAGGAAGAACCTGTTGGCCAGACCCTATTCTCTGCTGAACCTTGTTCCATAATTTAGTCCATTTAGGTTGCCTTGCAAAAGTGAAAGTCATGCTTATTAATTTACTCTTTTAAAACAAGTGCTCTACTTCCATATGTAGTAGCCTCTTGATTCAAGTGGATAAAGGAACTTCATTTCCAAATGCTGTTTTTAGGAACATAGAAGTTCTAAAAAGTTCTGGCACAATGCTTCACATAATTAAACTCTTTTGAAATGTTCTCATTATTTGTAAAGGTACATAGAAACATCCAGATGGGTCTCTTTATGCAAGATATCTAATTGCTGTACTTCAACCTCAGATACTACATAATGAATAGGGGCAAAACATTGACTCTATCCAAGAAGCGATTTCTCCCCCACTCTTTTGAATATAGGACTTGTTTCAGAGACTCTGAGGTAGGACTCTAAGTCTGCATCTAGGAATGTCCAGGTTTTCCTATAGTCTATTTTTTTCCTCTCTTTTTTTTTTGAATTCCTTCAATTCTCCTAGACCTGTGTTGGTGAACTTCTAGCACGTATTTTGGAACATACCAGAGGGGGCTGCTCCCTTCCCCTTCTCCATGCATGCCTGAGGATGCTTCTCACATCACCTGCCCCTATGCCTGGCAGCACAATAGGAGCACTTCCTCCCTCCCCTGTCTGGGGTAAGGCGGGAGGCTAACCTGTGACATGGGGGTTGCAGCTTTGACACTCAGTCCCTAAAAGGTTCACCATCACTCTATTAGACAATTATATGAGATGTTTGGCTATTGTTCAGTTGTTTTTTACTAGTGTCGGATCCTTCCTGACCCCTTTTGGAGTATTGCTTTGCCATTTTCTTTTTCAGGCCATTTTACAAATGAAGAAACTGAGACAAACCTGATTAAGTGACTTGCCCAGGGTCACACAGATAGAAAGTGTCTGAGGCTGGATCTGAACACTGTTCTTCCTGACTCTATGCTCTGTACTTTATCTGCTGCTCCATCTAACTGTCTAGTCATTTAGTTAGCATGCATTTAAATGTCTACTTTTCACCACCAAAGTTTTCCCTCTTATGGAATTTATATTCTCTTAGAAGATTCACACTTTTAGAACAAGGATAAATTGAATGTTATACAGTTAAGGAAGGAGGGCAATAGCAAAGGACTCAATAGGACTGAGGAATAGGATGGTCGTTTGACCCAACCTACCTGTTTTGTTACCATGATTTCTTTGAGGCTTTGCATTTGCTCTTTGCTCTCTCTTCAATGTTGGTCTCCACAGGCTGGAATTCCTCTTCCCTTTTTTAGGAGGATCTTCCTATGGTCACCCTGATGGTCAGCTTCAGGACTTTGAATTTAGAGTTGGAAGGGATGTTAACGGTCCTCTTATTGGAATGTCCTTGCATTTTAGATGAAGGGAAAAACAGTTTTAAGAAGTGGCCCAGGGAGCTTATGGGACTTTCCCAAGGTCACACTGCTGTTAAGTGGCAGAGTTAAATTGAACTCAATTTTCTCTGGTGCAAAGTCAAGTACTGTTGGACAGCACCACATGGAAAGTGGTTTCCATTGTGTTCAGTCCTTCAGTACACCCAAGGACTTCCTTATAAAGAGAAAGGCAGAGTTAAGGTTTTCTCCTTTGTTATAGAAACTTTGGAAGGTTTAAGGCTGTCCTGGGACTCTCTGCCCTCCACCATGTCTAATCTCTAGGGCCTGAATTGATTTCAAGCATTCTTCTTATTTACTCTAGCCCTGAAATATGTAGGAAATATATCGTGGCTTTCCCATAAACTCTGACCTAGATAAGCACCCATAAATAATGCTCTTGACCTTTCCCAAATCATGTGACACAAAGCAAGGAAAAGGGAGACCCAAAGCATATACTAACAGGGACTCTCCTGGCCCCTTTGCCTTGCTCAGTACATTAACTCAGTCTTCTTTAAGCTAGGATCTAATTGCGCTAACTCAATGCAGTTAATAATTGTACCAAGGCTAGTCTCCCTCATCTGTCTCAGCTTGAACAGTGTACAATTAAGTACTGAATTAGCAATGTATTTCCTAGTACTCCTAAATATCCTTGTAGATATTGCTCTTCCCAGCTCTTCCCTCAGCAGTGAAAGCTGTGGAAGGGGCTTTCTCTTGCTATTATCTATATGCCTCTCCTTTGGAGGTGGCATCATAATATCTAGCAAAATTTTACCAATGACAAGTCTGAGGAACCTGAGATTCTGAGAGAGGAAAAATTCTTCCTTGACCATGCTCACACAAAGCTGGAATCTGAACCTCAGTCCTCCGACTCCAAGCCCTTCTTTCAGAGGTAGCCCACTGCTTCTTCCTCTTGAATGAATTCTTAAACTGTCTCCTTTATATCTCAACTGTAAGAAAATAGAGCAGTTGAGAAATGAGTTTCCATCACCAGGAGCAACTAGAGAAGGAGCTGCCTTATCATTTTGAGGCCTTTCTTGCCTTATGTGAGACCCTTTCCATTATTTTTAATATTCTTTGTCACCACAAAGGCTTCTACAGCTTCTATAGTCAGTCAAATGACAGCAGCCTTTGGATTTGGGGAGCATAGGAAGACAAAGCCCTAAGTTTGGTGGTTGGTAGAAAAGGAGACTGTAAATGACAGCCAGAGATGAGAAGATTCACACCCAGAGCTGGCAGAAGAGCCATCTCATGGTTTTGTTGCTTCATCGTGGCCATTAAAAAAAAAGCTATGCATCTGAGATATTGGCAGTTTTTGTCTTGGCAATGTCTTCAGTGAAACAGGAAGAGATGTGGATGCTTGTGGAATGGTTGCCATGGTAATTTCTCATTATTCCTGAGTTATCAGGAAGACTTAGGCTAGGCTTTCTGCAATATATGCAGGTTCTTTCTACTAGTAGACATGTCTGTGTGTGCTGGCCTCATAAAAAATTGGTTTCACTCACCACCACTTCTAATGGGCTTTCAGCTGCCTATATGTAACCTGCCAGACCCTACGCCATTTTCTATTGGTGTGAAAGTGTTTTCCTGTCACTTCCATTGATTGGTAAGCATTCAGTCTTAGGGATTAGATTAAAAATGATTTCTTTCAGAGAAAGGGAAAGACTTCACACCTTTTTTTTTTTCAGTGTCAGGGCTCCAGGTAAAGAAAGTCACAGCTTACAGAAGTGCCAATTAGGGCTAGTTATAATTTGGCTGACCTTCTAGGGCTCTGAAAGCCTTTTTGAATGATCCTGTTCTCACAAGAGGGAGATTTTATTTTCCTCTCCTGTGGATGTAGAATGTGTGAGGTTGGTTTTGCACATACGTCTTTCCTTTTCAACCTAGTCCTGATCTTAGGGGAAGGATTTCTGATTCTTGTACCATGTAGCCCATGTCTGGAGAGAGAAGAGGAATCTTTATATGACAGCTTGAATATAATGATCAATAAACTATCCCTCTAAATTAATCTTTGCATTATGATTATACTCCGTATAGTGTGCATGCATGTGTATGCGCATGTGTGTTTGCCTGTGTGTGTGTGGTGTGAATTAAAAATAATCAACAGACCATGAGACTATCAGAGATTTGCTCTGTCATTTTAACTCTGCCTTCTTTTCTCTTAGAAACCACTACCATTGAAAAGCCAGCAATCCCTGGCTCTTGAGTATGTTAAAAGATAAATGGACCCATATGATCTCTGTGGATGGAGACAGAGGAGATGGTAGAAACAGCATTGGTTAGTGATAAACAATATAAACACATCAAGAAGCATCAATGGCAACTTTCTAGCCCTTACAGCAAATCTCCAGTGATTTGATGTCTGAACAGAGCATTATGCATGCAGAACCTGGTGCACCATTTTTCAATGTGAAGTTTGATGTTTAATTAAACACCCAAGCTTTAATAAGTGGTTCTTTATTAAACTTACATGTGGCTCTCTTCTGTCTCTTTACCTGCATTTTAGATCTGGGGAGCTCCTTAGCTCTTATTTTCTTAAAACACACACACACACACACACACACACACACACACATGCACACGCACACACACACATACGATAATTGCACTAATTTACCATTAGGAGTAAAAAGCCTCTATTTGGGCAAGATGTTTAACCTCTTTGTGGCTTGGTTTCCATAGCTATAAAATAAGGATGTCATCAAGTTAACAGTGGCTAGAGTTCTGGATTTAAAAGACAGATGCACCTGATTTGAATCCTGTTTCACATATTTATCGATTATGTGACCTTAAGCAAGTCTCTTAACCACTGTGGGCCTTAGTTTCCTCATCTATAAAAATGAGTTTTTCTTACTGGCCACTGAGATTCTTTCTAGCCCTGATTTAATGATAACCAAGGTTTCTTACAGCTCTGATTTTATATGATTTTAATACCAGAATTTGCTCTGGTTGTAGTAGCTCAGAACAAGTTTCTGCTGCCTCAAGATGTCTGGGATGGTTTGAGATGCTTCAAGAAAGCAACCAGTGTTTGGCTATGATTTCTCTGTGTAGCTGTTCTAGTCCCATGGCCTGGGTTGGCATCCGGGAGACTTTCCTTCTTTCAAAATGGTTTGTGTAGTCTGTGTCTGACTTCATGTTGGGTTTAGATAAGAGCATGTCTGCACACTTACTATATTTAATAATAACAAATTAAAAGCTGCGAATGATAGTAAACATACTAATGATAGCAATAATAATAATAGTAGTCATAGCTCACAATGCTTTTATCATCCCTTCTGATATTGTATGTATCCTGACTTGGTATTTACTCTATGGCTATTTTATAGAGTTTTGGTAAGGGCCAGAATGGGGTACAATACTGGCTCACTTTGATTTTCTGAACCACAGGTGCTTGGCCATTTCACAAAAACATAACTGGAGGCTGCCCAAAATTTCTTCTTCCTGCCTTCCCACATTTGTGTGTGTCTCCCTTCTAATCTCTCCCTCTTTTCTCCTCTTAGTCCCCCCCCCAAATGTTCCCTCCCTCTTCCCTTGAAACCAGCTGTGCCACCAGTTCTTGATTATTGAATTTGATGGGGGAAAGGCCCCCCTGGCATATTTAAAACAATTTGCATATGCTATTACCTAATATGCATATGTGATTTGATATCCAAGAGGGTGATCTGAATAATGGAGAGTAGGCTTAGTCTTTTCCCCTCAAAGAAACACTAAACAGTCATTGTTCTTCCTACAAAAAAGTCATTTTATAGGTGAAACTGACTGCTTGAGATGTAGATTGTAAATTTAGATAGAAATTACACTAGAATTTTTTTCCATTTTCAGTTTGCAACAGCAAACTTCTAAGCATAAACTTGATTTTATATTATTATTATTGCTATTAGCATACAACCAAATTTATTAAATTGTTACTATGTGCCAGGCAATCTAGGTACTAAGTATAAAAAGAAAAGCAAGAATATGGGCCCTGCCCTCAAGTAGCTCACATTCAACTGGGGAGAGAACATAGAAATATATATACAATGTAAATGGAACATTGTCTCAAAGAGAAGTCACTAATAGGAGGAGAGAAAGAGACAGACAGAGACAGAGAGAGAAAAAGAGAAAGCAGGGAAGTCAAAGGATCAGAGGACAAGAATTGTTGTTTTTGCTATTTTTGTATTGGACTCATTATCATATCCATTTAAATATGTTTCAATTCACAATATTTTACATGAAGACATCTTTACCAGAACTCATCTTGAAAAGGTTTGTGTAAGAGAAGGGGGGAAGAGAGAGAGAGCGAGAGAGAATGAGTATGAGTATGAGTATGAGTATGAGTATGAGTATGAGTACGAGTGTGAGTATGAGTATGAGTATGAGTATGAGTATGAGTATGAGTACGAGTACGAGTATGAGTATGAGTTTGGCCTGATGTGATGATAGGGGTGTTGCAATTTACATCTAGACCTAATGAAGCAGTTCAATAATAACTGGAACCAAGAAGACACTCCTTATTATAAGTTTTCTCTGTTGAAGAAATATAAAGCAACTCTTTCAAAGGTTCAACATAATATAGTTTCCTACAATTCAGTATTCAGTATGTAGTAGGTCTAACTTGGATCCCACTTAAGAAAGTAGTGTGTGGGCAAAAGAGATATCATTATTATAAAGTAATAGATTTAGAGCTGGAAGGAACCTTCGTGTATATTTAGCCCAACCCCCTCATTTTATAGAGAAGGACACGGAGACCTAGTGAGCATAAGTGGCTTGTACAAGGTGTTACACAAGTAGTAAATGACAGAGCTAGGTTTTCTACACAAGTAGTCAGATTTCAAATCCAGAAGTATTTCCCCAATATTGGAAATATAATAATATATCAATGTGACCAGAGATGACTGAAAAGTTATCTTTAAGTAGTCTAGACTTATTTTATTGATGCAGATTATGGAATGAAGCATTTCACCATAGGGTACAAAAATACTTTTTGTGTTATATGTACCTAATACTACTTTTTGTAATTAATTGAGCAGAAGTTTTGAGCAAGCTCATTTTCTATTGGCTCGCTGAAAACAAGTTTTGGACAACTTCTATAGCAGGTAAGACAATAGGGATGGGAAGTTTTTCTTTATTTCCCATATTGTTTTGATTTCTTCTGCAGTGCCTCCTTACTTGATAACTTTGTCCAAAGGTACAGAGCTTCTAGGTTTTGAGCATTGAGTATAGAAATAGTTTTTTGGGAAATTTTCTGAAATTTAGATTGAAATGTCCTGAAGACAAGTCACTGTCCTTCCGTTTTTCCTTTATATTTCATGTCATGTAGACAATTGTGCAAGTAGATAAATGACTTTTTCTTATAATTTAGTAAGACCATTAGGCTGTAGGCTTATCTACAGACTTGTTAAAAGCATCATAAAGGAGATGGTAGTAGCAGAAAGGTTAATAGAGATTCAAAACACCTATTCCTATACGACTTCAATTTCTTTCACCAGGATTTTTTATTTTGAATACTTTTCATCCTATAAAGTTAAGAATTTTGCTTATTTGATATAGTGTCAGCTATTTAAAATTATTTCCTTAGGTGTGTATGGATAGGTATTTTCTGAGGTAGTTTTATGCATCTATTCTGTCTAATGATTTTTTTGGTCCAGGACAGTTTACTAAATTCTAAAAACTTGGAAGGGGGTTTGTATTTGTAGTATGGACATTTGCCATCTATTGATTTATAGTACCTTTCAAGCTCTAGTACATAGTGTTGCTCTATGATCATCAATTTTTAGTTATCAGGTAGAGGCTGTCCTAAATATAACTTTTCGGTCATACCTGGGGAGAATGAGCTGATCTTAAATAGCTCTCTTAAACCTCTTCCTTTCTTTCTATCAACAGATCCTTTTGACTTATCGATTTGTTTTTTCCATTGTTTATACAAAGTTGTCTGGGTTCATGTGGATGTTGCCCATAGGGCATGTTTTGATTCTACTTTTGGAATTTAGCCATTTTTATAGGCTCCATATGTTGATAAACTGCATTTAGTTTCTTTTGATAAATCCAATTGCATATAATTGTTGTCAGTCTTTGTTATTGCATTATGAAATTATTTCAATTTATTCTAAAATATTTATCCATTTTAACCTGATTATCATGTTCTCCTAGAATACCTATTACCCTTTCCCCCCCTTTTTGATGGGAAATATTATTCTTTTTTTAGCTGCCTTGATATGATGAAGCCTATTGCTTTGTTAACAATGCAGAGATTTTGGTTTGAAAATCACCTAGATACATTGACCATATTACTGGGAAAATATGTATTCATTAAGACTAGTATCACTACTACTAATTGTTAAAAATCATATTGTTCTGTGAACCTTTTATTTTGGTATTGCATTCAGCCTCCTAAAAATTTGAACCCCTGTTTTCTTCATTTTAGCTGTGTATTATGCCCTGCCTTGAGAAGACCAAGACATATAATGAACTATTAATTACTAATTAATATCTGTGGATACTGACTTTATCTAGAATATGAATTAATTTTTATAAATTAAATTAATAATTTAATAGAAAACAATGATTTTTATGTATTGATGCCAAATTGCATTTTGATAGCATTTGAGGACATTTCTACAAGGTGAAGTAGCTGATTAACGTGCTTTTTAATAAAACCTTTTAACTTGAGGTCAAACACATATGTCAAATGATTAATACAGTGTTTTGGTATGATTTCCCTTCCCTCTTGAAAACCATGTTCAGTTTTCTTTTGAAGTGATGATAATATATTTAAGACTAAGCAGAACCATACTGGATTTAAACAGTCTCCTTGAAAGATGATATATTTTATATCACTTTTTCTTTAAATTATTGTCTTAGTAGGATATATTAAATAGAGGAGAATTTCTACATGGGCACATTCTCATTTTATATTATTATTTTGGGATCTATTATATATATTTTTAATACATGTCTAAGTCATGAGTGCAGAACTGAATCAAAAGCTTTGCACTAATTGATAAATATGGTTCAAATATTGGGTGGCTTGTTTAGTAATCCCCAAATTAATAAGGAATTGCTCTTTCTACCCTTCATATCACACCTTTCTTGCTTCTTATCCACATTGTCATTTCTTATAGTGTTTATCATTTTTGAGAGATACAAGTTTTGTAGAGTTGGTATGTGGAATGTATAAACACATAACTGATTTATATTTTGAGGAGCCCTTTGTGTTCTCATAATTTGGTATTAGACATGGGTTCTCTTTTGTGAAAGAAAATGGAAACAGGTTTCACTTCAGGAAGAAAAATATAAACTGCTTGGCTGGGAAACATTTAAGCCAGCATTTATAGAATTTATATAGACATGTCATTTTCCAATTTTTCAGAGAAATTAGAATATCAGACACTTTCCTATCTCCTATTACTGTCTTGTCATTTGTTATTTTAATGTTCTTTAAGCACTGGGCTTCACTTTTGACCAAACTTATGCTTTCTTCATGTTGGATTTGGTTAGATTCAGTAGATAAGCAGAAACTTCACAGATCACCTTTTTTTTTTTAGATTCTCTCTTAGTGTTGGGGCTTCTCAAGCATGCATAGTATTGTTTGGGGTCTATGTTAAATTGGAAGTTTTGTTGTTTGTTCCCTCATTTTGCCTTGATATTTTGGTTTTTTATTTCAGTGAATAAGTGTTTCAAGAATTTCTAATAAACTTTTCTTTTAGAGGATTCCATTCTGAATATTTTTTTTTGTTTCTTTCCTTCCTTCCTTCCTGGAACTTCCCCAGTTTATGCTATATGGACTGACTAAATTTTTATGTTACATTTGATTGACTTTTCTTATGTCTTCAGTATTTTTTGAGCCACTTCTTCCAAGTGATATATTCCAAGCTACTGAAATATTTATATGCTTTCTATCAAACACTTTAGGATGGTTTTACATTTTTTTCTAGAAGACCAAAATAAAAGGTAGAGTCAAGATAGTAGAATGAGAAGACCAAGGTATTTGTAAATATAATCTTTATCTATTAGTTCAATATGATAACCAGATTTAAGCTGAAAACCTTTAATCTCTCTCTTTGATCCACATAAGGAAGTCTGTACTTGTCAAGTTTAAATGGCATTTTGATTTCATTAAAGAAAGATTCCACAAGAGAAAGAATTATTTTATACATTTTTCCAGATTCAGATCTATTGAAGCTCAGGATAGATTTCATATATATATATATATGTATATATAT
>NC_058134.1:87630014-87855086 GCF_016433145.1 Gracilinanus agilis
CACAGGATAGATTTCATATATATATATATACATATATATATATATATGTTCATCATGTATACATATGTGCAGAGATGACCAAAATATGTAAATATTAGACCATGATAGAGATAATTTATTCATAATCTTCTTTGAATATAAACAGTTGTAAATAAATATTTTACTTTGATATTAAAATGAATCAGTCATTCTGGCCATCTTGGTAGCACAGTGTGTAGAACTTAAAACTTGGAGTCAGGAACACCTGAATGCAAATTTTACCTCAGTCAATAGCCCTGTGACCTTGGGTAAGTCATTAATCCTCTGGGACTTCAGTTTCTTCATCTGTAAAAAAAAAAAGAACCTTTAAAAGATTGTTAGAAGGATTAAAACAAGATTGTACTTGTAAAACACTTTACAAACTTAAAGCACTAAGTAAGCCTTAGCTATTATTATTATTTATTATTTTGCTGAAAATCCTTTTTATGTTTGTGAAATATCTGAATTCATAGAGGACCAAATATTGCAATGCCTCATCAGAGTCTGGGTCATTTTGTTATGGAAGGCGTCTATAATTTTCAATGATTTTACCTTCCATTCATTTATCTGATGAAAGTCATCTGGGGAACATAGGCTACATGGTTCTGTTCTTTGGCCCCATTGGAAGAATATCCTAGGTTACAACAGGACCATGGAAATTATTTCCTGAATGAAGTTTGTGCTTTGGATATTCCACTTTTTCTAAACATCTCCAAAGGTCTTGGGGTTTCCAGGGTACATACGCTGTCTATTAGTTAAGTTACTTTATATTAAAAACTGTCAAAGAAAGGAAAGCAATTTCATAAGGTCCCTAAATTAATGAGAGTCTGGTTGCACATCGGTTGCTTTCTTTAGGCATCTGGGCCTTCGTACGGGCTGCCATTCTTAATCATATTTTAATTTTCAAATAAATTGCTTTCATTATCCTTTCATTTACAATACCATGTGTGCATTACTGCTCATTAATGTTTGTCATCTACTTTGCTGAGACTTGGTTTTTAAATAGCCATGGTTGTGATGCAGTAATTAAAGATGATCCATGTTGGTTTTACAGAAATTATTATTTTAGTCTCCAAAAAAAAGCAGCACAGAGTGGTGCTGAAATTGGTCCTTCATATAGGAATCCTTGAATGCTTCATAAGTACTCATCTAAGTACTTTATTTTTATCTGGAAAGGGGCCCTGGACTGCCTTTGTGATAGCTATAGAACAAGCACAAATGCTCATAATTATCCAACATCAGAAGTGAAAATTGTATTTCTTTGATGAATAGCTGCTCTCAGAAGTCTTACTCAATGATCTCTTAGCATCTCTGGCTTGCTTTAAGCTCTGCTTCCCTCACCTTTGCCTCCTGCTTTCCCTGGGCTGCTTTCAAGAGTTAGTTCAAGCCTAACCTTTGCCTAAGACCTTTCTGAGACTCATTGCTGTTGTTGCCTTCCCTTCTTATAACCTTTCACTTACTTTGTTTATGTCTTGTAAGAACTCATTTATTTGCACATTGAGTCCCTAATTAGAATGTGTGATTCTTGAAGGGAGGAGCTATTTTATTTTCTTTGTATTCCTAACATTCTGAACCAGCCTAGCTTGTGATAAATATTCAATAAATGCTTGCTCATTTAAGTCACTCAGTTCTTTATGTACTAGATGCTCTGTGGAAACCTTTCCTGTTTTCCAACTTGCTAGAGATCTCTCCTTGCATGCATGCATACATACATACACACACACACACACACACACACACACACACATTTGAACTTTCTCTGGCAGAATGGGAAATTCTTGAGGGTAGGGTCTGTTTTATTTATTTATTTTTGTGTCCCCAGTGCCTAACCCAATGTCCTCCAAATAATAATTTCTTAACAAATGCTTAAAGGATTGGATCTCTATACAGAATTGATTTTTATGAAAAATCTTTTAGTCCTGCTTATTTGGTAGTTGTTTTACTGGACATAATTACTATCAGCCCTAAGCAATAAGCTCCTCTTAGACTTAGAGTTATGTTGTTTTAAATGAAATATGCAAACAATGACATTTTCATTTTCCTTCTGGATTTAGATTAGGTTGGAGTGGTCCATCAGAGGTTCAAATCTACCATGCTGGCATATTCTCTTAATCCCTTCAAGACCAAATGATTTGTATTTCATCATAAACGCAACTTTTAAGTGAGATCTTTAAAAGAAATGCCACTGGACTCACTGGACACATGATTGAGCTTAGTCTTGTTGACCTTAGCTTATATTTCTGGAGATCTGTCAGAAAATTTGGAACCATGAAATTTCCATTGCACAATTTAACTTCCTTTTGCAATTGTGTGTTGTCACTGGGAAGACTAAGGATGCAATCAATGGCATTGAGACCAGTTGTCAAAGTAAAAAAAATAAAAACAAAAATAGAGTAGGAAAAACAGTTTGAAGTCTGTAAGACTTTGGAGAAAAACAACTACAGTATTTTGTTTCTTAATCCCTCCTCTCTCTCTGCACACACACACACACACACACACAAGTGTATATATGTATGAACACCTTTAGGTGTTTAGAATGCTTCCTACATGACAAGAGATGTTGTAATGTAAAAGGAAGTATACTGCATTGGGCAGTAATCACCTAGGTTCAAATCTGAGCTCTTTTACTTCTGTGACCTCGTATTTTAGTTTCTTCAGTTTCCTCATGAAAGGACTGGACTAGGCAACCTGGAAGGTCCCTTCTAGTTTTCCATCTGTAATGTTATGAATCTTATGCTGTAAGTAATGTAGCTGTTATGTTACTCCTTGTATTTTAGGAAATTGGGGCTCTGAGGCTTACTTGTCTATAAACATCCTTCTAATAAGTGTTGGAAGTTGAATTTTCGATCTTGCCTCACTCTTTAAGTCCAGCTTTCTTTCCTGTCCTATATTATATCTGAATATGCTAAACATTTTCATAAACTTTAGTTCTTTACTGATAATTTTAATAATTATTTCATTGATATGATTCTCCCTCACCCATCTAGAAAGACTTAGTTGTGTCTATGCTAGACATGTGTAGAACATGGTCTTGTACCAAGAAGGTCTTTACTTAAGCCAGATCTTCTCGAAAGAATCCTTGTAGAATAGGCAGTAGTGATCAGATTACTTTTGTATAGATTAACAACACTTAAATTAGTTTTGCCAGATTCCATGACCCATGTGCCCTGTGGATGGGAGCGTGATGGCAATGTGCCACAGTTAGTTGTCCCTGACCCAATTGTACCAATGAAGCAGACTTTGGGAAATGAAAAAATGGGAGATAAGTTAAACATGCAAAGCATAATTTTTCTACATATCAAGCATACACAATTATATAATTGTTGTCACAATTTTAGTTGATTTTCCAAATTCTCAAGCATCAATTTTATTCTTAGAGACCAGAAACAAATATCCTAAGATAAGTAGCAAGAATATGTAACCAGAAAGCTTCCAGGTTTTGCAATTTAGTTTGCTATTGAATATACTAAAAAATTTTTTTTCTAAACTGAATTTTTATCCTGCTGGCACAGAACTGAACAGAATTCACCATTATCATCACTTTGTATCTACCTACTAGTGTCTATTTGTATTTGAGAGATCTTCCCTTGAGTTTGTGGAATATCTTCACTGACTTCTATTTGAGGTCAATATAGACAGGGTAACTATACTGGGGTCAGGCACTTGCAATATACTTCAGAGGAAAGTTACATAGTCACAAAGTCTCTTAATGTGTGTTAGGGGCAGAACCAGAATCTTTACAGTCAATTCTGGCTCTCCCATTTACTGTCATAGGGGACTAACCGTAGATAACTATTTTAAAAGTCTATTTTCCTTTTCCCAGGCCAATTACTTCTACTTGTTGAGTCATTTTCAGTCATCTCTGATTCTTTGTGACCACTTTTGGGGCAGTTTGGCAAAGATATTGGAGTGGTTTGCCTTTTCCTCCTCCAATTCATTTTACAGATGAGGAGATTGAGGCAGACAGGGTCGAGTGACTTGTCCAAGGTCATAGCTAGTAAGTGTCTAAGGCCAGATTAGAACTCAGAAAGATGAGCCCTCCTGATACTAGGTCTTACCCTCTATCCATTGAGTCACCTCACTGCCCAGGCTTACTACCTAGCTTTGTGCAAGCTCCAACGTTGGATTAGACCGAGCATTTATTGCTACATGAAGCCCTTCCTGATCCACCCAGATATTAGCGTGGGTTCCTTATTAAAATTTGTAATAGTTTGTGTGTGCTTTGTATTTATTTCCCTGTGTACCCTTTCCTGGATAATGTGGTATCAGTTTCCTGTATGTTTCTCTAGAGTGCCTAGGGCTACCATCCTTTACAGTACCAACAGAATCTTAGAGTCCTAAGGAACTGCTGAGCTCATCTCATCTTGAGGACATGCTTAAATGGATAGAAGCGCAGAGTCCAGTCCTTTCATTCCAGACCTTTCATTTTACAGATGAGGAAACTGAGTTTCAGAATGGTCAAAGTAAGTGGAAGAGCAGGTCCTGTCACCAGAATTGGTGCCACCATGCTATGTCAAGTGGACATCCTTCCTTCCCTATAAAAAACAAAAACACCAAAAAGTAATGCTTCAGGGCTGGTATAGTCCTTTGGAAGTCTGGGTCAATGAGGAGGCTCCTAGTTTTCTGAGGAGCACAAGTAACTGTGGGGGCAAAGGTCCCTCAGACTGTCATAGCTGCTAATATGAACTGACTGAAGGACTTGTGCAGGTCCTGGGGCTTTTGGAAGAATAGCTGGGGGCTTTATAAAGGTCTGTGTCTCTGCCTCAGTGAGGGCTGCTGCCAGTTGTGGCCCTTTTATTAAAGGGAAAGAGGGCCCTACCATTCCTGAACTGCTCTGATGCCCTCCTTCTCCTCTGAATTGGAGCTGGATTGGGGAAAGGTGGGGTGGACAGTGAGGTGCAGTTTGGTTCACAGAAAGAAATGAGTGGAGAAGGAGCAAATGATCGATGGGTGTTTTTTGAGTAACTGTCACTGTCCAGATAAGGTCAGGGCTAAAAGATTTCTCTTTCTTTCTTTCTTTTTTTCTCCCAGAGCACATAATGTGCCGTTTTCATTTCGCACTGCTTATAACCCTAAGTGTCACGGCTTTCTATTCTTGTCTGAATAGTCAACGAAACATTATGAAGCTGATAAGAGAAGCTGGCCACTGTTACTTGGCAACGGCTGCTGAGCAGAATGAGGGCTGTTGATTGAGGAGATTAGCTGCCATAGATAAACCTCCTTCCCCCCCCCCCCTTCTCTTTTCTTTTTTTCTTCTCTCTCTCTCTCTCTCTCTCTCTCTCTCTCTCTCTCTCTCTCTCTTTCTCTCTCTCTCTCTTTTCCTCTTCCTCCCTCTGTTTCTGTCTCTTTTCCTCTTCCTTTCTCCTCTCCCGATCCTCATTTTCTCTGCCTGTTTCTGCCCCCTGTTCTCCCTCTTTCACATTCTTTCATTCTCTTTCTCTTCTGACTTCATTCCTCTCCATCTTCTTTTTTCCTCTTTCTCCTCTCTCCTTACTCTTTTTTCTACTCTCTCCAACCTCTTATCCCCTCTTCATTTTCCTTCTAGTACCTTATTTCTCTTCCTGTCTGTCTCTCCTCCTTTTCTTTTTCTCCCTCTTTATTATTTTCTCTTTCCCCTTTTTTCCTCATTCTCCCTTTCTCTTCTTCTCTTCTTCTTCTCTTTCTCGCCCTTCCCTCCACGTTGTTGTTTCCTTCTCTTCCCTCTTCTTTCTTTCATCTTTCCGTCTTCTTTCCCCCTTTCTTTTTGCTTCTGAATCTCTCTTGTGTATTTTTCTTTCCCTACTTCTGTGTGCCTGTCATCCCTGCTCCTTATCTTTACCCTCTAACATCTTTTTTTTACCCTCTATATCAGAGATGACAGCCCTCAGTCTTTTAGGGTGTGAGCTGTGTAGCAAATGGAATATACAGAAGCAACCTGCTTGAAGATCCCTAACACTCCGTCCAGAGGCTAATGAGTCATTCCCATCTTTCCCTTTTTGCACTTCTAACCAGGCCTCTTCTTGGGCCATCCCAGCTGCCCTGGATTTCTGGCAGTGTTTTAGAATGTGTTAAAACTGCTCCAGATGTTACCATGAAAGGCAGTTTGGGGCATCTATTGCCCACTTATAATGCTGAAGGCATGGAGCAAAGCCCTAAGAAATGGTTCAAGTTCCTGCTGTCCCCAGTCTGAAATGAATGGAAAAATATGTTGTGGAATTACTGAAGTGTTGCTAAATATACTCTGTACAGCTCAAAGGGCAACAAATAACAGAGTGATTGTAGCAACTGCCTTTCAGGAAAATGGCGTAGGTAGTCAGCAAGCTAAAAAAATCATACACACTTTAGAGGGAGGGAGTAGGGGTAAGGAGGAAAAAATATGGCCAGTCACAAGTGAGTGGTTTATTTTTGCTCCCATGTAATTCACTTTAACTATGGTTTTGTTGAAGCAAAAATAACTGTGGAATGAGATTTGCTACCCTAATGCATTTAATTGTCTGTCATAAATCAGAATTGAATGTTACCAGTCATCTCATTAGGTCATTGTTCTCAAAGGGTTTAATTTTTTTAAATGTGGTTTGTTGTTATTTTAATTTAGAGAGGGGTTATTTTCAGAGAATGTTAAAACTAACGAGATAGAGTAGATAGATTACTGGTGTTGGACTTAGTTAGAGCCAGACTCATATCTTGCTTCTGACTAAATTTTCTCTGTGGGACCCTGTAATCTTTTGAGTACAAAACTACAGGCGCATAGATTTTTATTTGAAAGGAATCTTAGAGGCCACCCAGCCCAACTCCTTCATATTAGAAATGAGGAAATTGAGATCTAGATAGTGCAAGAGACTTGCCCAGGCTTACTTCCTCTGGGCAATTTCCTTAGACTAAGTCTTACATTCTTGTTATCTCATGCCAGTGCTGAGGAATACCTCTTTTTCGGGGCTCCATGATAATATTTGTGCCATGGACCACTTAGTGTGAGAAAGGCTAACCCCTTTCCAGAATCATGTTTTTAAATAAGTGAAGGAACTGCTAAATTTTAATTTGACACTAATAAAAATAAAGATATATGTATGTATACAGAGAGAGAGAAAGAGAGCTAGTTTTCTAGCCAAGTTCATGGATTCCTTCAAATCAAGGAAGAAGCTCTGGTTGAGTCCCTATTGCACTATTTCACAGGGAAGGTTACTGTGGACTAGTTTCAGAATCTACTGGGACTAATGAAACCCTCTTCTCCAGGATGCTAAGCATTTGGTTATGAGCTAACTGCCATGCCTAGAATCTAATTCTCCTTCACTCTACTTCCTAACATCTTTGATTTCTTTAAATTCACCAGTGGGACAGGGGCTAGAGTGCTACACCTGGTGTCAAGAAGACTCATCTTCCTGAGTTCAAATCTGACATCACCACTCATAGGCTACATGACTCTGGGCAAATCACTTAACCCTGTTTGCCTCAGTTTCTCATCTGTAAAATGAGCTGGAAAAGAAAATGGCCAACCACTCCAGTATCTTTGCCAAGAAAACCCCAAATGGAATCACAAAGTTGTGAGCATAATTAAACAACAACTTAATTTTGTGGGTTGTTTTGAGGATCAAATGAGATAAAACATGCAAAAAGCTTTGCAATCCTTAAAGGTCTATTTCAATGATTTGTTTAAATCAAATTCATGTCTAGTTTGTAGAGGAGATGACATAATAAACCAATTTTTTTTTATTTTCCAGATAGTGTCCTCTGTCTCTCTCTCTGTCTCTCTGTCTCTGTCTGTCTGTCTGTCTGTCTGTTTGTCTGTCTGTCTCTCCCTCTGTCTCTCCTCACCCACCACTGATTCTCTCAGATTGGACCTTAGGATTGCAATTAAATCTATTTATCTCTGGAAAATATGAAGTATCTGAAGTCCAAAGTTATTTAAGCAACAAATTATTATCAAATATTTATTACATATAGTCTATTGTGCTGGTAACAGAGTGATACAAGAATCTACAAAAAGAAGGCAAGTCCCCTACCTTCACAGTAAGCAGCTAGGTAGCGTAATGGATAGAGTTCTAGATCTGGATTTATCTTTCTGAGTTCAAATTTGACTTCAAGCACTTACTAGTGACTGAGAAAGTTACTTAACACTGTTTGCCTCCATTTCCTTATCTATAAAATGATCTGGACAAGGAAATCACAAACTGCTCCAGTATATTTGCTGAGAAAACGCCAAATGGAGTCATGAAGAGTCAGACACTACTGAAATGACTAAACTGCAACTACCTGTCTTCATGAAGCACACCAGATAGTATAAACCTTTGCCAGTCCAGGCAAAATGTAGTCAGTTACTCTGTCATATATATATATATTGCCCTTGAACTAGACCTGTAATTCCATTACTCCCAAGTGTAAAAATTTACAAATTACAATGCTGGCTCTATCTTAGGTGAACACTAAGGACCCTTTCAGCTATGATACATTATAAGATTGACTTTGAGAAACTCAATAATGTCTCTGGATCTCAATTTCTTTGATAAATAAAGACGAGTCTGAATTCATAGGGTCCCTTCATAGGATTTAGAGCTGGAATAATTATAGGATTTCAGAAAGTCAGATTTAGAAAAGACCTCCAAAGCCACTCATGCCTGAATAAGACTTCCATTTGACATAAAGATTTCTTCTGGAGTCCTTATTCATGCATGTTCTTCAGAGGCAGCCCGGTCTAATCTTCGAAAACTAATTAATAGAATGTTTTTTCTTATATCAAACTTATATTCATCTTTCCATAATTTCTCCTTTTTCTGCCTCTCTACCTTGTCTAAGCAGAAAAAATCAAATCCCTCTTCTAAAGACATGAAAAAACTTGTGAATCACTAGAGATTATCTAATCCAATCCTCTGAATTTACAGGTGAGGAGCTTGAAGACTAAAAATGAAATGAATAGTCTAAGGTTACAGTAGAAGAAAATAGCATACATAGGATTAGAACCCATGTCCTTGGATTCCAAGTTTTGTGCTCTTCTGGTAATATGATCTCTCACTTTCAATTTCTAAATAATTTATAATTTCTTATATACAAAAGGGAGGCATTAAAGAGCCTGAATTCAGACTAAATTTGTGCAAGAACAAAGTGGTTTTATTGTTTATGTACCATGGTTTCTGATTTTTTTCATCCCTGCCCAATGTTTATAGCTCAGAAACTGTTGCACCTTAAGAATTGAGTAAGAGGGCAGGAAGAGTCATTCTGAGATGGAGAAAAACAGTTCAAAAAGGTTAATGTCTTGATTTGAAAATTTATTACTTCTCTCTCCTAAAACATTTAGATTCTAGTGATTGAAAGCCATATTTGATGATATTAAGTAATGAATTTTCTTTTCAGTGGAAGGCTAAGGGTGTTAGAGGCTCAGGTGTGGTTCATTTTTGCCAATCAATATTGAGCAGAAGGATACCAATACCAATGGACCCAAATAATTTCCTTCTTGCAAAATGGCATGACCCCAAATTTTCCATTCCCTGAAGCTTCCTGTACTTTAGACATTCTCACTAAATTTTTAGGGGTTAGAAGTCAATAGAAGTTTAAATAAAACTCTTTATCAGTCATATGTTTTATAAGTCTTCAGTATTTAGTAGTTATAAAAGAAAGGATTACATGGCCTCTCAAAGAAACCATTCAAATATTTGGGGTGATATTATGAAATGCAGAGCATTGGCTCCATGAAAGTTAGCTATGTGGGTAGGTTTACTTGGTACTCTTGTAAGTAGACTTAAAGGGTCATGATATTACTTCATTTTTTCAAATTGGGATACTTAGATGCCTTATTTCTTAAGAAATGATACTTCCTGTCTCCATATTTTTCTAAATACAGATGAGTGAAATTAACTTTAGTAATGCAATGGATGTTTTTGCTAGTGTGAAACTACCCCTGGAAGATTAGTATGCTACACCTAGGAATAGAAAACAAAGTGTTTTTTTTTCAGAATCTGCTTTCAGTTTGAAACTGACATACTTTTTTGAAATAAATGTTTTTCAGTTATCATACCTTCATTATCCTTCTGTCCCACCTCACCCCCTCCTAAAAACAAAACAACATCGTAAAATATACATAATAAAGCAAAACAGGTGCCTGCATGGGCCATATTTTTTAAAAAGCATATTCTGCTCCCTGATTCTATCATCTCTCTATCAGGAGATGGTTTGCATGTTTCATCATCAGTTTCTTGGAATCATGGTTGATCACTATGTTAATCAGAGTTACCAAGACTTTACAAGTTGTTTTTCTTTATATTGTTAGTGTATGGTCCTGGCCATTTAATTCTGCATCAATTCTCAGTCTCCCTAGGTTTCTCTGACATCTTTTCATCATTTCTTATAGAACCATAGTTCTTCATTATATTAATATATTTTTGTTCAATCATTCATCAGCTGATGAATTAGTTTCTAGTTCCTTGCTACCTTATAAAAACCTCTTCTAAATATTTTTGTATATATTCATCCTTTCTCACTTTCTTTGATCTCTTTAGGGTATAGGCCAAAGCTTCTATTTCATTTGTTCATGCACAAAAATTTCTTCATACTTATATCTCCCAAACAGAGGTTCGATTCCCCTTATAGTAATACTATTCTTTCCATTTCTAATTTAGAGCCAATTTAACATTAATCCAGACTTCAAATCCCTACCCCTTGAATAATACTCTTTAAGACTCTGGTGAAAATTTTTTGGGGTCACTGAGAAAACAAAACCATAAAACAACCAAATGACCCCCATTGGGGTCATATTGAGGACTTTTTTTGGAAAGAGTAATTTATATTGTCCACTTATTTATTAGCAAACATTTATTGAAATGAATCATCCTTAGCCATCATACATCTTGTGTTAATCAGATGGCTGGCTTAACATAGCAATGAGCTAAATTAGATGGAAGTCTGTGTGCTGAAATGCAAAGAACAAAATCTGGGAATCATGAACTTAGGTTCTAATGCCCATTGTGCCAATAACTAGATGTATAACCTTGGGAAAAAATCTTTATTTGTTCTCATCGGATATAAAGTGAAGATAATTATACTTATACTGCAAGATGATAGACAAGTATCTAATTAAATTAATATATGCTTATATTTATTTCCATGTAGAATATAACTTTTTTGAGGGCAAGAACTAATTTTATTTTTTATTTTTGCCAGTGCCTAACTCATAGACTTGCCCCATTGTGGATATTCTATAGTTTCTTGTTGAAGTAATTATCAGTAAATATGGCAGATTCACAGGAAGTTTATAATAGTTAGGTAAATGAATTGAGCAAATTAGAAAAAGTTTCCTGGGAAAAGTGTATAAAGTATAATTTTAAAGAAAGGGGAGAGGTGTCATATAGTGTTTTCTTGAACTTTTTATAAGTTATTGAAGACCCTAGTGATGAATCTTTGGTTAAGGGTGAGTTGCTTTTAACCCTTCAGCATAAGTCACATATAAGAAGTATTGAGGAGATCTATATACTTAGTTGTGGCTGAGCTCATGTTTTGCTCTTAAACAAATTTCTTCACCTCTCCGAGTCTCATCTAAGAACTGAAAGCATTGAATTAAATACTCTCTGCCATCACTTCTATCTTTAAAATTTGAAGATTAAAGTGTACAGAAGAAACATTTTTCTTCCACCCTGTTTTGTTATCTTCCTTCCTTCCTTCTTCCATTCTTTCCTTCCTTCCTTCCTTCCTTCCTCCTTTCCTCCCTTCCTCTCTTTTTCCCTCCCTCTGTTCCAGGGGCAGGATCTGTTAAATTTGTTTTGCCTTTAAAAATAATTTCATTTAGCCTGCTTCCCTTTAGTTCTATTGTGGTCACTTAGAAAACCCATTTAAAAAGATAGCTTCCTTGCTGCCATAAGCTCTCAGAATGTATGCTGATAGCTGTCGAAGTTTTGATAGCCTTTTCAGTCCCTTGCCCTTCAAAAAGCTTTCTGTCATCCCTTATCAAACATTCCATTCCCCTTGCTCTTGGCTCTGATTAAGATATCATAAGAAAACCCCAAAGTTAAGCAACGGTAATTTATTAGATGGGGCTAGGGCTGGGCCACAGGGTTGTTTTTTCTCATTAACCTCTAGCTACTCAGATCGTATTTCTGGTTTGGGGAAGCATTGCTAATAAGGGCTCTTCATTTCAGAGAGAGAGAACAGGCACACTAAGCTTCTGAACCCAATCAGAACCAGTCATGCATACAGCAACTGAAAGTCACATACACATGCCCTTCTCAATCTGTTTCCCCTCTAGGCTGTTTTCTGTGATACCCAGGGTCCCCGAATTGCCAGGATTATTGCTAGCAACAATTTTGCTTGGAGAGGAATTTGAATCTTGTCATTTTTAGTGCCACTAAAGCTTGGCATTTTAATGGCTTAATTATTATTATTTTTTAAAAATCCTTTGACACTTTCTCTCCTTTTCAGGAGAGTGTGTGATCCCAACCCCTTAATAATGTACTGGATTTCAGCTGGACGTAAGGACTTGTGAGGCTTTGATGTGTTGTCGAGATGGCTTCTATAAAGTACAGGTGCCCGTTTCACAAAGAAAATGTGAAAGTACTTGTTCAGTGAGTTGTACTAGAGAATAGAGGATGGGATAGGGAATTCTACTCTTACATTTGGCTCTGGGTTGGACCAAATGGCCTTTGCCTTTGAGGTCTCTTCTGACTGTGAAATTATATGTATTTCTGTGATGACCATTGCATAAGAAAGTGGTAGGAATAATTCGTCTGGAGCTATCTAACTATAGGATGTAAAATCTTATAGCGAAATAGATAGAAAATAATGGTTCCTGTTATTTTCATTGAGTGAACCTGGGGCAAATGATTTCACTTATTGGTTCCTCAACATATCAATCTATTGAATGTGATCAATAATATTTGCCCCTTTACCTCAACTGCTTATCATGAGGAGCTTTATGTTGTGTTATTCCAGCAAGGAATGACATAAAAAAAAAGATTGACAAAAGTTATTTCCAGTGAAAGGATACATAAAATGACAGAATACTTGATTAGTTTAAAAATGTCAAGCATCCCATACTTTTCATTTTTTAAGTATTGCCCCATGTGTCTGCTCTTTTGGCCCCCAAATTCTTTGCCTTAAACTTATTATGTCTGTCTTGAACTTGAAGGAAACTAATTCACCTCCTTACAATGCCACTGGATTTTCTCTCTGTTTATGTGGCTTATATTTGGTGCCTATACAATTTCCCTTTCTTTTTGAGGCAGAGGATCTAATTTTTCATATTTATAAACAATTCCAAATTCCTGTGTAGAATTTCATTTTAAATAATTCCTTAGAGTTCATTTACTTAGAAGTCAGATACTTTGATTAGCCTACAGGATGAAGTTAAGAAAGTAAAGAATTTTAAGGCTAGATGGAACCTTAGGATTCATCTAGGTCTTTTTAATAGATAAAGAAACTAAGCCCTAAAGAGGTGAAGAGTCAGAAGTTTTCTGAGTTGTATATCTAGAACTAGAACTTGTTTGCAGATATTAGTTTGGTGATATGGTGAAATGGGTATCTTTGAGTTTAAAAGAAATTAGATAAAGTCTAGTGAAAAAAGTGTCAATCTAAGAAAAATAACATACTAAGTTTCTATGTTTATTTTGTAATGAAAATGTGTAGGAGAATTAATTGGGAAGAAGCAGCTTCTAAAATGCTACAAATAACTCATAATTTATTTGAGAAATGAAAGTTAAAACAGCTCTGAGGTTCTAATTCATACCCATCAAATTGGAAATGATGATGAAAGAGGAAAAAGGCAAATGCTGCAAGTAAAAAAAGTACATTGATGCTTTGTATGGAGCTGTAGCAGATATTCTGGAAAGCAAATTTGGTACTATGCCTTCAAAACTTCTAAATTGTGCATTCCCTCTGACCTAGAAGTACCACTCCTAGCCATATATTCCAATGATATAAAACAAAGAGGAAAAGGAACCATAGGTGCAGAAATATTTATAGAAGTTCTTTTCATACTAGCAAACAACTGGAAAGTAAGGACACACCCATTTATTGGAGAATGGCTAAATAAATCATGATAGATAAATAAAAGAAACCACATAAAATGAAAAAATGGACTGTTTCAGAGAAAACTGAGAAGCCCTCCAGGAAATGATGTAGAAAAAAAGTTAGCAGAACCTGGAGAATAAAACCAATTTATAAAAGGACATTATAAAGAAACACAATTTAAAATGTCTTTAGAAGTATTATTAATGCATTAACAAATCCTAAATCCAAAGGAACAAAAAAGAAGAATGTTACCTACCTCATGAGAGAGAGATGATAAACTAAAATGTAGAAGGGAAAAATATTTTTTGAATGAGGTCAATGAAGGAATTTTATATTTCAATTGATTTGGCATATTTGTATTGATCCATCCCTCTACTCCTTCCTTCCTTCCTTCCTTCCTTCCTTCCTTCCTTCCTTCCTTCCTTCCTTCCTTCCTTCCTTCTTTCCTTTCCTCTCTCCCTCCCTCTCTCTCTCCATTCTTTTCTTTCTCCCTCCCTCCTTCCCTCCATTCTTTTCTCTCTCCCTCCTTCTTACCTTTCCTTCATTCCTAATTGGTGGGAGGCATGGATAGAAAAAATAGTACTTATTAATTAGAAAAGTAGCAAAAATAAAGTTTTAAAGAAGATGTTGATGTTATTTTAATAATCTAGTGATATGGCAATGTTCTGTGAAACAGTTTGGGATAATAGATAGCTGAACTTGGAAAACATGGGGTTTAAAATGTCTTTATACACTTACTAGCTTTGTGACCTTGGTCAAATCACTTAACCTCTATGAGTCTTGGTTCCTCATTTGTAAAAAGAGGATAATGTGTCTACCTCAACATAGTTCTGAGAAGAAAATGAAATAATGTGTGTGTAGTGCTTAAAAACCTTTGAATCCAAGTACAAGTAGAAAATGGAAATAAAAGCAAAAGAGGTAAAGGTGAGAAATATTATATAATTAGCTCAGGTTTGAAAGATCAGAAGTGAATAAGCAGTGTTAATGAGTCTTAAAAACTATCTTCAAGATTGGTTGATGATTATAATGATAAACAGTATAAAGGAAAGCTTAATAACATAGATACATAGTGATTTTAAATATTTTAAAATACATTTAAAACTCTTACCTCCTTTTGCCTCTCATATGCCTTGAGAGGTAGCAGGGCAGATATTATTGTTCCCATCTGATAAACGGGTATCTGGAGGCAGAAGAAGGTGAAATACCTTGTCCCAGTGTGACACAGTGAACCTGACAACAACAACAAAACACTCTTTGGTTACTTCATTATTTCTCATGTAAAATTTGCCTTGTCTTTATAACTTTGAGGGAACAAAGGCACTATATTTTTACCACTCTCTTCTAGATTGGCCATTAGAAAATCCCACAGCCTCATATGTAGCAAGGACCTCAGAGGCATCTCATTCAACCCCCAGCAGAATTGAACCCCTCACACCCACTCCAGCACAAAATACTCAATAAGTATTTCATTATGAAAAGAGGTTTTCAGGCTTTGACTGAAATCTTTAATTCCATCAAAGCCTTCCAGAACTTTTAATATTTCATCTTTTCTGCTCACCAAATCTGATTCTTTTCCCAAGTCATCTCTTGTGAGTAAATCAATTTTCTTATTCTTCTGTCCTAACCACCAAACCATATTCCTCCCTTCCTTGTGTGCTTCCTAGTATTCCATGCTTTGCAGCTATAAAGTAATCCTGGAAGAATACCGCTGTTGTTATTTCCAGGAGAAGCTTGGGGTTTATAATATAATTTGGCAGTTTTCTAAAGACCATCCAGCCCATTATCTTCTTCTGATTTGATTCATAGCCGTAATCATTTTCTCTCTCTGCTGTGCCTAGCCAAGATATAATTTGTGAGTCAGGTTACTCAGGACAATCCAGTGTTTCACAATGAAGATTGGAATGACATGAGACACTTTTAAAACATCTGACATTTAATTTTAAAAATTACTTAAGAATTGCAAGGAAAGAGTTGTCATTGAGGTTGTAACACTAATTTGGGTAGATTTAGCAATATGGAAACAGATTAAATTAGCAGGATGGGTTGGGTCATATGGACGTAGTACATCCACCAATTCTGAAGAGCAAGGACTCTTTGTGGACTGGTCTTTTTCATCTTCCACATGTCTTACAAGCCTCTTCAATGGCTTGACCCCTACTCCCTTGGATCAGTGAAGTCTTGGGGAGAGCATTCCCCATGTTGGACTCACTCTCTTAATTTCTACTACTGAGTTGGGACCCTAAAGAAGAGTTAATTACTTTATATAGTTTCTAGGGGTTCCTTGAGAATCTTTGAGTGATTTACAGTACTATTGAGGACCTGACTGGAGTTTACTTCTCTATTGATTATCATTTCACTAATCAGATATCCCCACCCCCCAACGTCTATGACATACTCTGTCCTACACTCACAAGATACTTGAAGAGAGTGGGCTCACATTAAAAGAAGAAATATGGTCTAACAGTAACTGGTAGAGTCTCCTTGGGATTTCCTTTAATGGTGTGCTCCCTGCTGGACTGCAAGAATCATTACCCCTTCCAGAGTCCTCAAGTTGCCTTTCTCAAGTCCACTGAGTCTACCCACTACTTCCAGGGCAGTCTTTGCCATCAGCTAATATTGTTGAAGAGACACTGTTGCTGATGATGATGGGGTGCCCAAATCTTTTGACATTTTGAAGTTCATAAAGTCTTCGATGAGTCAAGGTGGTGAGGGAGAAGAATGGCCCTCTCTGCTCCTCTTCCAAACTTTTCCTTTCAGAGGCTTGCCTGGAATTGCTCCATTACTAGGCTAGCCTGCCAGCCAAATTTGCTGCCTGTTTTATCTAAGCTCCTTTTTCTCTGTAACTAACCACAAGGCATTCCCTTGTGATCTTTTCAGTGATTTTCATTCAATGAGTCAAGTATTTTGCTTCTCTCAAATTGATCAGGGACTTATTTGTACAGAGTTAATACTTTTGATTCTGTCACTCAATCAGTGAGGCATTCTAACCCAAGAAAGGTATCAGACTATGGAACTTGTTAGTTACCTTGGTGGTTTGAGGTGTATGGGATACCTCTCTTACATGGGGAAAAACTAGACTCACCAATATGCCAGAGACCCTAGAAGATGAAACTATTCTAGCCTACTGGGAAAGTTCCCTAGTAGATATTACTCCTACCACAGTTTGTATTTATCTATCTAGATATGTCTCTATCCCTTTTTCTAATTCTATTGAGATAAATAGAGATAGATAGGGGGATAGACATATTGATAGTGATAGAGATAGTTAGCCATACATGCATGCCACATAGGTATCAGTTAAGTCTGACAAAAAACACTTTTAACTTAAATTTTTTTGACAATTGTTTTCTGACATTTTGTGATTCAGATTCTCTCCCTCCCTCTCCCTCCCTTTCCCAGGTGGTAAATAGACTAATATAGGTTATCCCAGTGTTTTAACATAATGTATATATCTATATTCCTCATGGCATGACAGAAGACACATATCACACATATAATAAAAAACTCATGGAGGAAATGAAGTGAAAGATGGTGTGCTTCATTTGCAGTCAGATTCCAACAGTTCCTCCTTTGGCTGTGAATAGCATTTTTTTTTTCATGAGTCCCTGGGGTTATCTTGAAACCATGTTTTGCTGAATAATAGTTAACTCCTTCACAGTTGATGGTCATACAATATTTCTGTTAATGTAAGCTGTTCTAGTTTTTCTCACTTCACTTTCCCTCAGTTCATATGTCTTTGCAGGTTTTTCTGAACTTACTCTGTCCGTTATTCCCCAATTGACGGTCACTCCCAGTTTCTAAATCTTTGCCACTAAAAAAATAGTTGTTAAAATATTTTATGCAAATGGATACTTTCCCCCTATCTCTGAACTCTTTGGGATACAGACCCAGCAGTGGTATTGCTGGATCAAAGGCTATGCACAGTTTTATGGCCCTTTGGGTGTGGTTTCATATTTCTCTCCAGAATGGTTGATTTAGTTCATAGTTCTATGAGCAATGTATTAGTGTTCCAATTTTCCCACATCCCCTCCAACATTTATCATTTTCCTTTTTAGTCATATTAACTAATCTGATCAATGTAAGATGATATCTCAGAGATGTTTTAATTTGCATTTCTGAAATTAATAATAATTTGGAGCATTTTTTCATATGATTATAGATAGTCTTAATTTCTTCTACCTGCTTATATCCTTTAACCCGTTATCATTTGGGGAATGCTTTATATTTTTATAAATTTGACTCACATCTCTATATATTTGAGAAATGAGGCCTTTTTAAGAGACATTTGCTATAAAAGTGTTTTCCCAATTTGTTGTTTCCCTTCTAATCTTTGTTGCACTTATTTATTTATACAAAATCTTTTAAATTTAATGTAAAGAAAATTATCCATTTCATTTTTCATTTTATTTTCTATGTTTTGTTTTGGTCATAAGTTCTTCTTATATCTGCAAGTCTGAAAAGTAAACTTTTCTGTATTCTCCTAATTTGCTTATGGTATCTCCCTTTATTTCTAAATCAAATATCTATTTTGACTTTATTTTGGTGCATGGTGTGAGATGTTAGTCTAGGCCTAGTTTTTGCCATATTGTTTTCCAATTTTTCCAGCAGTTTTTGTCAAATAGTGAGTTTTTCCCTCAGTACCTTGGATCTTTGGATTTATCAAACACTAGGTTAATATGGTCATAAAGTACTGTGTGTTGATTTCCTAAACTATTCTATTGCTCTCTCTCTCTAAGTAAATACCAGATTGATTTGATGATTGCTACTTTATACTGTAGTTTGAGATTTAGACCTCCTATGTTCATATTTTTTCATTAATTCCTTTGATCAATAAATACTCATTAAGCATCTATTATCATATGCCAAGAGCAGTTCAAGTTGGCCCAGTGAATAGAGTATCAGATCTAGAGTCAGGAAGACTCATCTTCTTGAATTCAAATCTAGTCTCAAATGTTTGTGAGACCTAGCCAAGTCATTTAACCCTGCTTGTGATAGCTTCCTCATCTGAAAAATGATCTGGAGAAGGAATTGCAAGCAAATGCAATATCTTTGCCAAGAAAACTCCAAATGGGGTCACGAAGAGCTGGACATGACTAAAATGACTGATCAACAACAACCACATGCCAGGAACTGTACTAAATGCTAAGGATGCAAAGAAAGGCAAAAGACATATTCTTTGCTATTAAAATATTACAGAGTCCTGGGAAATTAGGTGCCTTATTCAGGTCATTGTGTGTTAGAGGTAGGCTTACATCTTAGGTCTTTCTGGTTCCAAGATTAGCTTTATCTCTTTCCTACACTGAGCTGTCTCTCCTTCTCTGGGACAACCCTTTAAATAATTATCATTAGATCATAATTAGGATAATAAGTTAGCTAGGGAGTAGAGTGGGTAGAATGGTGGGCCTGGGGTCCTCAAAGTCTTAATGGACCCTGGGCAAGGCACCTAACCTCTTCTAAATATGGAGATAATGATAACGCCTACCTCCTAAGGTTGTTACAAGGATCAAATGAAATAGCTATGAAGTGCTTTGCAAACCTTAAAGTCTTATGTAAATGCTAACTTTGATTATTTTAATGAAGTTAGAGTTATAAGTTCATAGGTCCAAGGAAAAAAGAAAACAAAGAAGTATGATCACCATGGTCTTTAAGAAAATTTATAATCTAGTTATGTGACAAGGCACATTCAACAATTAGAAAACAAAAGCAAGTGATATATAATTAAGTACTAAATTATGTAGTCCAGACAATAAATGGAACAGGAGTTCTGATAATAGGGAATTTGCTCTGTTTATCCACATTCTTAGCTAGCACCATGAATTAAGGATGAACTTTTTCTTTTTAATTAATTAGAGTTGTCCAACAGTAGAAGAGACTGTTTCAAGATGGCACAAACCTACTGCCACTGAAAGTCTTCAGAAATTTAGTGACCATTCAGGGATATTGTCGATGAGCTTCCTCTATTCAGTGGGAATTTGGGCTAGGGGACTCCTAAGGTCCTCTCCAGTTCTAATATTCTATGATTTTAGACAGACCCCAGACAGTTCAGCATTGGATGTGGGTCAGTCTTTGCAAACTGTAGCTCTCTCTACATTGAACCTCTCTGCCAGCAGCTAATTAACCGATCAGACTGAAAACAGTGATTTAACTGCTCCCCTTTCAGCCTCCAGTGAGGCAGCCGTGTAACTGGTAGGCAGTTGGATTCATCTTCTATGCCATTATTAGATCACTTGGATGATGGGATGAAACAAAGATCATGTTATTCACAGTAAGGGGGAGTCATTCCATTTGGAATGGGAAGCTCTCAGCCAGCTGGTTAGCCGAGTCCTTGGAACCTCGGCCCCTTTTGTTTCCCATTGATCTACCATGTTGCTAATGCATAGGTGGTATGGGGGACATGATTACTACCTTCCAGGAAGGTACCTCATATTGTTCTTTAGAATAGAAGTGTTTGTGCCGGCCTGGAAACTGCACCAGGGTTGTCTGCGCTCTGTTCATGAAAGCATCGGTCAGGCTCGGAGAGTACCTCCCTTCTGCTATTTGTCAATGTGCTGCTCCCCAGCTATAATGAAATAGTTGAAAAAGTCTATGAATTTCCAAGTAAATAGGGCACCAGCTTATCTACAGGTTTCATTAAGGGCTAAGCTGCTCCAATTCCATTCTCAATCACTCTACCTCTGAAAAGGTGCCCAGGCTGAATGACTTATTAAAACTGGCCTGGGAGTTGTTTGAGCCATACGTCTGCTTCCTTTGGCCTTAGAAACCACCACTTTCTTACAAGGTCTGCCTTTGACTTTCTGCCATTTGCAGGAGCTGCCTGGATATGGAATAGGAATAGTGGGAGAAGAGGGAAGTAAATAGACAAATATTTCTGAGGGTCTGGGAATTTGCAAATGAACTTGGCCACAGGGACCCTTCTCTCTTTAAAAAATGACTAGATTTCCATAACAACTAATAAAGTTCCCCTTCCCACCCCCATATAGAAAGATGATTTGGGGGAAATTCCTATTTCAAAGGCTCAAAGGACATTTGAATTTTCTACATCACTTTTTCAAATGGAAAATTAATTCTAAAACACAAAAATTCCTCTCATTTAAAAAAAAATTCTAAGTTAAATAAACACCAAAAAACTTTATATATATAAAGAAAAAAAGAAAATTTTAAAATTTTAAACTTGTTATAATTCTATTGGCTTTTTAAAAGGATAAATTTGAAACCTTACTTCCAAAGCTATCTTGCTTATTTATATTTCTGACTAAACTCCCATCAGTTATATTTTTAAATGCTTCAATGACTCTTTTCCATATATATATATATATATATATATATATATATATTTTTGCAACCTTATCACTAGCTTCCCTCATTTCCCCAAACCCCTCTCTCAATTAAAAAAAAGAGAGAGAAAACCCCAATCCTTATAGTAATAATCATAGTCAAAACCAAATCCATACATTTGCACTGGAAAGAAACATGTCTTTCATTTAAAGTAAGAAGAATAGTCTGAAGTTTTACTTCATACCTCTCAAATTGGCAAATATGGCAAAAAATGTACACAGCCAAATGTTTGAGTGCCTATAAGAGTGATGGCCACTAAATAAAGTGACTAAATGCTTTTAATTCTTCCTCTGAACTGGGCATGTGCCAGAAGAAAATAAAAGATAAACAGAAGAATTCTACCTATATATCTGTGTAGACAGATATGCCCATGTACATATATAATTTTTAATGAAATTCTTGATATACAAATATTTATTTTTCAAATTATATATAGCAATATTTTTAGTGTAGCAAAGCAGTGGAAGGAAAATAAATATCCATTAGTTAGGGAATGACTAAAGAAAACAGTTGTAGATGAATGCAGTGTGATATTACTGTATCATAAGAGGTGATACATGTAAGGAATTGGGAGACATATGGGGAAATTCATATGGGACAATACAGAGTGAAAGAAGATTAGTTCAAAAATATGTACCATGACTACAATGTAAAATGTACAATGTAAAAGAAAGACCATTTAGATGCTAAGCTCTGAGTAATTGAAAAACCAGTGATGGTCCTGGATAAATATTTTCTTTTAGTTTTATTTAATTGATTAATTAAGATAATTTTTCATGTTCTTTCCCTCCCCTCCTAGGACCCCAATCCCATAGCCAATGCGCAATTCCTCTGGGTTTTACATGTGTACCTACTTCCATATTATTGATATTTGTACTAGGGCGATCATTTAGAGTCTACATCCTCAATAATATCCCCATCAACCCATGTGATCAAGCAGTTGTTTTTCTTCTGTGTTTCTGCTCCCACAGTTCTTTCTCTGGATGTGTATAGCGTTCTTTCTCATAAATCCCTCAGAAATATCTTGGAAAATTTCATTGCTGCTAGTAGAGAAAGGGTCCTGGATAAATATTGAAACTTGTCTCTTCCTTCCTAGCCGAGAAAGAGTTGGGGGAGGTAGTGGGGAAAAATACTGGGGCAGAATATTGCACATACTGTCAGATGAATTCATTGGGCATTTTTAATGAATAGTTTTCTGTGTTATAGAAGATTTAGACTTAGAGGATTATTGATTGCTTTTTCAGCAAATGACCATGATTTTAAAAATGTATGTATAACATGTATATTTTAGGGACCTAGAACACTATGAACAAAGATATGGAGACATTGGAGTCCATGTGACAAAAAGAGTCCAATCTGGAGGGAGCATAGAGATTATTGAAGGGGCTACTATGAGATAAAACAGGGAAGATAAGATAGCAGATAATGGAGGTCTTTGTGTGTGTCTGTGTGTCTGTGTATACATGTATATATAAATGTATATACACACATATTCATATCTATACATACACATGCATGCATTCATATATAAAGATAAAGAGGTCTATGCTTATTTATTTATTTACTGTAACAGCCTTGTACTCTCTTCCACCTCAGTGACATCTTTCATCAAGCAAGCCAATGACCCTTGTTGGAATGAATAGAAACTGATAGTTCCTTTTCATATCTGGGAAGAATAAAAGACTATTATAGCTGGGGTTGGTGAGGGGTGGTGGTGAGAGAAATGGGAATATAGGTCGAGCTCTTTTTCCTTGAGAGAACTTAAAAAGAAAATTATGGTTTTATAGAGGTAAGAAAGCTTCCAGAGAGGAAAGACACACCTAGTACTCTTGGGAAAGTCTGAATCCCGCAGAGAAGAGAATAAAGGTAGGAGGTATGGGGGAAGGACATCATGGATGAATACTTTATGGCCCTTAGAAGGTTGACTAGGCTGAAGAGTTTTTTCAGGTAAAATCTGATGATTCATTCAGAGCCTTATTACCTGGAACTGAGACTACATATGAAAAAGACTTGTAAAGATACTGCAGTAGCCTCATAATAAGTCTTCCTGCCCTATCCTCTTCATTCTCTAATCTGTATTTCATGTGGCTACCAAAAATAATCTTTATACAAAAAGCTAGCCATATCATTATTCAAAATCTTTCACTGCAAATTCCTTTACCTGGTGTCCAAGGTCCATCCTCCATTATCTGCTTCTAACTTCTCTGTTTATTATATATTATCCCCTTCACTACTTTCTGTGACTCTTTCCAGTTCCTCCCACACAGCCTAAAGTCTCCATGTCTTTGTTCCCATTGTTCTGTTGCCTAAAGTATTCTCTTTCTTCTTCACTTGTCTAATCACTAGTGATTTTTAAAGTCCCAGCTCACATGCCATTTTCTCTATGATGTCTCTCTTCCTTTCTTCTTTTGAAAGTAAATAACATTTCCTCACAGAGTAGTTGCAACCCTTTAATTTACTTATCATGCAACAATAATGATAACAATAGTAATAATATTTACATAGCACTTCAAGAGTTTTTAGAGAATGTTTCCTATGTTATCTTACTTGATTCTCATAATAACTCTGTCAGGGAGGTGCTATTATTATTCTTATTTCACAAATGTGGAAGCATATTGAAAGGGATTAAGTGATTTGTCCAGGGTCACAAAGATAGTAGGTAACAGAGGCAGACCTCAAACTCGAGTCTTACTGACTTTTCAACTCCTTTGCTGTGTCCCCTACCACATCTGGATGCCCCAAGCTTCCTCTTCTAAAGTCAATGTGTGTAGGGCATAGAAACCTAGCCTCAGATCTAGAAGGATCAGGACTTAAGTTTCACTGATGAAATACCTCCTGATTGTGTGGAATCCTGGGAAAGTCACTTAATATTTCAGCATTTCAGGCAACTCTCTAAGACTATAGATAGCAAATTGTAATTTCTGCTTACCATTTACTAGCTTTTATGTCTGTCTCTAGTTGTATCTTACCTTCAACTAGACTGTGAGCTCCATGGAGGCAGTTGCTATATACAAATTTGATATACTTCTAGTGACCAGCTTTAGTGTGGTCCATGTAGGTTTGATTGAATTTGTTCAACAGTTCTAGGCTCTGATAAAAGAGAAGGAGAGAATTTAATATTTCTAAAAGACATTTTCAGGAGGACAGTGCCTCCTAAGGCTTGTTTTCTGAGCTGTGTTTCACAGCCAAGATGAACTGAGAGGTTGCATTTATGAGGAAGCGCTGGATATGACTTGACAACAGGGAAATAGTATAGTACAGAGCATGCAGGTATGCAACAAATACTTTTTGACTGTCTCACTGATGGATAGCAATAAGAAGACAAGGAAAGGTGTTAACATTAGGAATACTGGGATGTAATAGAATCATTGCCCCATAATAAATAGTTTGTCATTTTTTGATCACTAATATTACTTGTCTTTTGAGGACTTTCACTCCCCTTTTTAAATTAAAAAGGACAGGGAGAAAATAAGGACTCTTAATTTCATCTGCCATTAATCAGCAGGGTGAATAAGATATTATAATTATAGCCAGGAAGGTGGTCCAGTGGATAGGATAGATGGTATGACTCAAAATTGTTAAGACCTGCATTTGAATCCTGCCTTAAATACTTACTAGTTCACTGAACTCTTAGCCTCAGTTTCCTCATCTATAGCATGGACATTAACACTTCCTAGCTGTGTGACCCTGGGCAAGTCACTTAACCCCCATTGCCTAGCCCTCACAGTTCCTCTTCCACGGAACCAATTTACGATATTGATTCTAAGACAGAAGGTAAGGGTTTAAATAAATAAAATAAAATAAGATAGGAATTAAAAATAACGCCTACCTCACAGTATTGTTCAGAAGATCAAATGAGATAACATGGAAAGTGCTTTACAAACCTTCAAGTGATACAGATATACTATCATCATCCTTATCATCATCTTCTTACAATAACTGAGAATAATTGTTTTGAAGGGTGTGAGACGCCCTCACAATATCGTATCCATGTCAACATTGTGGAATGAACAATTTGTGCTCTAGGATAACACAGATCAACTATATTCATTAGCCACTGAATGTTCAGGAAGTCCCAGGTTTAACTGATTTATATCGGCTTTAACTGCTTAGCTGGGACTCACATTCGGTTAATATCTGGAATAGACCTCAGAGGCATATTATTTTGACTCGCGTCACTATCCCTCATTTGCAGATGTTACTCAGAATCCATGTAAACCTCAAAATCTCTCATCATGGGGAGATGCCTGAGCGGGGTACCCACTAGGGGTCGCTGTTGTTGCTTATTACATATATACCTCTAGCCTGCTGTTTGGAGCTGACCAAGCCTGAATGCAACGGAAGGAGTAAATGAACCCGTTTTAAAAATATAATCCAGTGAGATTGTTTCCTAGGAAGCAGCTACCCTCCATGGGCTGATGAATGCTTAAAATGCTGCAGGTATGGCATAAGCTTCCATTATTACAAGCCTTGGTTTCTCTAAGAAATACCGCTCTGAGGTTTGTCAGCATTTGCTGTTTCAAAGCACCGGGTTAAAATTTCAGACCATTCCCCATGAGGTCCAGTTGTCAAACCTATTATTACTTAACAAGTTCCCCATGCACGTTCCCAGGGAGCTACTTTAAAATGGACTCACATGTTCTCTTTTATTGGGGGAGGAGGAAGGATCAGCTGGCTTTTGCATAAATAGAATGGCTGCATATATATGCTGTTGACTGCTACAGCCCCTTGCAAACTTGAATGCCTGCCCCTGGGCTCATTGTCCCTGGAACTGCAGAAAGAAACCAGGCTAGGCTGCTGCCTTGTATTAAAAACAGTAAATGTTGTGCTCTAGTTGTCCTGTAAGCAGTTCTGCCTTGCTACCCAGGTACCTTAACTGCTCCTGCTTACAGTGGGATCATTTGAACAAAACTAGCGCCCACCTTCCCTTGCAGTCATTTCAGAAGCGGGCTTGCTCAAATCTTGAAGCTTTTCCCTGTCCCCATTTAATGACTTCCCTTTAAGATTTACCCTGAATATATCTTGCATGTACCTAGAGGTCTGTAGGTTGTCTTACTCATTAGAATATGAGTTTTTTGAAAGTAAGGACCATATTTTTGCCTTTTTATCCCTAGAATTTGGCAGAGCACCTCACATATAAATGCTTATTGACTAATTGCTTTTCCTGCTGTTTTCCCATTTTCCCTTCCAAAATAAAGGCAAACAACTGTGATACTTTTTCCTTCTGTATTCCTGCAATGTGCCCACAAATGTAGTGAGCCAACCCATAAATGTTATTTTTAATATTGATAACAATGAGTACTCATGGAACGTGTAAAGGTTTACAGAGTACTTTATATGTAATAATGATGACTAGCATTTTTTACAGCACTTTAAGGCTTGGAAAGTACTTTACAAATATCTCATCTTATCCTCAAACAACCCTGGGTGTCATGCAGATACTGGACCTAACACTTATTCCCTTCTGCTGTCTACCTGCCTCTATTTTCAGTAATTTATAGGAGCTCTCAATAAAAACATCTAGAAGTAATCCATAAAGTAAGCACATAGTTTTGACACTTCTCAGTTTTGTTGAGCCTTTGTGGGACGTTTCCTAAAGTTCGTCAGTTATTCTAAGACTGCAGTAGCTTCAATGTGGGGAATTCAGCATCCATTAGGTGATGGAGAGTAACTCAAAATTCAGTCTTATCAGGAAGCATGTCTCTTAAAAAAAGGCCCAGTGACAATTGTCTCACTTGTTTAGAAGCAAGATGGAGATCATTGTCCCAGACAGTGATTGAACCATAGGAAAAAACAAACAAGCAAAATTAAAGGGGAGTGGTATTATACGCTCAAATGAATAGAAGAGAAAAAAATCTAGAGAGTTGCAGAATACACACAAATATGCAGAAAATGTAATTTGTATATATGGACCTATTTATATACTATTTATTTGAATATATAATATATTAGGATTTATAGATATGGGCATATTTATTCCCCTCCTCCCAAGGTTCTTCTTCTTTATCTCTTTCTGCTAATTTGCTTTCTTCAATGACTGACTGGCTGTGATGATTTTCACCTCTGCCCTGGTGTATACTTGAAAAAGTGAGAACACATAAACACCACAGAGATTCAAAGGCAAATTAAATTTTCATCAATTGTCTTCCTTATTTCCCCTGAGCTTTTAGTATTCTTTGAAGCACCAAGAATAGCATCATTTAATAAATAAAAAGATTGTGAATTAGTGTACTAGTAAAGACTCTGTAAAGAATTTCAAAAAATTCCATATAAGTCCTGTCTTCAGATAGCTTACAATTTCCTTCCAAAATTCTCATAGGTATATAAAAGTTATCTAACAATGAATGTAGCACAAAGAGAAGCAGCTTGAGTGGGAGTGTCAGCAGAGGAAATCCAGTAGCAAAAGGGTCATGGAGACTTTCATACTGGAGCAGGATTGTGCTGAGAGCCTCAGTGGGGAGGTTATACCAGTTCGAAAGAGAAAGGAGGTTGAGGAATAAGTATTTATATAACACTGTGTACCAGGAACTATGCTAAGCACTTTACAAGTATCTCATTTGAGTAGAATGTTGTGAGTAGACACAAAGGTAGGAATGGATTTTGGTGATTTGGAAGGATTGGAGTACTACTAATGGAAATGATTTTTTTTTTGCTTATAGGGATAATGTACCAAGCAAATAATTTTCTCCTTTTATACACAAATTCACAAATGTAATGGAAATACCAACTTTTTGATCTTTAGCAAGATCAACAACTTCAGATCATTTTCCAATAAAATTCTTTGAACTATAGTTTTGCCAATAAGCTAATTGTTTTTCTTTTATGTGGTTTTATAAAATTCTTCTCTCAAGAATGACAGAAAAAATTTCTACCTTGAGATATTTTATGAGAATTATAAATAGCTTCCTCTTTATCAACTGGAAACTGATAATTCAATTTATGTATGGTTTAAACCTGCCTCTCTTTCTACTGACCTGCACATACTTCACTATTAAATGTACCACCAGAGGGAATGAGGTGAAGGTCCAATAAGATGACCAAGTGGAATATATGGCCATGCTAATATTTTGGGGATTTGAACTTTATTGTTGGAGAGGATAGATCATCCTAAAATTCAGTCCACTCCAGACAATTTTAAGGTGACTCTGACATGAAAAATACAAAATGATTAAAATAAATAGTAAATAAAAACAAATTCTCAACAAAAGCAGGAGATTTCATGTAATGAAAAGAATTCATGTCTTTTTTTAAGAGTCAATATATAATCCTGGCTAGGAAAAACAGATGAATATAGAGAGGAGTAGATGAAAACTGGTGGCATCTCCTCTAACTTTTAAAGAGGCACTGAGTAATTTATGATTGCTTCAAAAAAGACTGAAATAGCTCCGATTCCCTGCTTTGGTCTTTGGTTCTGTTTTGACAGGCTAATTTCCAAAAGACAAGATCCTACCTTATAGGCCTCCTGGGATAATGTAGTTGAAAGGTTCTCAAAGTCAGAAAAGGATATTGCACTTAGTGGGGTTCAATATAAAAATAAGCAGCCATTAAATATCCGAGTGTAGCAATATATTATGACTGGGCTGAGGATATAGTAAGAGAACATGGTGATCTCTTTTAATGTAGTCCTAGAGTAAATTATGAGTTATAGTGCCTAGTACTAGAGATGATAGACTTTCTATTCTCTGCCCTGGTTAGACTGTACAGAGGGATACAGAGGCTGGAAACCATCTAGAGAAGGACAACCAAAATGGAGAAGTGCCTTCATTTAATTCATTTCATATGGAAAAAGTTAGCCTGGAAAATACTCATAATAACTAATGTCCATGGCATTTTAAAGCTTACAAAGTGCTTTTCATTTGTGATCACATTTGATATCATATTTCTTTGAGATAGTTGTAACTATCATGTCCATTTTACAGATAAGAAAAGTAAGGTTGTGTTGTTAAATGACTTGACCAAGGTAACATAGTAAGTGTGTGATGCAGAATTTGAGCAAATATTCTTTACTTACTAAAGATGTGATAGTTGTCCTTAAGTATTTGATGAACGTTTCTCTGGAAGAAAAATTAGACTTGCTCTGTTTAGCTCCAGAGCAGAGAACTTGGAGTGGTAGACAGAAGTCCTAAAAAAGCAGAGTTACATTTCCAAAATTTCTTAACAGTTAGAACTATCCGAAAGGTAAATGGGTTGTTTTGGGAAGCAGTAGATTCTTCCTCAGTATGGTTCTTTGGCAAAAGCTGGATCCATCTATTTGTTAGCTACATTAGAGAGAAAATTCTTGTAAAGATATAGGTTTTACAATCTAGCACTTAGAGTGCCCTCCCATACTGTTTGTGTATAGCTCAGTCCTAGAGGATATTCATGTCTGAAGACTTTAGAAGTTCTCTATTCCAAAACCCTCATCTTATAAATAGGGAAACCAAGACCTAGAAAGGTTAAATGACTTGTCCAGGATCACAGAGGTTATAACTGACAGTCAGACTTTGAATTCTAGTCTTCTTACTCAAAAGTCACCGCTTTATTACACCCTCCTGCTTCCATCTCTAGAATTTAGTGATTCAAATACATTTCCTAATATAAAGCATGCTTGCTTCTTATTTCTGTACTCATTGTTAATAGAAAAATGTTTATGATTCTTTTTTGAATGCTAAATTCTACAAGGATTTCTGTTGGGAGGGAGTGGTAACCTGTGCAACATTAGTCTTTTTGTATATGACTACTAGAATGTCAAGGCTGATATTTTGTGGTTGAGCCCTTACAGTTTTAGGCTATATGTTTTCTGAGCTGAGCTCTTCAAAATAACATGGAACAAGAGAGAGGGAGAGGGAGATGGAGAATTGATAAAAATATTAAAGGGTCTTTTAAAGAATATAGGACCTTTTGATGTCAAGAATTATATAGGTGCCAACTGGTGAGGACACAAATTTTTCTGGCAGTGAATGGTGGAAGATGGATGTATTCTATGTTAAGGAATAAAATAGAATAATTCATTAAGAGTTTGGGATGCAAGCTATAGGTTAGGGATGTCTGAAGTGTCCTTGCCTCTTAATCACTTCATTGTTGTAAGAATATATGTTCAGAATTAGAAAGCACTCTATGCATCACCAAATCTAACATCCTCATTTTATGGGTTCGTAAACTGAGGCTGAGAGGTTAAATGATGTACAATGTTATGCAACTGAGGTCAGAGGTAGGATCCAAAACCAGGTCTGTTGATGTAAAATCCACCATTTTTTTCATAGTACCATGATATTTCTCTGCTCAAAAAGACTACAGACAGGGAGAGAAACATTTTTTACTCTGTTGGTTATTTTAAATGGAAAGGGAGGAAAGGGATATGCAGCAGAGAAATCCGATATAGTAAAAATATCTCTGGGATTTTTTTCAGATCTTAAATGTTGGTTCTAATACTACCTACATGACTGGGGAAGTCAGATAATCTCTTTGAGCTTCAGTTTCCTTATCACTAAAATAACTGTATTATTTGTGCCACTATATTATAAGGTTGTTTTCTCTATCTACCTTCTCCAGTAGAATTTGAACTCGCTGATCTACTATTTTTGCCTTTATATCTAAGAGCTTAAACTACATTTACTGAATTAATTTGAATCACAAATGAATTATCTTTAAAGTAAGCCATAAAATCAACTTTATTATTCTTCTTCCCAATAGCTAGCATTTCTATAAACAAAAAATTGCCATGTCTTTTATATACATTACCTCATTTGATATTTGCAATAATCCTAGGAGGTAAATGGTTTTGTCATTACCATTTTACAAATGAGAAGAGGTTAAGATAGTTGCACAAGTTCAGAAACGAGTGGGATTTGAACTAAGGTCTTCCTTACTCGAATTATAGGACTACATCTAGTTTTTCTGGTTCCTTTCCTCCATCCCTCCCTTCTTTCTTTATTCCGCCCTCTCTTTTTTCTTTCTTCCTCTTCCCTTCTATCCTCTCACTCTCCTTTCATTCCTTCCTCCCATAGTGGCTCCAGATTTCTTCCAGGATTATACTTGAAATCCTTTGGCATTTAAAGCTCTTCATAGCCTGGTTCCTTCCTGTCTTTCTAGGTTTTTTTTTATACTTTACTACTCTTCATTTACTCTACAATATGGTCACCCTGGCCTACTTCCTATTTCTTGCATAGAACACTTCTTTTCCCATCTGTATCTTGGCATTGATTTCCCCCCTTGCCTGGAATGCTCTCTCTCTTAAACTCCATGTCTTGGAGTGTCTGGCTTTCTTTAAGTCTCAGCTCAAGTGTCACTCCTTTCAAGAGTGAGAAGGGAAAGAGAATAAACATTTATGTAGTACTTACTATGTGCCAGGTACTGTGCAAATATAATATCATTTGATCTTCACAACATTTCTGGGAAGTAAGTTCTATTTTTATCTTTATTTTACAGTTGAATAAACTGAGGCAAACAGAGGCTAAATGACTTAATGGGTTACAAAATAAATAAGTGTATGAGGGAGTTGAACTCAGATTTTTCTGACTTCAGGGTCAGCATTCTTTCTATTGTGCCATCTAGCTACCATTGCTATATCCTATAAGTCAGATTTACAGGGAGTTTGACCTAGAAAAGCTAAACTACCGAGTGTGTGGAGCATTATGACAGAGGATATACAAAGTTTATGAAGTGAAGTTTTTATCCTCAGATAATTAAAATATATTATAATATGTAAAGGGAAAGCATATGAGAGGCTTGAGCAAAATTCTGCCTAAAGGCTAAGAAAGGAAAGCCCTTATGTATTTTAGGAATCACAGAAGGCTTCTGGAAGGGTTAACATCTAAGTTTGACTTTAAAGGACAGGTAGGAATTTGAAAAGTGATGGGAAGGTAGGAACATTTGGCACAAAGAACAGCATAAGAAAAGGCACAGAGGTGGGAAACTGAGGGATATGTTCAACAGATGGCAGATATTACATTGTGATGGAAAGATAAAGGATGAGGAGGAAAATAGTTTGCCATGGGGAAGTACCAGAGTATGGAATCCTGGATTAAATGAGAATTTTAGTTGATAGGCAATAGTGAGCAATGAGAGGATTTTTGAGTGTGGAATAGCCTGACCAGATCTTTTCATAAGGTAGATCTGGTGTGAACTGGAAGCATTGTTTAGAGGGGTACGTAAACATAAGGAGAAGATAATTATTTGGATTCAGAGAACCTGATTTTATATTTTCCCTCTTTCACTTGATGCCTTTGGCCAGTCAAGCAACCAAATATGATATTTATATAAAGAACCTTGCAAACCTTCAAATGCTTATAAATGTTAATCATCACCATAATAACTATCCTTGACTCATTTTCTTTATCTGCAAAATATGGAGGTTTATTTAGGTGGCTTCTGAGATACCATCCAGCTCTAGATCTATGATCCTATGACCAGTTAGAAAGTGATTTTCCTCTACACATCTACTATGCTTGTAGCAATGGTAATGAGAGGAGACTGACAAAACAGAAAAGTTGATTGGAGATGCAACTGACAGGACTTGGTAAATTATTGAATATGAGTGACCAAAGAGGGGAAAATTAAAAGAAGACATCGTTTTGGGGTACAGGAAAGTGAGTAAATTATAGTAATGATGAGAACAGTGTAGTTAGAAGGAGGAACTGATTTTCCTATTATATATGTTAAATTTGGAGAAAGATGAGTATGACATTCTAATAAGCATTCAGAAAGGGAACCTGAAAGCACTTAAAAATGTGAGTCTAGAGTAGTGTTCTCAACTCTTTTTTGCTCATGGAACATTATCTTTTGCCATTAGAAGACATAGAACACCAAATATTTAAATTGGCAATAGCATAGAAGCCTCAGGAGAATCATGTTCTTGTAGTTTTCCTTTAGTAAAAGCAACATCTATAATGGAAGTTCTTTTCAAGTTCAAGGCTTCATATATTTTGGAATTAGCGAATATAGATAATAGTCAAATTTTGTTAACTTTGTTATGACAATGCTTTACTACATAGACTAAGTAACATTTATATTAAATCAAATTAATTATGAATTTTCCTTTTCTGTTATATCATTGGATGTAGCATTGTATAATGGATGGAGGGCCAGTTTTATAGCCAAGAGGAACCATTTTCAAATGCCTTATCTTGCACATACACCATATTTGACCTTGGGCAAGTCACTCAATTTTTCAGGTCTCTAGGCAATTCTCTAAGACCATATTCAGTATAGAAGATGCTGACCTACATCAGTAGAGGTTATTGTCTCTGGAGAGATGATAATGAAGGCATTGACTAGGATGATAGCAATGGAAATAAAATGGAAAGGAACAGACACAAGATATTTTAGGCATTGGAATGAACAGAATTTTGTAAGTTATTGTATATATGAGGTGAAAGAGAAGGAAAGGTGTAAGAAAACATGAAGGTTTTATGCATAGGAGAATGGGTAAATGATAACACCACTTATGGGATTGGTGCATCCAGAAGTAGTTTACTATGCAAATAAAATCACCTTGTCTTCATACCTATCCCTAGAATAGCACAGCATCCAAAATTTTGTGGCACACTTCAAGAAATTCATGGTATCCTTTTTTTTGCAGTTTTAGTATAGAAGACATTTTATTTATTTTTTAACTTTAAAAAATTTATTTTTGTTTTGAATATTTTCCCATAGTTACATGTTTCATATTCTTTCCCTCTCCCCCAAAACCCCCACCCCACCTCATAGCTGATGCACAATTCCACTGGGTTTTACATATATCATTGATTAAGACCTAATTCCATATTATTGATAGTTGAAGTGAAGTTATCGTTTAGTGTCTACATCCCCAATAATATCCCCATCAACCCATGTGATCAAGCAGTTGTTTTTCTTCTGTGTTTCTCCTCCCGCAGTTCTTCCTCTGAATGTGGCTAGTTTTCTTTCTCATAAGACCCTCAGAATTGTCCTGGGTCATTGCATTACTGCTAGTAGAGAAGTCCGTTATGTTTGATTGTACCACAGTGTATCAATCTCTGTGTACAACTTATACGAACACAACTACGAAACCCTTTCCACACAATTAAAACTAGATCTAAACAATTGGAAGGACATTGAGTACTCTTGGGTAGGATGAGCTAACATAATAAAAATGACCATCCTCCCCAAATTAATTTACTTATTTAGTGCTATACCTATCAAACTACCAAATTTTTTTTATTGAATTAGAAGAAAACTATAACAAAATTCATTTGGAAAAACAAAAGACCAAGAATATAAAGGGAAATAATGAAAAAATATGAAGGAAGGTGGCCTAGCAGTACCAGATCTTAAACTGTACATGATATACTTTTGAGAATGACTGTTTCCCTAATGCAGGTTTAAATTATCAGGTTCTTTGTTCTGCATTTTTCTTTTAAAGAGTAAAAAATATGTTTTGTTTATTGCCGTTCATGCTTTAGCAGAAAGTTATTAGAAATCCAACATCCTTTTTTTTCCCCTGGAAATATTCACTGTATTGTATAAAGCAAACCATAGTCAGAGTGGCATAGTCAAAGTTGGGGAAAGGACTTGTGGCAAATTAATTAGCAGATACTTGGGGTATTTGTTTTGATAGACTGTGATCATTTGGAATGTTTTCTTAAGGAAAAAAAAATTCTTAAAAGGGATGAGGGGGAAATGTCTTTCAAAATAGTGGCCACATCTCTTCCCTTTTTTCTTTTTTTAAACAACATTGTTGCTCTGATTCATCTTATGACCATTATATATACACCATGTACATAGTGGTTTTGGTAAAAATTCTAGGCTGATTTTTGGGGCTTCCAGCTTAAATTGTTCCTTGAATTGTGAGTATAGACTTAAATAGAAGGTATTGTCATATGGTCTGCTTTTTGACAGTAATCACAAGGAAAAGCTCTGTTTTGAAAGCCTAAAGCATTATACTTTCAGTCACTATTATTCTTATCTGGGAAATAAATTCAAGGTTTCCGTGCAATTTAAGTTGTTTTCAATAAGACGATGTGTATGTGTGTGCATATATGTGCATGTATGTGTATATAAGTACATATATGTGTATATAAACACATACAGATCAGCTCTTTCCAATACAGAGGGGAAAGGGAGGGACTCCAACTAGGATATTAATTTGGTGTATGTGTGCCCAGCAGGCTGGGCACCTCACTTGGGGATGGGGAAAAAAACCCAAGCCCTACTCTTTCTTTCTGTAAGTACTATTGGCAAATACTCTGTTTTTATTTAGCTGTTGCATTAATTTCAATGAGGCACTTATTTGAAAGGCACAATGCTGTGTAACCCTGCGTGGAAAAAGGAAATGGCGCTAGGTTTATCTTCCATTGCATGACCATTGTGTGCCTTCTTTGAGCAGCTGGGCCAGTTGTCTTCCCATATTCTTTAGCCTCTGAGAAGTCCCATAGAAATCAATGAGATGCTTGTAGTACTTAAGGCTATTTTCTGTTAATCAGATAGAGCTTTGGGCTCAAGCATATATGTGATATCAGACCAGTAATTACTGAGTCAACCTGGCACTAGACAGAATGTGTTTCTGCTAATTAAAACTTGTTGCATTTGAATGGCTTTCTTTGGCTACACTGTATGTAGAGAAACTAGGGTGAACAATAAAAGGAAACCATTTTCCCCCCTCCCTTCCTACCCAAGACCTAAAACTGCAGATGGCCCGCACTGTGTGTGAAGCACCTAGTCACTGAATTAGCCTTTTGTGTGCAAGAAAGGAAGGTAATTTGAATGTTTGAACCCCCCACAGGAAGCTTGTCTCAAAATGAACAATTCGCCAAATAAAGACTAATTAGGGCCTAAATTAATTAGAAGGTGTGGTTTGAAAGGACGTTGATGAGAAGAGTCTGTCATTTTAGACAAATGGAATAGAGCTAAATAAATTAGGCCCCATTAATATCTCATTGTTCTGTGAGCAGCTCTCTTTTTATTGCATTCATTAGAAAGCCTACTTGAATAAGCCTTCACTGGCCATTACTGATTCAGCCCTCATTTACCAGAGCCTAACACACAGTGTCTGCATTAAAAATATTTCAACAAATCCTCATAGCTTCTGCAAATTAATATTTATATTTTCTGGTTGCTCTGCTTTTCATGTGAGATGTAGGCTCTGCATGGTATTGTCTTCTTCTTCTTCTCCTTCTTTTTCTTCTTCTTCTTCTTCTTCTTCTTCTTCTTCTTCTTCTTCTTCTTNCTCCTTCTTTTTCTTCTTCTTCTTCTTCTTCTTCTTCTTCTTCTTCTTCTTCTTCTTTTTCTTCTTCTTCTTCTCCTTCTTTTTGTGGTCACCAAATTGTCAGAAGGGAAAAACTCATATTTTTTTTAAAAAAGGAAAGCCAGAGAAAGAAAATTACAAAAAGAATGGGGAGGGGATAAAGAAAGCAAAAGCAAGATGGGGGAGTTAAAAAACATCTGAATGCATTAGTAAAATGTATTTTTTTTCCTTCAAGTTCATGTTTTCAATGACACATTATGGTCTTATTTTATCTTTAAGAGTATCCTAACTACTTCAGAATTCTAATCATACTTTGATGACTTTTTAAAGCCAGATTTCCAAAGCCTTACTACTGTTTATAATTGCATAAAGTGCAAGTGTCAGTATAATATGTTTCTTCCTTTGAAGTAAATAAAATTTCGTTTTCTCTTTCTTCTCTCTGTCTACCTCTGCCTCCCCACCCTCAACAGATGGAGTGTTTGGAAGATGCCTGCAAGGACCTATGATAGACACATATCAATATGAAGTTTCACCCCCAATTCTTGAGCACCTAAGGACCATCTTGCAGAAGCTCTCCCATAGAGGTACAGAGTGGGTCCAATAGAAGAACTGGTTCATGGATTTAGGACAACAGTTGTGATAAGTGGTGCACTGATGGGCCCTGCAATATTGAGTTGTTTTTTTTTTAATTTTAAACATTTATTAACATGGTTACATGATTCATGCTCCTACTTTCCCCTTCACCCCCCGCATTCCCCCACCTATGGCCGACACACATTTCCACTGGTTTTATCATGTGTCCTTGATCAAGACCTATTTCCAAATTGTTGGTAGTTGCATTGGTGTGATAGTTTCGAGTCTACATCCTCAATCATGTCCCGCCCCAACCCATGCGTTCAAGCAGTTGTTTTTCTTATATGTTTCCTCTCCTGCAGTCCTTCCTCTGGATGTGGGTAGCATCTTTACCATAAATCCCTCAGAATTGTCCTGGGTCATTGTTTTGCTGCTGGTACAGAGGTCCATTACATTCGATTTTACCACAGTATATCAGTCTCTGTGAACAATGTTCTTCTGGCTCTGCTCCTTTCACTCTGCATCAGTTCCCGGAGGTCTCTCCAGTTCGCCTGGAACTTCTCCAGTTTGTTATTCCTTTTAGCACAATAGCATTCCATCACCCGCATATACCACAGTTTGTTCAGCCATTCCCCAATTGAAGGGCATTCCCTCCTTTTCCAGTTTTTTACCACCACAAAAAGCGCAGCTATGAATATTTTCGTACAAGTCTATTTATCTGCAAAATTGAGTTTTTAACAAATGATGGTTACTTTAAAAAAAATATCTCAGAGAGCCTCATCATGTTTCTTGGTTACTTTGGAAATTACCTTTGCCATAAATCACTAGTGACCATGATTAGCAGAAGTGTTTCGGTAAAACACATACAGAGTAGAATGCCATCTGGAAAGCAAACCATTTAACTGAAATTCATCCATATTGCCAAGAAGAGTCTGAGACTATGGAACTGTAACGTATATGGCAATTTTTTCCATTGTTTTCCAAAGCAAGTAAATGTATATCAATGAAGAGTAGAGGTCCAGGTTCTGAAGGCAAGGCAACTTTTTTTAACTATGGATAGCTTAGTTGGGAATCAGTTCATCAGCTGAAAAATTTTGTGACCTTAATTGAGTTGTGAAACCCTGTTCTCTTTTGTTCCTTCTATAAAATTGAGATAACATCTGGCTGCTTACTTCACAGGGATATTAAGGAAAAGGTAATCTTTGAAAAAAGTTGTTTGTGGTAATCAGAGTCAAAGATAAAGTTATGTATAATTATTATTATTGTCAAAATGAAATATTTCTCTACTCATAAATTTCATAATAGACTCATTTATAGATCTAGCACACAGAAATAACATGAAGCTTTTGAAGAGCTAATTGCATAGTTTCTTGATGGAAGGCATATGGCCACTCTGAACAGGTGGCCAAGATGTGTCTGGGAGGGGACAGGAGTGATAGGCATCATTAAAGTGTTGATATTTATTCTAGCATCAAAGTACACCAGGCTCTTACATCAGTGGGGGAGATTACATTCAATTCAGTGTGATGTTTCCTCTCCTTTTTTTGTGCCACCATTCTGTTTTTAATTCTTGGCATCACTGAATCTGCTCTAGGATAAATCTGGCTTTCCAAAATGTAACTCAATTTATCAGAAAGTCTCCTCTGGCATGATGGGCCAATTTGTACTGTAGGGATTCTCAATAATTAATAACCTGTATTGTTCCCATTGTCCCAACCCAGATAACTTAGTGAACTTCTGAAGTTAGCACATATCTAGAGCATTCAGTTGTGCATCTGCTTGCAAACCGAGGTTTATAAAAACATAGAAAATTATTCAGTGTAGAATTACAAAATATCTCACCTTCATTCTTCCCAAAATAATTTGGGTCTCCAATCCCTCTGAAGACTTATGACTCTTGGCTAAGTGTTTTTAAAACTGGAATGAGGAAACTAGATACTGTAGTGATGATAACATCATCAGCATTTTTTTTAGATTACTTAACAGTCTCTATAATGCTGCAACTAGGATATTACCTCTTCTTTCTGCATTTGCCTTTGGAATATTTTGCCACTGGCGCAATAGACAACATCCTTCTTTTTGTCCTTGAGGCATTTCTGGTCCCATCTGTTCTTTCCTCGCCCCTCATGCTATTCTCCTCCATCTTTCTTTTCTCCTTTCAATCACTACCACTCCCTGAGTCACATATCTCCTAGGAATATGTCTCCTAGGAAACTGCTTTTCCAAAATCCATGCCATGTCTTGGGTTCAGTGTATCATGAGAAATTGTGGAAATGGAACCCAATAGTGGGTTCTCCTACCATTGCTATATTTTATTCTCTCTCTCTCTCTTCACACTCACACACACACACACACACACACACACACACACACACACATATATATATCATTGCTCACCTTCCTCTTCTCTTCTACTTCTCCCATTTTCACATAAAAGACAAGGAAGGGATAAGAGAAAAAAAACACATTTACATGACTATTTGTTACCATTGCCCTGTGTGGTGAAATAGGGAAAAATGGAAGTACAAATGTTTTCCAGTGAATCCTTGCAAGTAGGCACCAAGCTTAGATAAATCATAGTTTCTGTGGAGCAAATTTTAAATTATGCTACTTTCACATATTAAATATGAGGAAACTTTGAAAAAAGGTTAAGAAATGCATGAAAAAGAATAATTGTTTAAGACAATGATTTTAATGTTTATTTTTAGACAATTAAAAAAATCACTTTTTTATTTAGACATTATGGGAACAACACTGGGATAGAAATGAGATGACGTCCCACTAATTAGTTGTGTTATCTTAAGCAAGTCACTTCATATTTTTGGTTCTCAGTTTCCTCATCCAAAAAATTAGAGAGTAAGATTAGGTACACTCTGTAGTCTTTTTCAGCTATGCAATCCTGCGATTTATGATAGAGAGGAAGAAATGTGTTAAAATAGAAAAAGTGTTTGACCTAGAGTCAAAAATACTGGGGCCAAATCTCATCTTCAACACTTAGAAGCTCTGTGACTGTGGACAATAAAACGATTTCTCTGAGACTGAATTTGCTTGCCTATAAAATGGGGATAAAATTGCTCTTAGAACCCATTTCACAGGAGGCATGGTGAAGAAAGTATTTGATATATCTTAACTGTGAATACTGGGACCTTAAGACTGAAAAGTATTGAATGATAGTTATTTGTATTGTTGAATTGTTTTAACATGTTAAGCCTCTTCATAGAACTGTTGAAGTCATAGAAAATGGATGAGTAAATCAACAAACATTTGAGTAATTAATATTTGCCAGACATTATGCTAAAGGACTGTGCAAAGTGAGAAAATTCAAAACACACAAAAAACATGAGTCCCTGTCCTTGACCTCAAGAAACTTACTTTCCTAATGGGTTAAGTAGCACAAATAAGGCAATGGTGGCCTGGGAAATGTATTTTACTTGGGAAGAGCCAGAGATGGTGAATGAAGCAGTAGGATACTCAATTGAAAAAAATTTAGATACAATGGAAATGTTGATTTGCTTACTGTTCCCATTGTAAAAAGTGGAAAATGTGGAATGGGGGCAGAAAGTGCTTAGGGAGAATGTCTAGATAATTGGAGTGAATCATGCTTGGATCTGGAACTGCCTAGATATGGTGGGCTCTTGCCAATCAGAACAGTGGGCTCCCAGAGCAGTAGGTCCAAACTCAGTAGCTGCACTCTTCCAAGGCATAGTCTCCAAAGGTCTGGTTTATATGGTGCATCATTGGCAAGGTGAATGGCAAAAACATGGCTGAAAACTAGAATGGACCGTAGATGTTAACTGGTCTGAAGCCTGGAGAGTTTAAGAGATTGGCTCACTCCTATAGAATTAATATATGACAAAACCAGGATTTGAACCTAAATATTCTAACTCCAAATGCTTCTTCACAAATTTCTTATTATTGAAAGGGCTGTGTACAAGCCTGTCCTTTTTATTCATCTTATAACTAATCTTTCAAACTGAAAGGGATAGTTTCTGTTTTTAGCCCTACTTCCAATAGTCACGTGCTAACCTTTGCCACCTCTCGCTAGGGAACTTTAGGAAATGGGTTTTGACAGTGTGATGTCAGTAAGAGAATGGAATGTTTCTGACCTTCTGGGACTCGCCACCTGCTTGGACAGGAATGACATGTCTCTCTACTTTGTCTCATTTTGTTAGCATATTTTGTGAGAGACCACCCAGGTCTTAAGAATGATATGAAAAGCCTTTTATTGCGTGAAACCAGCACTTCTGATTAGAAGGGAAAGAGGTCTGTGAATGAAAACTTCAGCTTCACTGTTGGCAGTTTCTTCTGAGAAGAGAGTAAGTTGGAGGGACTAGATGGAATAATTCCTATATTCCCTGTTTATGCCACAGTAACTGGACTAGTATGTGGCTTGAACAAAAACTGATTTGCCTGAGAACATATTATAGTAGGACTCAGACACAGCAATTTCTTATCTTCCTTCTTCATAAGCAATTGAAATATAGTATAATTATTTTATGTTTTATGCCTTGAATGTCTATGTTACAAACATATATGAGGAAATTTTATATCTACTATCTCATTCTATCCTATAGAATATACTATAACATCCAAGCGAGGAGATAGAATCATAGAATTTGGAATTAGAGAGAACTTCATGTACACGTAGCCAAAACCTATTACTTTTCAGATGAGGATATTTGAAACACTGAGAGGATGTGACTTTGCCTAAGGTTAGGAAGTAAGGAATAGAGCTGAGATTTGAATTCAGGTCTCTTGACTTCATATCCATCTCTCTTCATATTTCTTTGTTGTCACTATTACTCAGATTGTAGAAATAAATCATAGAAAGGTGAATGATTCAGCCAGAACAAAATAATCTGAATTTTGAGGTTTGCATTTCAGTGCTCAGTATGCCAGACTGTATTGCTTATATTTCATTTACTTTTCAAGTAAATGTGGAAGGATGAATTAAAATTATTTTATAGAAGATAGAGTGATAGAAATTTGTAGGATGGATACTATCCAGGGAATCAGAAAAGTAGCTTCTAATTCCAGGCTAGCTCTATCATCATCTAGCAGAATTAATTTGAGCATTTTTATATTTTTTCCAGGCCTCAGCTTTGTTTCTGTAAAATGGGATTAAGTCCTCTTTAACTTATTTAAAGGATTTTATGAAGACATAACTTGATCATAGATATGAAAGTGCTCTGGAGGTTAAAAATAACATGTAAACTTTCAGGCTCCATGTTCAGAATTTAAACTGCTAAACATAGGACCGAGGCTAGAAATCATTTCACAAGATAAAAATCTGGACGTCTTAGTGGACTGCAAGCATAGAATTTGTTCTGGCTATCAGTAAAGCCAGTCAGATTTTAGTTTGTATTAAAATAAGCACAACATTTATGGTGATAGAAATTTGGTATTAGATCTGAGTTTAAGGTCTTTAGATATGATGCTTTTTTGGCTGAGTGATCCTGACAAGTCATTTAGCCTCTCAGTGTCTCAGTCAAAACTCTCATATTTTAAATTGTGGAATGGCTGCTGATATACAGTGATAGAGAAAGTTTCCTTTCCAGGAGTTCAACCATCATTGAAATGATTAGGTCTAGAGACACTTTGTCTCTTGAGTGGAACTGAAAAAAAGAGTGGATGAGGAAAGTAAAAAATCTTGTCTGAAAACTACTCTTTTTAATTTTTTTTATTTTTTAACTATTCTCTTTTAGAAGAGAAAAAAAGAAAGTAGTAGTTCAAAACACCAGAGATGTAAATGAACTTAACTTTCTAAACAGTGTTGAGATAAGGTCTACGCAGTTTAGCTGCTAGGAATGCTCATCTGGAAAGAAGGTAATGAGTACCATCTGTAGAAGAAGAAAAAACTAGAGAGCAACAAATCAATTATACATTCCATTTGAGAAGACTACCTTAGAGAGAATGTGTCAAGACCCAAAATACCTGGTTGTGGAACCTTAGCAAGGCAGCAAAGTCTCAGGAAGGTGCTGGCGGAGAGTTGAAGGCAGAACAGAGATTCAGACAAAGTGACCTTTGAGGAATATTCTACCTTAGAGGAACAGACTCTGGCTTCTTACCTTGATATGGCCCAATCCAGGACAGAAGAGAAGATAACACTTTGGATGAGTGGCCAATTAATAGGCATGGAAAGGTTCTTATGAATCTATGAGATAAAATGTGAGTCCTTTTTTATTATCTTTTAATTTATAAACATATCAATTTTGTGATTTTAGCCTTGTGAGTGTGATTGCTTTTAAGTGGAACTGTCTCACATCAAAGATCCCAGGATGGTTATGTGTATAGGTTTGAGGAGAAAAGTAGTTTTCCTTTGTGTATATATCCAGGCTCTTTGTTTCAGGAGGGTGCCTTTGACATCAGTTACATGTAACATGTATCATACTTTTCGTGTATTTGTCTTATTACCTTCTATTTGATTATAAATTCCTTTAGGGCAAACACTTTGTCACATTTCACCTTAGTGTTGTGAATCATTACTGTAGTACATGGCGCTCAAAATAATTTAATAAGTGGTTGAAGAATTAGACTTATTATTTCAGAGGGCAGAGATAGCAACAGTGAGTGGCAGAAAGAAAAGTTTTGGATAAACACCAGGAAAAAAAATCCTTAAGGCTTCTCCCCAAAGGATTCTTTTACAAGTCGTGAGTTCATTTTCAGTAGATGTTTCCAAACATAGTGGAAAACCACATGGGACGTTTTTTAGATTGGATTAAGTAAAAATTGGGCGAGATTATTTTGAAATCTCTTCAATATCTGAATCTGTGATTCCCTTTTTGAAACACAAAGGAATTTGATATAATCATGTTACCCAAATGACTTTAAGTCTGTTACAAAATTCATTGATGAAATAAAGATCTCAGGTATGACTTGTAACTAGAAATTCTACTTTTTTAATTGTTATGAGAGCACTCCCTAGTTCCCAAAAATATTTAATGAATTTACTTGTAACTACTCTAGATAAAGAGTTAATTTTAATATTTTGCAATTTCCATATTTTAAAATTTGTTTAGCTTAATTTATACCTTAATATTTTTCTTTCATTTACAAGTGCTTTTTGAGAATCTAAGTGCAAATCACTGCAAAGACATTTATTTTAACTCCTCTGGTACATTTACAGATTTTATTTTAAGGCATTGAAAATAAATCCCAGGCTTTCCTGAAAGACTTATTTTTTTAAAAATCAATTTTTATCAAATATCAGAAAGATTTGTGTTTATTCACCAAGAATTATTGGGATACTTTAAAAAATGAATTATTATTCATGAAATTCTTCGATAGCAAATTACCCAATGAAGTCTTAGTGCCATGGTAAGATGAGTTTTCTCTACAAGAATGAGCATTTCTCAGGAAGAGGCTCTGTCCTCTGCGTAGGTGATCATCACATTGGTCTGGGCACCCCAACAGGTGTAAGTTGAAATAGATGTCATAATATCCTACTATTCTTGCCTGGGAACCAAATAGCTAAGAGGAGTGATAGCTTGTTTTTTTTTTTGTTTTTTTGCTTTAATAAGCATCATCTTCTTAGGGAAAAGGCCTGGTGTCTAATATATTGCAATTTTTCATGTTTTCACTTTTTCAAGTCCTCACTGAGCTCTAAAGCTCCAAGTTATTTGTTCTTTTTGTTGTTTTTGGTCATTTCCTAGTTGCATCTAACTCTTCATGACCCCATTTGGGGTTTTCTTTGCAAATATCTTTCCTTCTCTAGTTAATTTTACAGATGAGGAAACTAAGGGAAACAGGATTAGGTGATTTGTCCAGGGTCACATCACTAGGAATTGTCTGAGGCCAGACTTGAACTCAAGAAGATGAGTTCTTTTTCTGCTTTCTCAGGCACTTTCTCTCTTGGTAGGTAACACTGAGTCAAACTTGCATTTTTTTCACCCCTTATTTTGTCACTTTTGTATGGAAAAGAAATACTACCAATCTTCTTTCCATAGGTTTAGATAGTACATTGGCTGCATTTCAGATGTAGAGAAAAAGTTACCTCACAATTTCCTGGAAGAATGTAAGTTTTCTAAGGGCAGGAAACTTTGTCTTTAGATATCTGTATCTAGAAAAAAATGCGAGTAGAATTGAATTTAAAGATTTGTTTTTGGTATTCTGGGATTCATTTTGATTCAACTATGAGTATACACAGTATTTTGACTTTTGGGACACCCTGTTCTAATAACTTGCCCATTAGTCTAAAAACTGGGGTTGTTTTGTGGTCTTGGGCAAGATCTTTGATCTCCTAGATGTCAGTTTCTTCTGTAAAATGAGAAGTATGGACTTGATCAAGTTAAAAGTCTCTTTATCTTTAAATTTTGGCAAGTCCAAAAATGCTTATTAATTGATATGAGCTGTAACCAATTTTCCTTTAGCCACTTATTTGGAGGAGGTGAAAGTTAGAATATTATTCATTTTCTTCTTCCTGAAACCACCTTACACTCATCTTCCTCACCCAGAAAGAATGATGAGAGGACCCTGGAGTTGCCAGTCTAGGTTTAGGGACATTTTTCAGGAGCAGATATAACAACTTTCTTGTGAACCATTTAGTAATAAAGTACAAGGATTAAATTCATTACATGTTTTGGAGTTACAAGTTCTGCTTATTTCTGATATCTTGTTATTTACCCTTTGGAAAGCTGAAAATTTGTCCTGATTGTTACTTGGTCACTATCAAAAGTATTTTCTAGTGCTAAATTATTGACACTTTTTCTTTGGAGTTGTTGAATCTCCCTCTTTCTGGGTCTCTTTTTGTCTCTGTTCTTCCTTCCTTCCTTCCTTCCTTCCTTCCTTCCTTCCTTCCTTCCTTCCTTCCTTCCTTCCTTCCTCTCTCTTAATAAATAACCCCCACACTCTTACATAGGAATGCAAACAATGCATCAGGGAGGTTTTCTAAACAATGCTGGAGGCCACAGTTGTAAAGAAGACATTTCTGTCAGGTCACTGCTACTTTAATTAGACTGTGTTGCCTCCAACACCTCGCCCCAGTGGTTGTACTTTTCAAACAGCAGGTTTCACCAGTGACACCAGAATGCTGGCTGCAGTTCTGATACAGCAGGGGGAAAAAGAGAGAGCACACTTAATAGACTTGCACAGAAGCCATTACCTTAATGAGGATTTTTCATGGTCTGCTCCTTTTAACCCTAGAGCTTGTGATTGGAAGAGAGGTGGAAGCTCTGACATTTGAAAGTCTGTAATACACCTTTGGGGTTGAACTCACGACTCCCATCTAACCTGGAGACATACCAGTGGTTCAGAATCCTGGAATAGGGTACGGTTCCATTAAGTTTCGCTCACTACCCTGTGTGCCATCTTAGAAGTAGGCAGAATCTAATGTAATTAGCATCTGAATAAGTTTATAAGGGTTTTTTTTCCTTCCCATGCTGAAGAGGAATTCAGCATATTTTGCTAGAAAATTGCTGGGCAAAGATCTATTATACATGTGGGAGAATTAGGGCAGATAAAGGGGATACATTTATTTGTTGCCCCTAATTAATTTGTATGAATGGCATTAATTTTATATTGGAGGAGGGAGGGGGGAAATCACATGATTGTGATTCTTTTTGAGGTAACCGTTATGCTATTCTGGCGTCTGGATCTGTAAGTTCCCTGGACAGCTACAGCTGAATAGGAAAAAGGGAGGGAGTCCTGGGGCTAGGAAAGCAGGGTCACACCTCACTCCCCAATGAACTTCCTGCAGCCAATCCTGGAGTAGGGTTAATGGGATCCAGAGGGAGCCATGTGTATGCCTGCTGGCTAGGCTGGGAGCATGGCTCAGCTTGGTGTGGGGTCTTAGAGTTGGAAATAATGGGGCCAGCCCCTGCCTCTGCCCCTAAATGATTGTTTGCCTCCTTAGAAAGCCTCAGGAGAATGTGTAAGAGAGATCAGAATAGCTTACAAATATAATGATCAATTAGTGTGTACATATAAAAAGGAAAGCTTCACTCTCCCCATTCTTTTAGAGGTACCAGAAAGCATCCATTGAATGAGAAGTACAGATAGTGTAAGTAATTGTGAAAAGGGATTTTGAGACTACTTTAGTCAGGGGGCTGGAAAAGACTTTGTGCACAATACCAGGGCCAGACCACACTGATTCTGACTGTCCCTTCTGGAAACCACACAGATACCTATTCCTTATAAAGACTATCCCCAAGGGCAGCCTCATTGGCCATGCTCTTTATTTCACATTTTACCACCTGGAACAGCCTGTCCAGGGAGTCCCATTCACCAGTTGGTCCTTGACTGAAAGGTCCTCACCCCGCTTCTCTCTTCCCCTGCTTTTCTTGTTTCAAGCCACCTTTCCCCTTCCCTTCTTTTCCTTTCTACCTCTAGCTCAGCCCATTCAATGAACGAATATTTAAAAATTCTACAAAGTGCCCATTGAGGTCATTCCATTTAGACTCAGGTTCTTAACCTTTATTGTGTCATGGACTCCTCTGGCAATTCAGTGCAGGCAACAGATGACTTCTGGGAGGCATGTTTTTAAATGCATAAAATGAAATAGGTAAAGTTACAAAAGAGACTAATTAATTTAAAAATGCAGATGTCAGAAAACAAGAATGAGATCAAGGACCTCTGGTTAAAAAAAACAACAAATTTTAATCTGTAATTTTGTCTTGCCACTCTTCTGCTCAGAACCCATCACTGGTTCTCCTCTTACTGAAAAAAAGGACATAATTTCTTAGTCTGGAATTCAATGGTCTCCAAAACCTAATGTTTTCTCTTCTTGTCAGATCTATCTTACAATAGTTCTACCAAATGTACCATGTAGGATGAGGATGATAATGCTGACAGATGGCATTTATAGAGTTCTTTAAGTTTTTCAAAGCATTTTTTATATTACAGTCTCTCATACATTTGATGGTTGGTGGTTTTTTTTTTTTTAAAATTCCTCATGCCTTTGCACATTCAATATCCCTGAAATTCCTTTGTTCCCTCTCTCTACTTTTGGAAATTCTAAATGTCCTCTAGGGTCTATAGGGTGCAAACTTGTTTTCATGGAAACACAAAAATAATTGTTGTTCAGTCATGTCTGATTCCTTGGGATCCCATCTCAGGTTTTCTGGGCAAAGATACAGGAATGGTTTGCCATTTCCTTTCCCAGTTCATTTTATACATGAGGAAACTGACACAAACAGGGTTAAGTGGCTTTCCCAGGGTAACAGAGCTAGAAAATGTCTGAGACTAGATTTGAGTTTGGTCTTCCAGCCTGGACACTATTCATTGCACCACCTAGTTACCCCACAAAATCGTATTTAGTATTTATATAGTATTTTAAGTTCTGCAAAATGCTTGCCATATTATCTCATTTATTCCTTAAAACAAACCCATAAAATAGGAGCTATTATTACCTCCATTTTACCACTGAGGAATCTGAATCAGAGAAGAGGTTCATTGACTTGCTTTGCTTTAGGCCACACAGCTATTAAATGTAAGTGGTAGAAAAATGATGTGGATTAAATGTAAATATTATATCAACAAAAGATGAGAGAATCACTCATTTAGAGCTGATCAGGATCATAAGAATCATTAAGTCTAACCACTTAAAACATATATTTTATAGATGAGGAAACTGAGGCATACAGAGTCAATACCTTACCCTAGGCTATATAAACAGGAGGTGTCTGAGACAGGGTTTAAATTGCAAGTCTTCCATATTCTAAATGTCAAAGTCTGTCCATTGTACCACATTAGCGTCAATACAAGCAATTCTCAAGGACTCTGAAATCCTCTATAAGGGGTGGGCTATAGGCAGGTACTGGTAGTTTTGTGAAGGATAAAGGGGCGGGTATGACAAGGAAAGGCAGCCATCAGGCAAGTAGTAGTACAAAGCTGGATGGTTTTCTATTCTGGTGAGTTTTGATTTGGGTATTCTATACCCCTTACTCATTGCCAACTGCCCAATAGAGCAAAGTGACTAACATTTATTAGTCAACCTGTGGTGTAGCTTTATGGCAGAGAGAGGATTTATTCCTGAACATGCATGTATGCTAATGGAATAAGAATTTTTTGAGTTACCATTTATTTTTATTTTTTATATATAACAATACAACATGCAACATAACCATAATATATGTATGATTTTTATAAATATGTAATAAATTATAATAACTATGCTTATCTAAGAGAAACAACCTTACATTAGTTATATCCAAAAATCTGTAACATTCTTTTTTCCCCTTCCTCACAACCATTCCCAAGAAGGCATGCAATATGATATAGATTATACACTTATTATAGAACACTATTTCCCCATTCATCTTATTGTGAAACAAGACACATGTTGCTTATACTAAAAAAAAAATTCATGGAGGAAATAAAGTGAACAATGGTATGCCTCAATCTATATTCAGCCTCTTTCTGTTCTTTCTATGGTGGTTAATTTTATTTTTTCTCATGAGTCCCATGTAGTTATTCTAGATCCTTGCCCTATTGATAGTAGTTGTCGCTCACAGTTGATCATTATACATTATTGTTGTTATTGTGTTCAATGTTCCCCTGATTCTTCTCACTTTACAGTGCATCACTTCATATAATTTTTTGGTCACTATCTTGTTTGTTATTTCTTTGGCACAATATTATTCCATTACATTTATATAAAGCAAATTGTATATGCATTTTTAAATTCTTCTTTTAATTACACATAGAAACAAATTTGACAATTATTTTCTGACATTTTGCAATTTAGATTTTCTCCTTCCTTCTTCCCTGCCCCAAGGTAATAAATTGTCTGATATAGGTTGTACAAATGCTTTCATACAATATATATTTCTATATTCCTTATGCTATGACAGAAGACACATATCATACATATAAAAATTCATGAAGGAATAAAGTGACTGATGGTGTGCTTTGACCTGCAATGAAATTCCAATAGTTCCTTCTTTGGCTATGAAAAATATTTTTATTATGAGTACCTTAGGGTTATCTTGGAATCTTATTTTGCTGATAAGAGTTTGGTTCTTCACAGTTGATCATTGTACAATATTTTTGTTACTATATAAGCTGTTCTCTTGGTTCTGCTAATTTCACTTTGCCTTAGATCATATCACTCTTTCCAGGTTTTTCTGAATGCATACTGTATGTCATTTTGCATGGTGTGTTATATGAATTTACCAGCAGGATGTATTTGGGGACTATCTATGAAACTTTGCATGCCTTCATAAGATAAGACATGAGTAAAAATGAGGAAGAGAACAGGACTTATAGTCAGAAGACATGAGTATGAATCATTCCTCTGCCATATGTATTTTGGTGGGGAATCCTTTCTAATGCCAACATGACCATAGGATAAGACAAAACAATCTAATACCATAAAACTCATTCATTCATTTATTTTTGGCTTCAATCTCTGTCTTTTTTTAATTTTAATTTATTTATTTGTTTATTAGATTAAAATACCTAGGTAACTTCCTTCCTCTCTCCCTTTCTAGCTCCCATTAGAGAAGGCATCACCTGACAAAAAAGAATATTCATATATAAAACTATATTTTGCTCATTTCTATTTATCTTTTCTTTTTCTGGAGGCAAACATAAACAAGTCATTCTTCAAACACTATTTCTATTGCTGCATATAATGTTTTCTTGGTTCTGCTTGTTTTACTTTTCATAATTTCATGATTATTAAAAAATCAAATTGTCATGTCTTATAGTAGAGTAGAATTCCAGCACAATCATATACCACAACTTGTTTAGCCATTCCCCAATTGATGGCAACCATCAACATTTATTAAGTGCCTACTATTTGCCAAACACTGTACTAAGCACTGGGGATGCAAATAAGAAAAAGGATAGTCCCTTCTTTAAAGAAGCTTACTGTCAAATGGGGAAGAAAACACAAAAGGAACCTGGAAAGAGGGGAAGTGAAGAAGAAGGTACCTGACATAGGATCATGATGATAATGATGGTGCAGTAGAATTGAAGCTGTACAATAGGAGGGAAATCAAGTATTGGCTATTCTTTTGAAACCTCCTTAAAAGGTGACTGTAATAGTTAAAATTAAATTATGAGGCTGCTAGTAGCATTAATAACTTTATTATATCAAAATAGTGATAGTAAAGAGAGGGAAATGTAGGAAAGAGGTAGAGAGTTGCTTAGCTTATGACTCTATCTGCCACCATGATCTATTGAAGCTCATCACCGGCATTGATTCTTTTAGGTTCCAAGCTCCAGTCTCAAGACCCCGAACAGTCTCTTGGTCCCACCTTATAAGCAGTTTTCTCTACCCACTAGCTCTCCCATATCAGGTCTGTTATATTCAAATCCTGAGAAATGTTGATCTCACCTTGATTGACAAGGGAGGCAGTTGGAGAGGTTGGAATGTTCCCAGATTCCATGAGCCAAAGGCAAAAGTCGGTTGGCCTGAGAGTATAAATATCCCTAACAACCATCTGGAGGGGGTCTTTGGTCTTAGGTCTTTGGTCTTGGACCTTTGGTCTTTGGTCCTTTGGACTTTGGTCCTAGATCTTTAGGTCTCTGAATCTTCCTAGCTCTTTAGGTCTCTGGGTCCTTGGGTGGTGAAGGGAGGAAGGGAGGTCTGAAGAAGAAGAGGATGGTAGGATTTGAATACTTCCTGAAGGTTGTGAAGCCTAACACATCACCAAACATTGATATTAAAAAAGCTGAGAGGAAATAACCAACAGAGCTGCATCAAGGCAGACACTTCTCTGGTTTGGCAGTGGCCAAGCTGAGCCAGAGGAGTGTGTGAAGAACAAGAGCTCCAGCTTTACTAAATCAATAACCTTCAGTTCTGCGTGATTATAGATTATAAATATTTGATTGACAGGGTCTCCAATCCCCAAATCCTTATCCTGATTATCCTTTCCCTAATTAAGGTCATAGATAAAAGTATTTAATAAGTACCTTCCTGAGTTGTCTCCATATCATGACCCTTGGGGAGGTAGCGAATGCAGTCAGATAAATAAACATGATCCAAGGCTAATCAGAGCCCAATATTATTAATTGATCCAACCCCAGGTTGGACCCGAAAGGGCTACCCATCCACCTAACCTTTCAGGGTCCTTCTCTGGGCAACTGTTATTGAGAGGGGAAATTATAACATCTAGCAAGGGTGATTGGGGTTGGTGTTCCCCTATCACCAGCACCTAGGGAGAATACAAAGATACATCCATCTCACTAATATTCACACCTCCCTAGGACCTTAGGACTCTCTTTCTTCATAACATGTCTCAGGAACAAACCGTGGTTCCTTAATTTTCCTGGTACCATCTGGGGGTGAGGAGCAGTGCCTGTGGGATCAGTTTCCCATCTTATTGGTTTCAGCTTCCTTTCTCAGAGGGTTTATCTATACCTGTACATTTCAGTGGTGAATGACTTCCAGGTCACTGATTGATGATGTCAAACAAAGTGGCATAATGGGGAGAGAAATCCCCTTCCAACATGGCTTTGGTAAGAGCTTTTTACTCCACTCTCCAGTCCTCCAATTAGAAGGGCAGGAACAAGTGAAGAGTGTGAGTAAAAAAAAGCAAATAAATATTTGGCAAAGTTTTCTCCTGGTGAGGAGCTTGTTCTGGAGAGTAGGGCATGATTAATGTTATAGTCAAAACCAAGTGGGGCAGCTGGGTAGCTCAGTGGAGTGAGAGTCAGGCCTAGAGACAGGAGATCCTGGGTTCAAACCCGGCCTCAGCCACTTCCCAGCTGTGTGACCTTGGGCAAGTCACTTGACCCCCATTGCCCACCCTTACTACTCTTCCACCTATGAGACAATACACCGAAGTACAAGGGTTATTAAAAAAAAAAAAAACAAGTTGGGCAGCTGTAGAGTTGTAATGTGTGTTGTCACAAGAAAAACCCTGGAGGTCATCCTGACTGGACCCTTCATTTTAAAGATGGGGAAAAAGTCCAAAGTCATTAAGCTATAAAAATTAAAATTAATATATAATAACTAAATATTATGTTGTTATAAGATTTATTAATAGTCACTAGGAGTAAAGGAATAAAAAAGTAAGAAAATAAAACCATATGCCCATGGCTAATCTACCTGTTCAAACAGCCCATGTTCCCAGCTGCAATCTGCCAGAGGAAGGAAAGAGTGCTAGCCATGGAAAAACCACCCAATTTATCCCCTGTCTACATCAGCACTTAATGACAGGAAGTCAGTGGGCTCGAGGGAAATGTAGTTCAAAGGCACAAGATTTAAACCAATTCCCAAAGACAAGTATCTGAGGTAGGATTCAAACCCCAGGTTGTTGTTGTTGTTGTTGTTGTTGTTGTTGTTGCTGCTGCTGCTACTGCTGTTGACAACGATGACTCCCAGGTTAGTGCTCTGCCTTCTAGACTACACTTCTTCTCATGAATCTCTGTCCCTTTGGGTCTCTCATCTATATAAGGAAGAGATTGGATTTGGTGACCTCCGAGGCACCTCTCAGCTCTAAAGTGTTGGCTAAGTGGGTCCTTTTTCTCATCTTCTTTGAAATTCCATCCATTTGCAGGTACCCTTTCCTTTCGTGTTACCTCCTAGTTTCCCGGACTCCCTACCTTAAGGTCTTTTCCAGGTATAGCTTACCTGTCTATCCCAGCAAAACCTTTATCATTAGAGGATTTTCTTTCAGAATTCCTCATCAAATTCTTCTACCTTGACTTTCATTCTCTCAGGACATTTCTACATGACTAATGGCTCAGATGGACAATCAGAAATATAGGCCTGAGGCTTGTTCTGCCCTTTACAAGCTGTGTGACCTTGGGTAAGTCACTTAACTTTGCAAAGGCTATACAGGGCTTGGGATGCCCAGCCTCCTCAGAGATGTTCATTAGTATTCTTAAATTTCTTTAAAGTTTACTTTTAATGCCATCTTTTACTGGAAACTTTTTATAATTCTTTCAACTGCTAGCATTCCTCCACCGGAATGACCTTATGTTTATTTTTTTATGTACTTATATGTACTTGTATTATTTCTTCTAATAGATTGTGAGATCTCTGAGGGCAGGGATTGTTAAATTTTTTCGAGGAGTGGAGCCTGGAGCCTATCACACTCTGTATCTGGCACATGGTAACCACTTAACAAATTTTTATTAATGATTAACTTTTATGAACTGCTTCATCTGAAAATTGATAATGCTGGTGATGATTTTAATAGAGATATAATAGTAACTCACAAAGATATGAGGATAAAGTGAAATAATGCACTTACATTATCTTTGTCACAATGAAATTATGTCATCATTGTATTTGCTAATCTTGAATATGTATATATATAAATATATGCATATTTATATATATATACATATATATATATTCATACTAGACTGTGGATGACAATCAGTGACATACATACTGTACCCCCGGAATATTTAAACTTTTAAAAAGAGGTTTTAGGAGACTTTATGTCTTGGTCCAAAGAATTGGATCCTTAATGATACCAATTTTGGTTATCCTAGAATGGTAGTTACATTGAAGAATAATTGGGGATCTTACCTGTCAAACAACAATAAAAGCTAACAGATAGCAGATTAAGATTTGCAAAGTACTTTCTATGTATTGCCTCATTTGATCCAGACAGTATCTTTTTTGAGGTAGATATCAGTAGTATCCCTAATGACATATGAAGTCTGAGACTCATAGATGTTAAATGACTCATCCAGTATCATACAACTAAAAAGCATCTTAAAACCAAGTCCATCTGTCTTTAAGTCCAAAATTCTTTTGGCTAAATACCATATGCTTGGCAGCCTAGTTATGCACCCAGACACTTGTCTATACTTTTTAAGGGTGGGTGTGGGGTTTAGAGGAGAGGAGGGAGATAGTGCCTTGTGTTGGGAATCTGGAACTCTGGGTTCTAATTTTAATATCTCTATATGTGTGACCTTGGCAGAGCTTATAGCCATCTCTGGCCCTCTGCTTCCAAATGAGCAGCATTATAGGATTCAACTAGAAGGCCTTGCAGGTTCCTTTCAACTCTAACATCTTGTGATTCCATGATTTTAGAAAGCCTTTCCCCCCCTTCCTTGTCTCAGAGAAAGATTTAGGCAGAGATGAAGTTTCTACTTGGTTCTAGCTTGACAGAATCTACATTGTGGACAGGGGAGAGTAGTTGTGAATTAATTGTGAGTTTTTTCTCTGTGAAGGTACACTTATAAGTTCATGTTGTATTTACCATCCTTGTCTACTACAAGCAGTATTATTTCACAGGCAGAGACATTGTTCTCTTGCGTATTAAATTTTTTTAAATACATTTCACTTCTCCTGACAAGCCATTAAAATTCAGCATTTAAATGTCATTCTTTGGCATGTAATTTGCTGTCATGAAAACAACTATGGATTTATTTCCTGGCAAGAATCTCCTGAAGTATTGAGCTATATGTCAAAAGGGGTGGGGGGTATAAGAAAAAAAAGTGTCATAATTTCTTAAAGGGGAATGAAAAGAAATATCCCCAAACAATATGGAATAGAACACAGAAAACCAATATTGACTTCAGCAATTATTAAGGATACTTGACAGCCATTGGGAGATTTGGTTGTTTGGTAGGGAAGTGTAACAAGTTTATTCTGAATGGGTTCGATGATGATGTTTCTATATCTACTCAAGACTTACTTTTGTTCTTTGTGTGTGTGTGTGTGTGTGTGTGTGTGTGTGTGTGTGTGTGTGTGTGTGTGTTATTGCATTTTGATCCACCTCTCCCTGTGCCTCATCTCTGCCTACAGCTGACCTCCCCATAGCTATCATTGTTTTTTTTTAAAAAGAAATTTGCTTTGTATTAAATCCAGATCTCTTCTTAAGAATCCTAGATACTTTCAGTAACCAGGATTTAGTTAAATGCTTCTTGCCTCCTAAGGTGGTTCATGTTCAGTTGCAATGAGGAGAACAATTATTTAGCTTTGAAACTCTTTAAGTTACCCCCCCCTTTTTTTTTTATAAATTTGGGAGACTATGGCTATGGAACATTGCATATTGCATCAGACACAGTTTTAGTCAGAGTTATTTCAGTTTTTCCTAACCCATTTTTTCTTTTATTTATTCATTTAAATAAAATTTATTCATAGATATTTCAGCCCCTCCCAAGCCTCCCCACATCACAGAAGGTATCATCTGACAAAAAGAAATTTTTATATATAAATTGGATCTTTTATGTTTCTATTTATCAGATCATTCTTTAGAGATGAACATTTACACATTTTTCTTTAAATATTAATTCTAGTAATTTCACTCTTCATTATTTTGTGTAGGTCTCTCCAAGTGTTTTTTAATTAACTTTCTCATTGTTTCTTATGGCACCATATTATTCTGTCACAATTCTACACCCCAATTTGTTCAGCCATTCTTCAATTGATGGAATTCCCTCAATTTCCAGTTCTTCTCCACCACAAAGAGAGTGGCTATAAATATTTCAGAACATATAGATTCTTTTCATTTTTCCATGATATGCTTGGTAAACAGTAAGGATTTACATAGTTTTATAACTCTCTGGACATAATTCCAAATTGCTCTCCAAATTGGTGGGATCATTTTCTAATTCTACCAATAGTGTATTAATATCTTCATTTTCCCACATCCTCTCCAACATTTGTCATTTTCCCCATTTATTATTTTAACCAATTAGATAGATATGAGTTTATGACTAAAATCTGTTTTGATTTTAATTTCTGTAATCAGTAGTGATTTGCCCTTTCTTTTTTTGTTATTTGTTACAAGGAATAAACCTTGCAGAGGTAGTGAAGAAATTGGTGTTATTTTTGGTCATAATTTAAAGTAATATAAAAGCAAAAATTTTCTATAATTTTAAAACTATACATATATATAGTTTTAAAATTATTATAAAATTATAATTTTAAAATATATATACATATATATATATATATATATTTAGGGATGCTATCAAATCCCAGATTCTTTTCAAGGATGGAGGAGAGGGCAGGCATCATGTGGAGGGGCTGTATGTCTACAGTGACTACATAGATCCCTAGGGAAATGTGGGAATTACCACAGAAAAATGTTTCCTTGATTATTTACAGATTTGGATATAAACATTTATAAATTTTTGGTTTGTAATGAACTTATTCTCTCTTCGAAAAAAAAAACAGGTACAGTTTATATAAGTTAGGAAGTGAATTCTTTTTTTTGTTTGTTTGTAGTAGTTGCTAATGTCTTATTATTATCTTTAAAAATACCATTTCCTTTTCCATATTTTTTAAAATTTTAATTAATTAATTTAGAATATTTTTCCATGGTTANATATATATAGTTTTAAAATTATTATAAAATTATAATTTTAAAATATATATACATATATATATATATATATGTATATATATTTAGGGATGCTATCAAATCCCAGATTCTTTTCAAGGATGGAGGAGAGGGCAGGCATCATGTGGAGGGGCTGTATGTCTACAGTGACTACATAGATCCCTAGGGAAATGTGGGAATTACCACAGAAAAATGTTTCCTTGATTATTTACAGATTTGGATATAAACATTTATAAATTTTTGGTTTGTAATGAACTTATTCTCTCTTCGAAAAAAAAAACAGGTACAGTTTATATAAGTTAGGAAGTGAATTCTTTTTTTTTGTTTGTTTGTAGTAGTTGCTAATGTCTTATTATTATCTTTAAAAATACCATTTCCTTTTCCATATTTTTTAAAATTTTAATTAATTAATTTAGAATATTTTTCCATGGTTACATGATTTATGTTTTTCCCTCCCTTCTTCCCTCCCCCCTCCCAGAGCCAATGAGCAATTCCACTGGTTTTTTACATGTATCATTTATCAAAACCTATTTCTATGTTATCAATATTTGCAATAGAGTGATTAGTGATAGTCAACAACTCCAATCATACCCCCATCAAACCAGGTGATCAATTACATGTTTTTCTTCTGCATTACTACTCCCACATTTCTTTCTCTGGATATGAAGAGGGTTCTTTCTAATAAGTCCATCAGAATTGTCCTGGATTTCTACTACCATTGCTGCTAGTAGAAAAGTCCATTAGGTTCAATTGTACCACAGTGTATCAGTCTTTGTGTACAATGTTCTCCTGGTTCTGATCTTTTCATTCTGCATCAATTCCTGGAGGTCTTTCCAGTTCATTATTTCAGCAAATAGTATTCCATCAACATCAGATACCACAATTTGTTCAGCCATTCTCCAATTGATGGGCACACCTTCATCTTCCAATTTTTTTCCACCACAAAGAACGTGGCTATAAATATTTTTGTGCAAGTCTTTTTCCTTATGATCTTTTTGTGGTATAAACCCAGCAGTGCTATGGCTGGATCAAAGAGCAGGCATTCTTTTAGCATCCTTTGAGCATAGTTCCAAATTGCTATCCAGAATAGTTGGATCAATTCACAACTCCACCAGCAATGCATTAGTGTCGCCATTTTGCCACATCCCCTCCAACATTTATTACTTTCCTTTGCTGTCATATTGGCCAAAGTACTAGGTGTGAGATGGTACCTCAGAGTTGTTTTGATTTGCATTTCTCTAATTATGAGTGATTTAGAACACTTTTTCATATGTTTATTGATAGTTTTGATTTCTTTATCTGAAAATTGCTTATTCATGTCCCTTGCCCATTTATCAATTGGAGAATGGCTTGATTTTTGGGTCAATTGCTTTAGCTCCTTATAAATTTGAGAAATGAGATATTTGTCAAAAGTTTTTGTTATAAAGATTTTTCCCAATTTGTTATTTCCCTTCTAATTTTGGTTGCATTGGTTTTGTTTGTACAAAACTTCTTTAATTTAATGTAATCCAAATTATTCATTTTACATTTGGTAATATTCTCTGTCTCTTGCTTAGTCTTAAATTCTTTCCTTTGGGAAGTGAATTCCAAGAACTTGCCTTTCACAATTCAAATGTATAGGGCCAGAATTAATGTCTTATTTTACTAATTAGTCATCTATAATCTATTTAAGAGAACATTGTACAAAAGGAGAAAACTCTAAGGAGAGGAGAGGTGAATGGAACCCTTGCAGAGGAAGAGAGAAGTTTCAGGATTGCAATAGCTTCCAAACTAATTTTCCTCATTCTTTCTTTCCATGATAATTAGTTATTGATATTTTGATAGAGCTCACTCAAGAAAAGTAGTAGTCAACATGTAGATTTAATTATTACTAAAAATTGGAGTCTGATGACATCATCACCAAGTCCTGATTCAGGAGATTTAGATTTTGGTCCAGTCTTGTAGCATCAAAAACTTTGATAAATCACTTAACCCATACTTATTTTCTTTATCTTTAAAAGTGTTGATAATTATGCTTGCCTTTGCTGATCTCACAGAGTGTCCCTGAATGTCAGTTGGGTCTCCATACAATAAGAGAAAGGGCCTTGGTTTTGGACTGGTAGTTTTGATTTTGAATCTCAGTTCTTCTCTTTAATAGCTATGTGGTGTTGGGTAAATCACTTTACATTTCTGCACCATAATTTCTCAAAGTGTTAAAGGAGGAAATCAGACTTCATGACCTCTAATAATAATAATTCAGAGTAACTGATATTTATAGAGCATTTTAAAGTTTCAAAGCACTTAACATACATTAAGCTTCACAACAGTCCTTTCAGGTTGTTTGCACGTAGTATTACTTTCATTCCACAGGTAACATGGAACTGAAGTTCAAAAAGGATAGATTATTTACACAGAGTCATCAGTTATTACAGGTAAGGTTTGAACTTACATATACTGACTTCAAATCAAATATTTGATCCAGGATGGAATCTTTCTTCTAAAGTCCCTTCTAGCTGTAAATCATATGATACTTTGATTTATATAGAAGTCCTTTGAAGTATATAAAGTCCAATTCACATACGAAGTATTATCTTTGCTGTTAGAAATTTTAATCATGTCTGACTCTTCATGACCTCATTTTGAGTTTTCTTAGGAAAGGTACTGAAGCACAGTGAGTATCTGAAGCTGGATTTGAATAGGAGTCTTCCTGATTCTAAGCACAGTGCTCTATCTGATGAATGGCTTTAGTTTACTTCAATTGCAATTTATAGTTTATTTACTTGATCCTATTTACCTCTTAAGAATTTTATGTATGGATTACAAGATTAGTAAATTATCAACAAAGGTATTTATTTTAATATTTCTAGAACTATTAACATCTTCATTGCTCATGTGACAATGGAATGACAGAGAATGATATTCTCTTACATTTCCACAAAGCTTTATACTGACTTAAAAATGATAACATTTTGTTTTGACACAACAGATACATCCCACCTAACACCCAAAGACCTCCTCCTCCAATCTCCTATGCCCTAAGTACCTGCTGGGAACATAGCTAAGTACAATTATGTTTAGGAATAGCGCTGCTTGTCTTTTTCTACTTTTAGAGTTCACTAATTATTACTAGAAGAAAAATATGTAGGTTTCAGCTTCATTTGCTTATTATTACCAGCATTGCTTTTGCTTCACTTCATATGGGATTTCCCTAAAATCTTTATATTGGTTTTTCCTATAGCACAATAGCAGTGTGTGCCATTTTGGTTTGTTCAACTATTCTCTAATGGTTGAACATATGCTTCAATTCACATATTAAACTTTTCATAGCATTTTCACATTGATTATGTCATTTGAACTTCACAAGGTCTTGGATGACATAGGGAGAGAAGCCATTCCTTTTCCTGTTTTACAGACTAAGGCACTGAGGTCTAGAGAGATTTAAGAGATTTACACATCCATAATCTCTACCCTAATTTAGGTTCTAATATTCTCATCCTTTGACTATTGCAATAGCTTTCTAATTGGTTTCTCAGTCTCCAGGCTGTTTCCTTTCTAAATTTTTTTCCTCATAGTTGCCAAATTGATATTTTTAAAGCCCATACATTTCTTACTATATCCCACCACTACTCAAGAAGCTCCAGTTCCCCCCAGAATTACTCTTGCATCTAGATTGAAATATAAACTCATCTGTTTGGATTTTAAAGATTTTAACAATCTGGTTCCTACTTTCCTTTACTTATTTATTTTATAGTACTCTCATTTATGTGCTCCTTTCTAGTCAAATTTACCTGTTTACCATTCCTTGTGTATATGACAATCTATCTCCCAATTCCACGATACTGTTTCTGTGTCTTTAAGAGGGAAGGCAATCTTGGTGAACTGACAGGTAACTGTCATGGTTGAGAGAAACTATATGAAGTACTGAAAGAACTAAGAGAACTTCTTTCCTGAGAGACTGAGCGAGCTGTCATCTGTGAAAGGAGCTGAAGAAACATTGTTAGGGAACTATTTAATTTTTATCCGGTGGAGAAAAGAATATTGTAGATAAGATCACCTGAAGAAAATTCTAGAGAGATTTTGACTGCCATTTTGAGGGAACTGAAAATGGTTGGACTGAATGATTCCAGTACTAGAGAAGTCAACAGTTGCTGTTGATAGTATAGCTGACTTTAGATTTGATTTTTCTCACAACTGATACATCATTGAAACATTTAAATGTGTCCTTGTATTGTATATAATGCTAGTAATGACCCCAGGCTACTGTAAGGTGCTCTTTCATCAAAGTCTCACGCTCACAGCTCACATGTTTTTAGCCTTGGTGGCAATATTATTACAGTTGCCTTGCAGGGGACATTGGAAACAACAACAAAACAACTGTTCAGAGGAGAAGATGAGTAGCATCAGGGACAGTTCAGTTCTGTTTATATCTCTAGTGCTCTACCAGTACCGGAGATATGGTGGGTGGGTAATAAATTCTTACTGAGTGGTCCATAATGATCAAGTTAGAATTAAAGTTTGCTGACTCCTTTCAAATTCTTTCCACTGTTGTTTGTCACACTTGCCTCCCTTAGCGGGATGGTTAGGGAGGGGAATGAGACTATTTAGTACAGCAATGGAAATAGGAAGATTTCACTGGATTCTTATAGCAAGACAGAATCCTAGTTGGAGATGAGGAATCAAAGCTTGCAATTTTGTTATTTCTAGCAATCTACAATTAAGGACAAAATAATACTAATGACATAGATATGTTGCTCTTGGAGGGATTTTATCTAATCTCCTTGCAGTGTCTCTTTATGAAATGAAATTTTTAAAATTAAATAGCACTTTTTAATTGCCCTATTTTCAAATATCAAAGGTGTGTTCCCATTGGCGAAAGGATGGTTCAAAGCCACAAAAAATTTTGATGCAGTCAAAATAGCCCATTTTGCAGATGGTCAGGAAAAACTTCATCAAACAAAAATTAGCCAAGTTATTATTTTTCTTTGTTAAGGTTTTCTTTATATTTCTATCTCCCTTGGTGCCTAGGACAGGACCTTTTCAGTACATACTTCATTGTAATTTTTTGATTGGATAATTGAGTAAACGAATGAATGACAAACAATAATAGCTAGCATTTGTATAATACTTACTATGTGCCAGACAATTTGTTAAGTGCTTTATAATTATTATCTCATTTTATCCTCACAACATTATTATCCCCAAGTTTTAGATGAGGAAACTAAGACAATGACTTTCTTGGGGTTATGTAACTAGAAACTATTTGAGAGACAGAATTTGAACTTGGGCCTTTATAATTCCAGTTTTCATAGTCTATCATCTATGCCACCAGGTAGAGATCTCTTTTTCCTGAAAAATTTCCATAGGCCTCTATTGGACTGGGCACTTCTTGAAGTTTTTTATTTTTTTTAAATTCTTAAAGAAGATAGCTTTTGAGATAAAGCTATGGTTTTGAGATAAAGCTAAAGTAGTATGGTGGAGATGAGTGTAGTTGTTTGGTGAGAAGATCTGAATTTGACTCTTGGCTCTACTACTAATTGTAGGATATTGGGCAAATTCCTTTACCTTTCTGGGCACCCATTTCTTTAAAATCAGAGGTCTGTGTGAAATCATATCTAATCTCTTTCAGAATCTCCCACATATACATCTAAAGGCACCTTAGTGACTTGGTGTCAAAAAAAGTTGAGTTAATCTGGGTTAACTAGCAGATTGGCCAATATGACAGCAAAGGAAAGTGATTAATGTTGGAGGGGATGTAGCAAAATTGGGACATTAATTCATTGCTGGTAGAGTTGTGAATTTGTCCAACCCTTCTGGAGAGCAATATGGAAATATGCACAAAGGGCTTTAAGTGAATGTCTGCCCTTTGACCCAGCCTGCTGGGTTTGTACCCCAAAGAGATAATAAGGAAAAAGACTTGTACAAAAATATTTATAGTTGTGCTCTTTGTGGCAGCAATGAGAGGATGTACATTGATTGGGAAATGGTCAAATAAATTGTGGTATCTATTGGTGATGGAATATTATTATGCTGAAAGGAATAAAGAAATGGAGGAATTCCATGTGAACTGGAATGACCTCCAGGAATTTATGCACAGTGAAAGGAGCAGAACCAGGAGAACATTGTACACAGAGACCAATACACTGTGGCACAATCTAATGTAATGGACTTTTCTATCAGTAGCAATGCAATGACTAGGACAATCTAGAGGAACTTAGGCAAAAGAATGCTGTCCACATCCAGAGAAAGAATTGTGGAACCAGAAATGCTTTAGAAAAACATATGATCAACCATGTAGTGTGATAGGAAAGTAATGAGGGTTTTGATGTTAAAGAATCGCTCTACTGCAAATATGAATAACATGGAAATAGGTTGAACAATGATACTTGTATAATGCAGTGGAACTGCTTGTTGGCTTTGGGAGGGGGGAGGGAAATGTGGGGGTGTCATGAATCATGTAATCATGGAAAAATATTCTAAATAAAAATTAAAAAAAAGAAAATCTGAGTTAAAATCCAGCCTTGTATACTCACTATGTAATCCTAGAAAAATGACTTCATTTCTCTCAGCTCATTTTCCTCATCTCTAAAATGAGAATTATAATACCAAATAATGTATAGGATTGTTATAGGGATCAAATGAAATAACAAATATAATTATACAAAACAAATATTTATAATATGTTTCTAATAAGCATATTATATATTATTTATGTAACATGTGTAATTATAGTATATTAATATAATGATAATCAATGTAAAACCATTTGAAAACCTTATCGCTCTATAAATACTTTTGTTATTATTTCTGCTCTTAATTTTAATCTTGGAGGGGAGAGCTTGAATTAATTGAGAGAAGGGTAGAGAATTCCTTCTAAGATTAAATAAGAATAAGTGCAAAGGCATGAATGTAGGAAAAAATGTCACATGAAGACTGGAGTGGGTAGAGTAGCTAGGAGTTATGCTTGTCTGGAATGGCACCTTTATCACAGAATGGTGATGTATAAAGTTGGTGAAGTTGGGGAGCAGAGGACAGAAGAAGCAGAGTGAATGCAGGACTTTTAAAGGTCAGGTCGATAAATACCTGTTTAATATGGTTGATGAAAAAAGGGCACCAGTGGAAGATTCTTAAACAAGGAAATAATGCGATAAAAATAATATTTTAGGAAGATCATTTTTACTAGCTACATATAGACTGGGCTAAAGCTGAGTGAAACTCAAAAGGGGAAGACTAGACAGGCATCTCATTAATCAATCTAGGTATAAGGCCTAGAATGGCAAAAATTGATTTAGAAATCAGGCCAAATCATTGACTCTGTGAGCTAGAACTTCAGAAAGTTTTCAAATAAAAATATGCTACTTTGACTTTTTAAACTAATAAATTAACTATTAAATAGAGGTACACTGGCAGTCCACCATCATGGTACAAGATGGATTTAAATCCTCATTTTGTTACTACCTATGTTATCTTAGACAAGTAACAACTTTTTCTGGGTCTTAATTTCCTTACCCGTGAAATAAAGAACATAGATTTGATGGCTTCGGAGGTCTCTTCCTGTTCATTTTTAATTTTTTTTTGTTATTATGAGGTGAGGCATAAAAAGAAAATTCAAAGAATCAAATATAAAAATAGAGTTATATATGAAATAATCTCTATTTTCTACTGTTCACTTTATCCTTTTAATTTTTTTAAACCCTTACCTGTGTATTGGTTCTAAGGCAGAAGAATGGTAAGGGATGGGAGTTAATGGGAGTTAAGTGAATTGCCCAGGGTCACACAGTTAGGAAGTATCTGAGGCCAAATTTGCACCTAGGACCTCCTGTCTTTAGGCCCAGCTTTCATCCAGCTGCCACCTACTGTTCACTTTAAAAGTATATAATAATTCTGAGGGATTTATGGAAAAGAACACTACCCACATTCAGAGGAAGAACTGCAGGAGTGGAAACACAGAAGAAAAGCAGCTGCTTGAACACATGGGTTGAGGCAGACATGATTAGGGATTTTGATTTGAAACTACCACACCAGTGCAATGATCAACAATTTGGAAATAGGTCTTGATCAATGACATATGTTAAAACTAATAGAAATGTGTATCGGCCAGGGGTGGGGGGAGTGTGAGGGGTGAAGGGGAAAGTAGGAGCATGAATCATGTAACCATGTTAACTTTTCTAAAAAATGAATATAAATAAATGTTTAAAAAAAGTATATAATAAGTCTAGATCTCTTTTCAAATCTGTTTTGCTTTTGCGTTTCCTTCTGAGTTTCATTCTTTTCTTTTTTTGTGCATTCAAAATGTTTTAGTGACTCTCTTTTTGCATCACTATATCTAAAAACATTTTTCCTCATATAATCCATCTTCCCAATTAGAAACAAAAAGAAGATAGTCATTTAAAAATACAATAAAAAGAAATAAAATAAAAAATAAAATAAACTCTTTTACCAAATAATCATAGTCAATCAAAATAAAGTCATATGATGATTGTGTCCAAAATGTAGAACACTTTCTTCATTCTGAGTCCCTAAATTCTATCGGTAGTTGGATAAATGTGTCCTTAGAGGTTCTCTGGAGACTTGGTGATTACACTGATCAGGATTCTTAAGTCTTTCAAAGTAATTTTTCTTTAGTGTTCCTTTGCTTATATAATCTGTTCTGGTTCTTCTCATTTCACTCTCCATCAATTCATTCCACTCATGATTCTCTGAAATCACCCTATTTCTTATGGCACAATAATATCCTATGATATTCATTTTGTTTAGAAGTTCCCCAGTTGATGGATACTCTTCTAGATTCTACTTCTCTGTTTTTTTTTTCCCTTTTTAATCCACACTTTCTGGATCAGGAATTTTTTTTTGCTTCTAGCTATTTGCTCCCCGCTATCATCTTCCCTTTTTTATCCACTCCCTACACCTGATCCCTGCTTGTTTCATTGCTGAGTTTGATGTCTTTCTATGTTAAATTGTGTATATGTTCAATTCTCCTTTGCCCATTTCAAATAAAAGTGAGGTTCAATGGTTACTTGCTCCTTCCACAACTTCTTTCATGTTTGTATACTCTTCTCACATGCCTCAATTATGAGAAAAAAGTTCTTTCTACACTGATGTGTTTTGTTTTGTTTTGTTTTTTTACTCTCCTTTCATTTTTCTTTTATCAAAGCCATCAGAACAGGACCAATCCATGTTGAGTTCCTTTGTTTTTCTTTAATTCCCTCAGTATATTTAAAAGACACCCACACTTGTTTCTTTCCCCCACTATTAGAATATAAGTATTGTTTTGCCAGAGAATACTTCCAGTTATTCAAACTGACCTTTCTATATTTCTCTGGATTCTGGCATTAATATTTCAAAGTTCCTACTCATCTCTGGTCTTTTCATCAGAAATATTTCAAAGTCCACTCTCCCATTAAAGTTACATTTTGCCTCCCTGTAGGATTATATTCAGCTTGGCAGGATGAATTATTCTTGGTGGTATAAATTTCTATCTTTTGCCTTTCAGAATAAAGTGTTCCAAGATTTCTACTTTATAGTAAAAAAGTACCTGATCTTCTGTGCTCTTGACTCTGGATCCTTGGTATTTGGATTCCTGCTTTCCAGATGCTTACAGTATTTTTTTCATGAAAAGTTGGCATTTTGACTATGACATTGAGAGTTTCCCATTCCTCCCCACCCCCCCGGAAATAATAAGTGCATTTTTTTCTGTCTTCCTCTGCTCTCTGGTTGTAATGTGTCTGGGTGGTTTTAATTTATTAAAACTTAAAATATAAGATAGAGAACTTCTTAAAATATCAGTTTTTGTACAGTCAAATGATTATTAAATTTTCTCTCAATTTGTTTTTATGTGAGTTGTTTTTAATATTAACTTTTTATTCTTTTTGACTTTGTTTTAATATTTCTTGATGTCATATGGAATTAATGACATTTTGGTTTATCTGTTTTTGTTTTCAGAGAATTTATTACTTTGATAAGGTTTATTATTTTCCTCTTTCAAACTATTTATTATTCTAATTCTTTGCTTGAGAGCTTTTATTTCATATTTTAATTGCTACTTCATTTCTTCCAGGCATTCACATAATGCTTGTGGAAAATCCATTCCCTTCTTCCCCTTTGTAATTGTCATGGAGCTCTATTCTTGCTTTTCTTTTGGTGGAATCTCTGGATTTACAGTGATTTTTTTTTATATACTAGTATTTTCTTTGGTTTACCCATCTCTTCAGTTGAATAGAATTAATCCTCAAGTCTTTGGGCTATCTTTGATCTCCTGGAATTAGATCCTCCTGCATCTTTGAGGTTCAGAGGGCTTGATCTTTAGATCCCTTTGTGGTCTTAATAACAGAATCCATGGAACTTCACATAACCTGAGCACTTGGGATGTCCAGTTTTGAGTTATTCAAGGCCATACTGGTCTCTGTACTTTCCAGAGGACTTTTTAGGTCTCTACCTTGGCCTTTTGGAAGGTGAGATAGATCTCTGTCCTTGCTGCCTCTAGAAACAAAGCTTTACGAGGTACGTGTAGCTTTGTCATATCTGGCCAAGTTGTGAGACTGGGCTATTTTTTTTTGGTCTTTTTTGCTGCTAGCTTTACCAGTAGTTTTCTTTTCTATTGTCTTGTTGCTTCTAGTTGCCTTTTTGTGCAGTTCATGCATGGAAAAAAGGTACCTGCTATAATATTTTGTTGTTGGATTTCCTGGTTATTATTCAATCTTTTGTGAATTTCCAGTTTTTTGCTGAAGTAGATATGTGGAAACTGAATTCCTTCCTCCATTCAAGTACTCCTCTTGGCCAGAAAATTTATCTATGATTCTGAAATTTCATAGAAGTTATGCTTACCATAATTATAGATGTTTTCCAGTCTAGGAAACCCAGAGAGGAGGGAATGCTACTCTTCATATTGGGCAGGATTTTTTTTTTATTTTTGTGACCAGAATTGCTCTTCAGCAATATTCTTTCTTCTTTTCCCCTCTTTGGTACACCATCAAGCTAGTATCTTCTTTTTCTTACTCAGCACTTTTAGAAACATCTTTTCATCTGATATTGAGAATTGTCATAAGTGAAGAATGACAGGCCCGTTAGAAGAGGCCCATGCTGAAAGCCCATAGTGATTTAAAGGAAAAAAAAATACTTCAGTTGAACTTTGAAGTTCTATCTCTGTAAATTGGTTTGAGTGAGGCAGGGAATATCTGGGGAAACTGAAGGGGAGGAAAAAGGAAGAGGAAAAACCTGAAAGATAGACTTTAAGTATTCTACCATCCCATTAATGTGCAAATCATTTAATGGCTTATAAATTAAGGATCCATAATATTCTTAATCAAAGTCAGGAATTTAAGATGTATGGGTAGGCAGGGTAGATAGAAATAACACTCAGTGGGACACAGTGAGCTACATCTTTAAAAATAAATATAAACAATTTCATGCTAGAAAATGCTACTATCCCTGGCACATGAAAATTAATTTTGCATTATCTTTTCATATATTTATTACAGAGAAGACTCAAAGCCTGTGGGGTAGGGACAGAATTGTCATACGTTGCTTAGGATGCACAAAAATATCTTGTCTTATCAACACTTCAAGCATACATAGGGAAGAATATGTCCCTATTTGAATCTTCTCTTTGGACTATACCTCTCAGAAGCCTGAATTCTCCTCAAACCCGTTGTATCTTCCATCCTCCATGTTCCCAAAGGGATTCCTCTCTTTCTTTTTACAAACTTTTGATCTATGTAGAATAAAGTTGTTTTTTTTCTTGTTGTTTGTTTTTGGTAAAGCCCAAACACACACTTCTAGGAATGAGTAATCCAAAGACAACATGGAGTTCTTTAAGGGACACATTTCCAAATCTTCATAATTTCTGATCTCATCATCAGTAAGGGTAAGCAGATACATTTTAATTGTCATTGGCTCAGAATTATGTCTAATGTTTTCATTTACAGTGGATTCATGAGCTGTATTTGTTATTCTTTATTTGCCAGCTATCAAAAAGTTAAACGAGTCAGATATTCTTCACGTGTATGAAGCAGAGTTCTATTCCATTTGTTCATTAATCTCAGTTTATTCAGTCATTCCCTTATTCAGAGCTACATTCTTTGGTCCAGTGCTGCCTTTTTCCTTGTATCAATTACTACCCCTTTCCCAGTTTGCCAAAGTGCTAGTCCTGGAAGAACTAATTTACTTTACCTCTCATATAGGAATGTCTCAACTTTTGCTTTCACTTCTTTATTTCTGTGACTTGCCTTTTTTTAACTTTTCACCAGCATCTTTAAATGGGACTTTGGAGAAGGAGAAGAAATTGTTGAGTAGATGTTGTTACATTAATTTGGTATTCTGAAGGTATATTTTTAATCAGAAAGAATGTCAAAGCACTTGAGTACCAAGAAGTTTGGGATTACTTATTTGTGATTTTCATTATCTTTACTTTTATAAACTTTTTGTTGAGATGGTAGTAAGAGATAGCCATAATTTGAAAGAAAAGGTCTTTCCTTTCAACAATGACCTAGAAAAAAGAGAAGTTTTTTTTATATTTGTTTTATTCTTCAAAAACCTGAAAGCTATTCATCCAAAGTTATATATATATCTTAAAATAAAAGAATTCCATCAATAAGAATTTTCTACTTCTTACCCACTAAAAATTTTGAAAGGCAGACAGTTAAAAAAAGAAGAATATTGTAGAAACTTTCAATGAATCATTGATTTTTGGAGCGCAAATATTCTCCCATTTTTATTTATTAATTTACTTATGTTTATTTAAGAATTTACTTATACATTAAAGGGGAGAAATCTTGATCCAACAAAGGAAGAAAGAATTATGGGTTAGGAAGATTGGGAAATTACCTTTAAGCAAAAAAAGAATGAAAGGTGCAATAAAAGAATGTAAGTGTGTAGTCAGGGAGAGGCTATTTCCCTCATGTAACAGAACTTCCAGAAATCAGAGGACACATGTATTATACATATTTTTAAAGGTGATTTGTGCTTACAATTAATATTTTTTTGTCCCTGGCCATAATTCTTCACTCAAATAACTGTACTTTTATTTATTTTTTATTTTTCTAGTTTTTTTATTTTTAGAAAAATTTTCCATGGTTACATAATTCATGTTTTTACTTTACCCTTCACCCCCTCAACCCCACCCCACCCCCCCTCGCCGTAGATAACTTGCATTTCCACTGGTTTTAACATGTGTGGTCAATCAAGACTTATTTACATATTATTGATAGTTACATTGGTGTGGTCTTTTCAGGTCTACATCCCCAATCATGTCCTCATCAACCCAAGTGTTCAAGCAGTTGTTTTTCTTCTGTGTTTCCTCTCCTGTAGTTCTTCCTCTGGATGTGGGTAGCATTCTTTTCCATAAATCCCTCAGAATTGTCCCGGGTCATTGCATTGCTGCTAGTACAGATGTCCATTACATTCGATTTTACCACAGTGTATCAGTCTCTGTGTACAATGTTCTTCTGGCTCTGCTCCTTTTACTCTGCATCAATTCCTGGAGGTCCTTTTAAAGGTTAAAGAGATAACTTTGGTCTTGCCCTTATGTAACTTGTTTCCACTGATCAGCCACTCAAAACCCAACCTACTATAGGATTAATCAGGATTTGAGTAAATATTATTTGGGGTGCTATTTTAAATAAATGTAAATTTATTTATATGATTTAATATAAATATAAATAAATATAACATATAAATAAGAAAAGATCAATCAGACCAGTCTAAATCACATTGATTCTCAGAGACCTTAGGATATGTGTGTTCAGAATGAGTCTTAAAGAATAAAAATAAAACTGCCTTCTTTCCTCCTAACCCTTGCCTCGTACCTATTAAGATTTAGGTTAAGAATAGTGTTGTTGCTACTTTTGTTTATGTTGTTGTCTTAGGATATGAGCAGAGCCATAACTGTCAATTTTTCAACCAGAGGAACAACAGTTATGTGGGAAGGCAAAGACAGTGACAAATTGTGGCATGTGGTGACAAAGAAAGTAGTTCAACTATGGGTGTTGTCAGGCTAAGAGAGGAAACAGCTTAGAAAGTCTTCCCCTTTCCCCTTATCAAGGTTAGAGGAGGAAACATGGGTCTTGGGAGAGGGGATCTTGGAATTGGTTGCCCCTTTGAGCTCTGTTGCACTAATAAAAGCTGATGAAGGCAAGGTGCAGGGAAAGTTAGCAAGAGTATATGAGCCTACCTAGAAGGGAGAACTCTTTGGTTCATTACTCCTTGGTACAAATCCCATTCTCCCTGGGCTAGTTACATTCTTGAATGTAAACCATGTCACTATAAATCTGGAAATCAATCAATCAATAATCGACTTAATACAAGGCACCATACAAGGTACTAGAAAGCGTAGTCACTAAAATCAGTGGATCTTTGTCTTAACACATCTTTAGAGGGAGCATTCCTAGAGTCTGTGATAACGATAATAAAATGCAATTCTCAAAACTTGGCAATCAGACTATATTACCAATTGACCTAGTTTATATAAGAAAGTGGTTGTGACATCATTTCTTTTATTCTCTATGTGACCTGGATTCTGCAGCTCTACAGGAAGGCAGCCTGGGACATTGCTTTGGCATCTTACTTCCAAAGGAACTTTTTAAGGAACTTCTCCTAAATGTAAAGCATGGCAAACTACATTATATAGTTAAACCAGTTTCAGGTTTGATATTGAGGAAATGGTGAGTTTAAAAAATAAGTGCACAGTTCCCAAATTGTTGTGCTTTGGTATTATGCTTTGTTTTGGGATATTTGGCTGCAACCTGTTGATTAATTGGCAGCATCTTTCCATGTTAGGAAGTCTAATTGTTTCTATAAATTTAGGTTTAGAGGACAATCTTAGAACCCAGTTGGAAGCTGCAGGAATGCTTCAATTAAAAGCTTCTTCTCAGTGTTTGGGGAGAAATTGTGAGCTTCTGAAGCCCAACTAAATTACAGAGCAAAAGCATGGATGTGAGAGGAAAGAATAGTTTGTTTTTTGTTTTGCTTTATTTATATCACACAATCTGGACTTTTAAAGGAGCAGAGAAGAGAAGCCCTAAGAGAGACTTCCCCACAGTGTTATGGAATCCATTACCTACTCCCCTCATTTCCCTACCTCCTGTCATCCTGTGCTAATGATGATACATCAGTATTTGGAAAACATAGGCACTCTAAGAAAGAATATTTCTTGATTCCTGGGGCAAAGATGACAGGAGAGGTAGTAGTTTGAAAGAATCAAGCTCAATAGCAACCTTTTAGATGGAAAAGCCTCATCACCATTGAGAGACTATAGGAGAACATAATAGCATGGCACCCACCAAAGTCTGTACAATGGACTCTCCTTAGGATCAAAGTTTTAGAGCTAGAAGGGACCTCAGGGATCATCATGGCCTTAGAGATGATTTTGTCTACCCTTTGTCATTTTATAGATGAGGGAACTGAGGTCTAGAGACATTAAGTCACTTCCTTAAGGTGGCACAGTTATTAAGCAACTTGTTTTCCAAACTGTACATCTCTGAGGCCAAACTAGACAGCCTGGAGTTGGTCAGGAGCACTAGTGTCAAGCTCAGAGTTCCTAACAGAACTGATCAGACAGCACAGTCCTTGAAAAATACCTTTGGGATTGATGGAATCTGGTGAGGATTGCCAACCACTCAAGTTCCGAGGCTAACATTAGCAATTATTCCATCTCCTCCCGCCGATTATCTGCAGTTTTCTTCCATCTCTGTTGTCTGTTTCCTTTTTAATAACTTCTTGGCTGCCAATGTTCCAATCAATATTGGGCGGGGGAAAGCAGGGGGAGAGGGAGAAAGAAAGCTTGCAGTGACAAGAGATTATTTAGACAATAGAGATGTTCCAAGCTCTTTTTTTGCTGGAAGAGTTCTTTGTGCTCACATATTTGGATTTTATTCCAAACTGTGGGTCTAGCTAGGGGTAAGAAGCTTCTGACAGGTTCATTGAACCACCCTATCATTCCCTTTCTGAAGTAAGAACAAACGTGTGTCCCTAGGAGGTAAGAATTGATGGAGAGAAGAAAGATTGAGTCCTCACTGCATCTTTGGTCATAAGAATGTCCAGCATTTTCAGGCTTAGCAAGAATTGATCTTGAGACCTTCTGGGAAAGAAAACATCACTTCTTATATGTCTATATCACACGAAACTCAATGAACAGATCCTTAGGGTATGAGGCTATTTGCTGATATCTTCCCTAGTCCATAGTTCTTTAGGGATACTGTTCCTAGGGCCATTCCTAGAGAGTACAGGTCCTGAGACAGACCAGTACATGCCTGGTGTGCACAAGATCCTTCCTATTTGTGAATGTCAATGGCCTGGAAGAGCAGGGCCTCGTGGATATAGTCTCTTTTTCTGTTGATGCCTTGCCCCTTAACAATCACCACTGAAAGTATTGTATGTTAGTCATAGGAAATTCCACTTTATAGAATTTCTTTTTCCTCAGGTGTTTCCCCAAATTATGAGCTTTGTTTGAGGGGTTCTAATGTGATAGGTTTGAATGATAGGATTGTGGAATTGACATGTAAAATATGAGAGATGCACATAATTATAATTTTAAGAAATGAAGCAAAAACACTGGGTTATGTGGGGCCATAGGATCATAGAACTAGAAGGGACCCCAGAAGCAAGTGAAACTCATCCTCTTCATTTTATAGAGGAGAAAATGAGGCCCAGAGATATTAATTGATTTTCTCAGTATCATAAAAGTACTAAATATCATACATAGACTTTGAATCCAGGTTCTCTCATTCTAAAGACAGTGAAAAATATTGCCATTGTTCTACCCTCATTATTCCCCTTGGGGCTGTCATAGTATAGATTTAATGGTAGAAAGAACCTCACAGATTCTTTAGTCCATCCACTTCATTTATACAATTGAAGATACAGTAACTCCAAGAGGTTAAATGATGTGTTCAAAGTCATACAAATAATAAGAATCATAAGCAAGATTTGAAAACAAGATTTTTGATTCCAGAATGAGTGCTGTTGCCGCTGGACCTCACTTCTTATTCCCAGTAGGGCTTTCTTCCACTATAATGCCAAACTCATTACCAAGGACATTGCATTTAATTGAATTTTTTTAGGGTAATGGGGTAGATTTGGTGGGGGAAAGAGATAGGAAATGAGAGAGGGGAAAAAAAGAGGAGACCATGCTTAGGAAAGAAGTATTAATGTCTGTTTCTCTGTGTGTTTGGGTTTTCCTTCATCTATCTAATAATGTATATGGCTTTAGCAGTGAGATGAACTTTTATTCAGTACTGGAAGTCTTGGGATTTGTCAAATGGAGATGAAAGAGGCAAAGGAAAGTAAGAATGATGGAAGATACTAGCTTGAAAAATAGTGGCTATACTTGGCAATTAAAATAATATTTTTCCATATTTCATTTTCTTTCCCTCCCTCCTCCCATATACTTCCAGTTGGTTAAATGAATGTTATCACTTATACCTATTTCCATATTATTCATTTTTGCAATAGAGCAATCTTTTAAAACCAAAACCCCAAATCATATATCCATATAAAGAAATAAGTCATTTGTTTTTCTTTTGTGTTTCTACTCCTGCAGTTTTCTCTCTCAATGTATTATTCTTTCTCATAAGTCACTTGAGATTATCTTGTATTAGCAAAGTCCATTATACTGTATTGTTCCACAATGTTTCACTTTCTGTGTATAATGTTCTCTTGGTTCTGCTCATTTCACTATGCATCAGTTCCTGGAGGTTCTTCCATTTGATATAGAAATCCTACAGTTCATCATTCCTTTTAGCACAGTAGTATTCTATCACCATCATATACCACAATTCATTCAGCCACTCCCCAATTGAGGGACACCCCTTCATTTTCCAATTTTTTTGCCACCACAAAGAGGGCAGCTATGAATATTTTTGTACATATATTTTCCTTTATTATCTCTTTAGCATACAAACCTAGTAGTAATGTTGCTTGATCAAAGGGTATACATTCTTTTAAAACATTTTGGGCATAGTTTCAAATTGCATTTCAGAATGGTTAGATCAATTCACAACTCCACCAGCAATGCATCAGTGTCCCAATCTTTGAACTTGGTAATTTTTTGATGATATAGCATGATTTTAAAAAATGTATTTTTGTATTGTACTTGGGACCCATGTACATCAAGATTGGGTGGATAAATTTAGGTACAGAGACTCCCTATATCAATGCTAATCAAAGCAGATACATGGCTTCTTTTCTTATGCAGTTATTGATCATATTTTCCAAATAAATCTTTAGGAAAAGTCTGCTTAATAGAAGAATCTTTTTTGAATTCTTTTAGCATTTTAGGAGTACCTGCAAAATGCAAATATGTGTCATTTATACTTTTGGCCTGTCTAGACAGTGGACTTTCTTTACAGTTATATCTGACCTTGATGAGGTTTTGTGCAATACTTTATGCAAACGGGGCACCTTTGATCATATACTAATGACTGCTTAATGACTGCTTATACCGACTGACCCATTGTGCCTTTGTATTGCCTTTTGGATCTCCTGCAATTTGATTCTTTTAGGATACTGTGCATGTGCAAATATATACACATAAAGAATTGCTTTAACTCAGTTCTTGATTGATTTTTCAATTGGACATGGCTGCCAACACTTTACTTTTAACACCTCTGTCAAATAGTTAATGATCTGTAAAGCAACACTTAAATTTACCAGGGGTACTCTCTCCTTACAGGGATCCAGCAGTGATTCCTCTGGGAAAGCAAAGCAAGTCCTTGTGTTATTCTTCTTCTTCCTCTAGCCTGACTAATTTTAGGGGATTCAATTTCTGAATGGCCTATAACACAACTGAGATAGCAAATTTCTTATCAGTTTTAAGTCTCTTCTGCTCTCCTTCTGGGGGAAAGGAAAGTTCTCTTGACTGGAAAGTCATTCACTCAGGATGACCAATGGCATCCTTTTCTCCTCTCTCCCAACTGATTAATAAAGGGGAACCATTAGAGGTCCTGATTGCTTGACATAAGTAGAGGTACATTTAGAAAAATATATCTAGCAGATTTTTACATGGGTTACTAACCCATGGTAAATGGTTAACATTTTTACTTACCTTATAGCATTTGTAAATTTTGGAAATGTATATGTGAATGAATCTTCATGTGTATTTATAGTGTTAATAAAGTTATGTTTCAATCAAGTCCTACTTTTAGTGACTTCTTGGCAAATATACTGGAGTGGTTTGCCATTTCCTTCTCTCTAACTCATTTTATAGTTGAAGAAATTGAAACAAAGAAGTTTAAGTGACTTGCCCAGGGTCACATCTGAGACCAGATTTGAACCCATGAAGATCAGTCTTCTTGATTTATGTAGTATATGGGCAGCAGCTAACTGCCACAAGGGATAGATCACTGCACCTGGCCAAAACTGTTATGTCAGGAAGATCTGAGTTCAAATGCAACCTTAGACACTTCCTGTATGACCCTAGGCAAGTTACTTCACCCTGTTTGCCTCAGTTCCTCATCTGTAAAATGAGCTGAAAAACAAAATGACAATTCATTCAAGTATATTAGCCAAGAAAACCCCAAATGAGATCATGGAAAATCAGACCCAACTGAACAACATCATACATGTAGTATACATGCACACATGGGCATATATAGTTATTTACACCCAGTTCATGTGTGTGTATATAGATTTGTATAAGATATCTACATATTATTTAGGTCATGTTACTAAAATAAATAACATTTAAGTTATAAAATATGTAGATGTGATATACAGATATATTACATCTATAGATATAATATGCATCTATATAGTACATATATAGATAGGAATTACAACTATACATTACATAGTGTATATGTTTTATACATGCACATCCATTTAATCACATGCATGTATTCTGTATAATTTTAGGGTTTACAAATATATATTTTGTATTATACATACATCTATACACACGAAGATTAAAAATAGCTCTGTAATTATATCATTAAGTCCACACGGATAAAATTTAATTTAATTTATAAGAACTTGGTTTACATCTAACTGTTTTAGAACATAAACTGAGATACTACGGAGCTCTATTCCCCTTGCACACTGCTTTGGGAAATTGACTCTGAGAGAGTCGTTCTTTCAGTTTTCACACTTATTTCTATCAATATCTTTTAAGAAGCAGATTGCCTAATAAGGCATTCAACCTTGGATTTAAAGATCTCCTATTATCCAAGGAACTTGAAGATTGTTCAGCCTGCGGTTTTTCACCTGGTCCAACATATAAAATGAAATTTAATTTTTCCCTCCTTTGCTAGAAATCATAGGTGTTATCTGTTCCCAGTAAGCTCATTTGGGTACAGTGTGCTGATAATAAATCTAGTATTCCTGTGCCTTTAACTGGAGGGAGCCACTTTTGAAGGCTGTCTCAGACTGTCTCCCATCTGTCACAAATATATGCCTTTGCTTAACAGGGCATCTGATCAACAGATTGGGGATGCCTTATTATAAAGATAACCCTAGTACTGGAAAAAAACAGTTAGAAGAAAAACATGCATGCACCAGTTAGTCATGATTGAGTTGTGTCAATAATCTTTGATTATGAATGTCAACCTATTCGTTTAAGTCATTTTAGTGAGCATTGGTTCCCAAACTATTTTGGCCTACTGCCCTATTTCCAGAAAAAAATATTACTTAGCCCCCAGGAAATTATTATTTTTTTAATTTTATTAGCAATTAATAGAAAAGATAAATGCACCTGAGGCCATCACCACTTCCCTGGATTGCTGCAGCACCCACCAGGGGGCGGTAGCACCCACTTTGGGAATCACTGCTCTAGGAAGTGAAACATGAGCTGAGCTTAAGGCAAAATGGTGATTCTTAGGAATGGAAATAAGGCATGCAGTTGGGGTTGGTCAAGTCAAAGGCACAAAAGGAGCTGAAATACTAAGTTCAGAGCCTTTTGGCTAGAACACAGGATGCTTGAAGGGACTGATGTGAAAGAGGTTGAGAGAGGTAGCAATGGAACCAGATTGTGAAGGACTAAAACGCCAACTCCAAGAGTTTATTTCTGATCTTTTTGGTGATAGAGAACAACTTAAAATTCTTGAACAGGGAAATAACATGGCTAGACTATGCTTTAGAAAAATTATTTTGGCAACTGGATGAAGGACAGTAGAAGGACCTATAGAAATCCAGTGAAGAATTTCTCTTTGCCCCTTCTGCCTCCCATAACTTTATTCTGGTTTTCTCCCTGTTTTCTCTTCAATTCCTTAAATTCTCTGAGCCAGCCTGTTCACATCTCTCATTCAGATTATCCAATGTTCTCTTTCTGTGCTTTAGTCTTTTCTTTCTGCTGCCTTTGGTAAATTCCGGTTCACTGTTAGCCCCTTTCTAAAAGGTTCAGATATGATCTAGAGAAAAGTGATCTTCATAAAAAGATGTTTTTCATTAGGCAGGCCTCCAAATAATATCTATTATCTCTACAAAAACGGACAAAGGAAAATGCTATGACTCACTTTTGGGGTAGGGCAGGTTTTGAATTTGAAGCCCAAATTTTCATAGCCCAACCTGATATCCTGTCAGTCCTACAGAACTATTAACTACAGATAGCCTATAGGAGAATGTAAAGCATTTCCCCAGAAGTATGTGAAACAGGATAGAAAACATAGCTTTTGTCTACTAAGGTTCTAATCTGACACATTTCAGTTTGGGGAGCTGCCTGTTTGTCTCTGGTAAGATATTCAGGAGTTCTTAGAAGTTTAAGGGTTTTACTGAGCTGTATAGTAAACCTTGGAAAAGCAATCAAATCTTTGCATTTTTATTTGACCCCAGTGCCTTGCCTTTGGAAGCTTTTCTTCTGATGAACATGGATGTGTCTTTCTGGTACCCACTACATATTTCATTTATTAAATCTGAAAGTGAGGTCAGGTGGAACGCTTCTCTTTTTAAAAATGTAAAAGCTAAAAGCTTGTTTTAGGACAGTATTTAGTTTTAATGGAAATGCCACATAGTGGGGGCGGGGCAGGGTTGATGCTTGCTTTTGAACATGCTAGAGTGAGGGAGGGGGTGGGTCTTTGTTCAAAAGAGGCTTCATCTCTCACAGGAAAGAACCTTCACCCTCGGGAGAATTAGGTGTATCAACAGAGGAAGAAATTGAGACCTATCTAAATCTGGAAGCTTACTAGATGGAACAAAAAGCCTGGCATTTTTAAAAGAAGGAAGGTGAAGAAAGGAGGGATCCATTTATGAGCTGTATAAAATGTAATTTTGTTTTAAACCTCACTAAAAGCTATATAGGTCATGGAGACAATCAGTCTTTTATTCTTTGAAATAATTCACATTACAGTCTTGTGTATTACTTGCCTTATCAAATAAAAGCCTTTAGACTTGTGTGGGCAGATAATTACAAATTGATTTCTGGACCTCTCATTTTGGGAATGGTTCTCACCTCTTCTCTCTCTCTCTCTCTCTCTCTCTCTCTCTCTCTCTCTCTCTCTCTCTCTCTCTCTCTCTCTCTCTCTCCCCCCCTCTTCTCTTTCCCACCTCCCCTATCCAAAGTATCTTATGATTCCCCCTCCCCCAACTTAATCTTATATAGATGGAGGACTAGTGAAGTTAGCTGGTCAGATGAGGTAAACTGCAAAACTGTATGAAATAGCCATTTTTATTTGAAGCTGGGAATTGAATTATAAAGGTGATGAGTGCACATCCATCCAGACAGTGTATTTATTTTAAAGCCATGTTCCACCTGTGTGGGCTTTAAACTGGAAAGAATGATCATAGACTGGAAGCAATAAGCCAATAAGAAATGACAATGAAGCCCCCAAATATGTCCTAGTCTGTTTGCTTTTCTTGTTGCAAAATTCATCATATGAAAGATGGAGGATTAGCTACTGAATAAGAATCCTGGTCACTCAGCAAAACATGGACTCTGTCTTAAGGCTGAAAAAAAAACACTAGGCTTTAATAAATGGAGTTCATGTTAATTCTTACATTACTGTCGAAGGTCTGATACTGAATTATATTAATTTATAGCAGTGTTAAAGCAAGGTTTATGCAAAAATCTTAAATTCCTAAAGAATCATGTTATAATTGAATCATTTTTCAGTTGTGTCTAATTCGTCATGAACACACTTGAGATTTTCTTGGCAAAGATTCTGGTGTGGTTTGCCATTTCTTTCTCTAGCTCATTTTACAGATAAGGAAACTGAAGCAAATAGAGTAAAGAGACTTGACCAGGGTCACACAACCAGGAAGTATCCAGGGCCAGATTTAAATCCAGGAAGATGTCTTCCTAAATCCAGGCATAGTACTTATATGACCCTCAGAAAATCCCTTAACTTATCCATACCTCAGTTTCCTGATCTATAAAATGAGGGGATCAGATTTCATAACATCTAAGAGCTCTTCCATCTCTAAATTTATGATCCTAAGAACTGTGGTTGGAATTTAAGGTCACTGCAGTAATCACTTGGATTTAAACCCAGATCTCCTTGCTCCAAATCCATCACTTTTGCTATTATACACATATCCAAAGCATAATTACATAGTTAAAACTCTGTTACTCAATAGAAGAGGGAGCAGAAAAAGCCTTTGAAATTTCTTTTCCTGACCAAAGTCTTTTTGGACCTGTTTACAGTAACTGATGTTTAATTACCCACTTAACACCTCCCTGTTACTCTGAGAACCACGAACTGCTCTTAATTTCTGCCAAGGCTATCCTGGAGCTCCGAGCCCTTTTGCCACATAGCTCAAAAGTACCTTCAAAATAGAAGCATTTCATGTTTCTGTTCCCATTTTTCTCTTGTCTCTTATTAATACACTCCAGAGGAACATGTGATTGTTTTCCCTGTTGGGTCTGAGTCAAGAGCTCTAGTTGGAAAGTTAAGATGCACTCACATTTCCAGATGGTAGCTGAAATTCTTTAGCATAATATGGTCATTGAATTAAGTTTTGATCCAGTTTTCAGGCATATTCCAGTTTCCAAGGAGTAGCGAAGGGTCATTTGCCTAGTTGTAAAGTGGGATGTAATGTGTACACAGATATTTCCTGCTTGCTTCTGGCAGGCTACATGCATAACTCATTTGGACAGATCAGATATCACCAACTGGTGGCTTCTTCTAGCCACATGATGACCCAAAGCTGAAAGAACTGGATATTTTGGTATGAAGTAGAAAAATATAAGCAATTTCTCTATCCTTTCCCCAAATGGAGACAGTTTGGTTGGCAGAGAGGGAAATAGATAGGTTTTTTTCCCCCTTCAATCATCAGGGTGATATCAAGACATTCAGTAAGATATTCAAAATGGGTTGGTCCTTCCCCATCATGAACAATTTGACATGGTGCCTTGGTTGTCTTTTCTTCTATTCTTTTTCTGAGAGATGACTGATCATTAACCTTGAGATTGATATGTCCATGTTTGGAAGTGACTATGCAAATTCTAGAGATCTAAAGGTCTTGGATCCAATAAGTATAGCTAACTAATAACAAAGGGAGTTTCTTTAATCAGATTGGATGGTTGAAGGTACAATGAGACCAAAACCTTAACTTGACTTGTTAGAAGATTTAGACCAGTGATTCCCAAAGTGGGAGTCACCGCCCCCTGGTGGGTGCTGCAGCGATCCAGGAGAGCGGTGATGGCCACAAGGTGCATTTGGGGGTGATGAATAACTGTAAGGAGGTGGTGATAGTATGTGACAGGGGGCACTAAGTAATATTTTTTTCTGGAAAGGGGGCGGTAGGCCAAAAAAGTTTGGGAACCACTGATTTAGACTTTGAGGGAGCCAGTAGAAAGCCAAGGTGAAACATAAAATGTCCAAAAAGTTCCTTGCAAGTTGTCTTATGTCTGGTGTTTAAGCATTAGCTTCCAAAAGAGATTGTAGCAGTGGTTACAAATTGTTATAGAATTCTTTTTTTTTAAGTATCATGTCAATGTGAACATGTAAGAATTCTTTGTATTTAAATATTTCTTTTGTGTACAGGAAATATTTGTGTGATACCTGATTTATATTTTGATTACCTTCCCCCTTTGGGGAGACCTAAACATAAACAAATAACCCAAACCTTAGACATAGCCTACATAATTTCTGGGTAGGAGGGTTTAATACAATGGTTCCCAAACTTTTTTGGCTTACCGCCCTCTTTCCAGAAAAAAAATATTACTTAGCCCCCTGGAAATTAATTTTTTGAATTTTAATAGCAATTAATAGGAAAGATAAATGCACCTGTGGCCATCACCAACCTCCTGGATCACTGCAGCACTCACCAGGGGGCGGTAAGCTCCCACTTTGGGAATCACTGGTTTAATAAGACAAGAATAAGAGAAAAGGGTGCTAAGATCTCACCTCATTAGAGGACTTTCTCCTTTACCTAGTTTTTTTATATCATGAAACTGTAATTAAAAAAAAAATAAAATTGCATCTCCAAAGATATGCCATTACTTAATCACAAAGCTAGAACCAGAATCCAGTTCCCCTGACTCCCCTGGATAACATATACAGAAGAAAGACCTTTGGTATAAAAATGGCTAGGGAGTATAATGAATCATCAATATAGCCAGGCTGAAATTGTGGGCCCTGGGAGATGCCTATTTATTTGACCATTAGGGAAGGAGCTAGAAAAGATGATTAAGACCTTAAGTCATGGTGATCTTGGTTAAGAAAATGACTTGGGAATTTTTCCATTAGAAATGTCATAACCCAGAGGTTGACACCTGAATAAGTGTGTGATTATTTACATGTTATCTTTTCTGTTAGAATGTGAACTCCTTGAGGGCAGGGAATATTTTTGCCTTCCTTTGTGTACCTAGAGCACTTGGCACACTACTTGGAACAGAGTAAATGCTGATTGATCACTTGTTGCCTGACTGACATTAAAATAGATACTGCCACAGTCTGTTCTCAGCTGCTGGCCTTGAAGATTAATGGTAAATACAGGATCCTATTCTTGCTTACAAGTTGGTTGCTAATTCAAAGAGAAATCAAACACCTCCTCTTACAATTGTGCAATCAACACTTCCCAGCTACTCCATCATCAGGGGGAATAGCATCAGGTTCCATTCCTTCCTAATGTCAATGCATACCCACTTTGGGGAAAGTAGCACAAGACTGATCACACCGACCCTTATCACTTGTCACTTCTAAGAATTCATCTTTGAACTTCCCACTATGATCAGATCAACTTTTCTTCTTTGCTTCCCAATCTCACTTCCTAAGACAATAATATGATGTAAGACTTGGCTAGTTTTTGTTTGTAGACACAGGAGAAAATTGAGTTTGGCCACTAAGATGCAGTGCAACAGAAAGAATGTGCTTTGAGTAGGTAAGAAACCTTGATGAGTGATTCCTGCCTCTAATTATTCTATTATTTTGTACTTATTCTTTTTCTTAGGCATCCTTCGCAGACCTCAATTTCCTCATCTGTTAAACAAAAGTTTGACTTGATTTCTAAGACACCTTCCACCTTAGTCTTTCCATGACAGTGTTTGACAAAGTAGGGTCATGAAATGGAATGATTTCCTTGAATATCCTTTACCTTCTTATTCTCTTCTTTCAGCTTTTTTCCCCTGAAAAGGTGAAAGGAGGCAGAATAGTCCATGGAAATAACCCTGCCTCTGCAGTTAGAGAATATGGTCTCTGACAAATAATTTGACCACCTCGGACCTCAGTATCCTCATCTTTAAAAAAAAGTGGTTTTGCTTAGATGGTTTATGAGCTTCCTTCCAATTATTCATCTGTGATCCTTTCTGTTGCTACTAATAATTGTTCATTTCCAAATAGATTTATTTCACAATCTTCCCTCTAATCTTTTTTTTTTCAAGAAATTTTTCTGTATCTTCTGAGGATCTATACTTGGATGTTCAGTGTAAACACTCCTGCCCCTGTAGCAGGGTAAAAACCCTTTGTGCTTTGTAAGCTATGATGAACATGATAATTCAATACAAAACAGTCATGCCTCTGGTGATGAACCTCTATGGCCCTAGTTAGATTAGCCATTAGTAACATAATCTGTCATTAGTTTGGTAAGCTAAAATTTTCTAGCTTAAAAGTACCTCATAAAATTTGTGTTCTGTTGACGTTATTTTTGAGGTCAGAATCACCTCTGTTCCACAAGGAGATATCAGAGTAAGATCTTAATGGATGTTAAAGTATCCTTGTATTTAAACAAATGAACACACACATTTAAGCTTTCAATTTTTAAGTTGTGTTAAGTGATTTTTTTTCACAAGATAACAGAGTCCTCTTCCTGAGGCTTCCCCTTTTGTCAAATATATTTATTGTATTGAGAGTTAGTTCTGAGACTCTAGGGAAAGCATCCTAACTGAGTAGGATGTTACTTGGACAGATGGTTCGTTTCTTCTGTTTAACAGCTTTTTTAAAACCACTACTTCCCAATGATAATTGGAGAGTTAAAGACAGTGACTCTATTATCATGCTCAATTAATCCTTGCTCTTTTGGCTCATCATGAGAAATCCTAAAGGCTTTATCAATCAGTGGTCAGAATTCCTTAGCTAAATGCAAAAATCTCTTTATCTGCATCCTGAGGGAATGAATCTATCACCTAGAGATGGACCCAGGGTTCTGAAAGGGTAGATTCTTCAAACAGCTGGGTAGTTTCCTCAAGGGTGTGTCTAGACAATGTACCAACCCACAGAAGTCATGCACTCACTGAGGGAGAAATAGTTCCCTTTCTTCACACTTCAGTACTTAAAAAAAAATCATAGTTCAGTCACTGCATGACATCATCCTCCACAAAGTTTTGAAAGAAAGAGCACTAGTCTTAAGCCATGGAACCAGAGTCCACATCTTGCCTGTCATTACTTGTGTGAGCTTGGTGAGGTCACAATCCTTCTGGGCCTCAGTTTTTTTTAGCATCTGTCAAATGACAGATTTATATTTCCCCCCAACTCTAAATCTATGCCCACCTTCCAGTGTCTCATCATGGCAAGAAAGTGACCCTGAGTTCTCAAAGACAGTGATTTCCATGTTTCTATTATGCAGAAAACACTCTGGAGATGACCCTGGAGATAAATTAAATTTCCTGAAAGTAAACCACACTAATAATCATGATAAATAATAGAAGGACACACAAAAAGATTTTTATAGCTAAATAGTTTATAAATTCTTATTGGAGGATTGAACACATTTGGAAATGGTATCACCATGTGTCCAGAAGTGACATGAAACACTTAGTCATTTCATTCTTCAGTGTTCAGAGAGAGAGAGTTCCAAATGGAAGAGTAATTATCTATAGATGTTGAGATCAGGGTATTGCTTCTATTTGCAGATGAATAATCAGTTATGACTCTACGGTTGTAATAATGCTCCTAATAGAAATGAAGGAATTTGAATGAGCAGATGAATTTATGGGTGAAATTATCATACTGAGTTTGATTTTCTTTTGGAACATCTAGGTCGTAATATATCCAGCAAGCAGTTGACACCAGGAACTGGGTCTCAGGACAGATTTTCGGGCTAGAAAGATAATACTGGAAAACAGTGTAGAAATAATAATTGACTATATGGGAGCAAGTGAAATCAATGTAAAAGAAGGCATTATAGGAACAAGAGAAGATGATCAAAAGTCTTGGTATTCCCCTGGTCAGATGCTAAAACAAGGATTATTATCTAGCAATGGCAATTGAACGGAGGCAATCATATGGGTGGGAGGAAAAAAAAGATTATGCTATGAGTAACTGGGGGTGAGGAGAAGGGCATGACGAATAGTGTCAAAATTTTCACTCAAAACTGTTCTGGGTATGAGGAACCTCCCAGAATTTGTGCTCTGCTCCTCCATCTTTCAAGAGTCTGGGAGCAACTTACCTTCATGCTGTGATGAGATATTAGAATAAGAATATTACAATTAATTAAATTAATAATATAATAAAAATATAAAGTATTTAAGTTGTATTTCTGGACAATTTGGGGATGAGGGAGAGGCATTTGAAACCATATCTTAGGGCAATGGGATCATAGTTTTGAAGAAGAAAGTATCTTGGTAGTTGTCTCACACACTAGGGGACGCAAATGTAAATGAAGTATAGACCCAGAGTGGTTAGATGACTTCTTCAGGGTTGCACAGTTAATAAGTGACAGAAGCAGGATTTAAAACCAACTTCTTGGACTTCAAATAACATTAATGATAACTAACACTCATATAACACTTTAAAGTTTTCAAAGCACTTTTTGGTTATTATCTCATCTGATTCTTACAATTTTATGAAGCAGGTCTTATAACATGTCCATTTTATAAATGTGAACATTGAGGCTGAAAAAGGTGAGGCCAAAAAGGTTAAATGACTAGTCCAGAGTCAGCTAGGTAAAAATGACAAAAACACGATTTGAAACAATATTTTCTGGCTTCTAGTTCACTGCTTTGAGCCTCTATCATTATTAAGGTGGCTAGTGAAATTCCCGATTTCCACTCCAGAAGCTGTTTGACTTTAATTTTCCCTAGTGAGTCAAAAAAACTGTGTGAAAATTTAATTGCTTCCTTTATGGATAAGCATTAGGGCATATGAATCCAAAGAGCATATTTTATATTTTATATTTAGTAAGGCAATGAAATAATTGAAATAATTAGTTTCTGTTCAATTGGAGCTTCCCACTGTAAAAGTATATGTGTTCCTATCATATCCCCTCCCTGGGTTCCTGGTATCCTTCCTCCAAAAACCTCATCACAGAGAGCAGCACAATTTCCCCTGGGGTGATGGTTGGCAATATGGTCCTCAGAGAATGAGGTGTGTGATTTTTACTCCTTTTAAGTTAATGAATTGGGCCAGTGAGTCTACCATTGTAAAGCATCCAACGATATGCTTTGTGGCTGTATCCCTTTTCCATGCTGTTGGTGAATCCCCTTTTTCTTTTACTACCTCACTATTTTTTTTCTTTTATCATTTCCCTGTGCCTTTCATCTTCTGTTTCTCTTTTCATCTACTCTTTCCCACCCCTCCTGTGCCCCCCTCTTTCCTCCCTTCATCTCAATGCCATAATGAAAGTCCTCGTTTTAAAAAAATATCCCCCAGGGAGGCCCAATTAAATATATAAAACATGGTTTGTGTGTGAAGATTGGAGTCTCTGGGCTCATAAAAAGCAGGAATCTACAGGTAGAGAATGAAAATTAAGAAGGATTCTCCTTATAGTCTCTCTCAGACTCCATCTTTCTTTGGCAGATTATCTAACTAGTTAGGGGCAATCCTAGGAAACGAACCTTTGGCAATCTGCCCTTGTTCCCTCTGCCAGCAGTATAGACAGTTTGTCAAATAATTACATTCTCTGATATTTGTCTCCCCATGCATGGAAAGAATATAGCATTTTCTAAAGTTTAGTGAGAAACTAAGACTTTTCTCTCTGTCCTCTAGTCTGCCCAGGTAAAAGTGATCCCTTCCTCCTCAAATTGGAGTTTTTCCATCTGAGGTTCTTTATGTATTCATCATCACCTAACTTGTCTTATATTTATCTGTATAAATGCATTTTCTCTGCTCCTTCCCCTTAAAAACTTCTAGATGAGGGAATGTGTTCTTGTTCCTTTCTTTAGCCCTAGTACCTAGGAAATCTTAACTCGATGATGATGATGATGATGATGATGATGATATCTTTCAGAGCAGCAGAAAAAAAGGCAGTACTTGAACAGGTAAAATTTCAAAACTTCCAAAATGATCATTTGAATAAGAACTAAAATGTGAGTTGTGTTCTGATGAAAACATCATTTCCTAACCAAATTAATTGCTTGTTTAAAAAAGGTGAGATTTTAAACTTAATTTAAAAGCTGCTAGGGGGCAGATTTTGAAAGCACCTCCAAACAGTATAGAAGAGTTACTTAACAGAAGCATACAAATTATATATTAATTAGGAATCAGTGTAACCTAATCATTAAAGCAAGTCCTCTAAGACCCTCCACCAGGCAACATTACAAAAACCTAATTCCATTTAATGAATAATAAAGATCATAGATCACTTTCTTATAGGACTTTTAAGGTATAGAAAACATTTGCCTTACAACAACCCTCAGTGCTAGTATTAGTATGCCCATATTACACAAGAAAAAACAAAGGCTCAAGATTAGAAGTGGCTTGTTTGAGGTCACACACAAATAAATGGTTGTGGAAAGTGGATTGGAGCATAAGTTTTCTGCCACCAAATAACTGTTCTTTCTGCCCTTCATTTGCTATGTTTGGAAAGGTATAATAAATTTATATTTTTGGAAAAAATTACCTAATTCAACTTTCACTAATTCAGAGGAGTGGTCTTCTATTAACTCAAGAATGAGATTTTTTACTTTTATTTTCATGGCTTTGAACACAAAACAAACAAAAATGGCAGTATAGGCATAGAGGATGTGATGATTCTTACTCCTTTTCTGTAGGAAAAAAAATCATGAAGTGTAATTTTAAAGAGGACCTTGTTTTTAGGAAATTACATTAGGTTGAGTTTCACGAGGTAGAGCTTAGGAACAGTCCTTCTTATCCATTTACAGCTTTACTCTCCCCACTTAGATTTCCAGGGCATTCTGTCCCCTGAGTTTGAATGGAGGAATCCTCTCATTGTAGGTAGGGTGATGCCTTTGGAATTTGACAGGTACTTGCCTGAATGGCATCAAGGTGAAAATTTAGCCTTTTTATGTCACCCAAGAGTTTCAGGAAACATCAAAGAACAAAGCCTGTTCTGCATACAAAGGTTAGTTTCTCTCTGGAGCATTCTTTCCCTGAGAGATACTGTAGGCTGGACATTTTTCAAGTGCTCATAATATGCTGAGAGACTTTCTCAGACAAGATGTGCATAGTGACAGAAATGAGAGGAACAAAATGAGCAGAGGAAGGAGCAGCTCCCAGATAGAGAAAGAGCCAGAGATAGACAGAATTCTTCTTTTCTAGAATTTGGATTTGAAATTGAAATATGTGTCCAGTTTTTGGTCTTGTAGTTATCTCCTATCTCTATTCACTCTAACGTAAATGGGAAATAATTGGGGCAAGTTGAATAAATTTATTAGAGTCTTGGACTATATCTCTGGGTGTCTTTCTCTGCTTCTGTCTCTTTTCCTCCTCCTGTGTCGATGCTTTGCAGAGACCTTTTCTGTCTTTATAGATATAGCTCTTGCCTTTGGTACAACTCTTTCTCTTTTTGTTTCCATTTCTTCTCCTCTCTCTTTGTCTTTGTTTCTGAAAAGGTTTGGTGACAACAGTTTCTTTAGTTATAGGTATTCCCCTTGTCCTAGTACTTATGAAAGCACTAGTAGTGGGGACTGGCATGTAGGGAGACTTTAGTTTGCTAAATATTTGCTTGCAGCTATAGGAAGAAATGGAAGGTAGGAGTATGATTACAGGCAGGTTATTTTTGTTTGCAGTTTTTTCTCTAATCCAGTCCTGTCACAGTGTAATATTTTAAACAAGACCATGGCCCTCTGAATTCTATTGAGTCGTCCTCATAAGTGAACAAAGCAAATGGACCATAGGCATAATCATTGGGAAATTTCCATAATCGAAGGGTGCAGAGAAACTTCATAGAAAGCAATGGTCTCAGAGACAATGACAACAGTTGATTTTATAATGTAGAAAAATAATAGAAAAGAGGTTGGGTATCTGCCACATTTACTACATTGAGGCCATGTTTTCTTTCAGTGGTTTTTGAGAGATTTTTTTCTATCCCTGTTTCACTAGAGTTTTTTTTCCTGGCCCTTAAAGAACATTCTCTCCTACAATCTAGAATGCTGATATTCCATCTGTATTTATGAATCCCTCCTGTTTCTCTCACCTCTTAACTAATCCTCCTGAGTTAATTTGTGATGCCCCAGGAATGAGTGAAGTGAGGAAAAGCAGAACCTGGTCCAATATTAGTTTTCTAAATCTGTCCTGGAGTGGTTTCTCCTCTTTAAACAATTATTTTAAGGTAATTATTAAAAATAAATCAAATTCTTGTTATCAAAGTCAACCATTTCCCCAGTATTATTATAGCTGCTGGTGGGTGGGTTATGTGAGATGATGAGGTAGCCAGTGATACCTAGGGAGAAACAGAGAACTATTTATAGATTATAAGCCAGGAAAAGAATTGCCTTAATCCTCTCTCTAGAAAATAATAAGTTCTGAATTTTAAGTCAGCCCAACAGAAAGAAGAGATAAAAAATTATATTATCACAGAGTTCATCAACCCTTTTAAAGGGGCCAGTTTTCTTTGTCACTCTGGTTACTTGCTACCACCATGCTCCCTGCTTCTACTCATTGGAAGAACAACTACTAATATGGTGGAACTGTCTGTTTGAGTCTTATTTTCTTGTACAGTGGGCTGTCTGTTATACTTACCTTGATCCATGACAAGTCTACTTTTCTTTGTACGGCATGTTCTTGCTAGAGTTCTTGCCCCAGTTCTTGCATGCAAATATTCATGAGTAATATGTATTGATATGCTTACACTTACCATATGCCTTTTCCATTGTCCACTGTACTTCCTGCACTTCAGGTTCTGAGAATATATTACTCTGTAATTCTAAATTATTTGTTTTAGAAGTGTAACCCTCCTTCATTTTCTTGGATGTCATCCTTTTTTTTACCAGTGTTCAAATAAAGATTTTTGGAAAACTATTTAACATGTTATACATGTATGATGGCAGTAACATCATTCCATTGAATGGACACAGAGACACTGCACAGAGGTATCTGGGTTGATTTTTATTACCTTCAGATTGGGACCTCTTGGTTTACTTATAAATTATAATCCAAGCCCTAGATTTTTTAAAATTCCACTGTAGTTCTAAGTAGTAAATTCATTTGGCATATGCCTGGGAGCTAGGGGGTGGTCACTGGAGAGACATGTCATAAATCAAGTCCATGCAGACAACAGAATGTTCTTGATCCCTGGGCCTTAGAAAGGTCTCATGGATGTGTGTGTGTGTGTGTGTGTGTGTGTGTGTGTGTGTGTGTGTATGTGTGTAAGGGCCTTGCAAACTGACATAGGCAAGAAGAAGTTGTAGTTTTTAATCACTAGAGATATGACCAAGAATACTTACTGAGTGAACGCTCTACAGTTTGGGCATACTTCATTTTCCTATCAAGTTGGGTGTAAGTGCCATATTGTCAAGTTCTGTTGATTGTACCTTCATAGCATCTCTGGTAGATGTCCCCTTTCTACCCTGTGACACTGATGCTCTCATCACTTCACATCTAAACTATTTCCATATTCTGATGGTTGACTTTCCTACCTTTCCCCACTTTAGTCTATCCTTTACTCAGCTGTCAAATTAATCTTCCTAAAGCACAGATGTGTCCATGTCACCCCTGTACCCCCATTCAATAAACTCCATAGGCTGTCTGTTGCCTTCAGGATCACATAAAAACCATCTGTTTGATATTCAAAACCCTTAAAAATCTAATCTCCTCTTACCTTTCCAGTCTTCTTACACCTTACCCCTAGTTGCTCTGTGATCCAGTGATGCCAGCTTGTTTGTTGTTCCCCTCCTTTAATATTCTATCTCCTGGCTCCATGCTGAGATTTCTTTTCTTCCTCATTTCTTCCTTCTGGCTTTCTTCAAACCCCAGCAATAATCTCACCTTTTACAATAAACTTTTCTTGATCTACCTTAATGTAAGTGCATTCCATCTGCTGCTGATCTCCAGTTTACCTTGTGAAATATTTGTACGGTGTATTCCTCATAAACTGTGAAAATCCTTGAAAACTTGCCTGTCTTTTGCCTTTCTTTAAATTCCTGCTATTTAGCACATGGTGTCTGGTACCCAGTAGAATCCTACTAAGTATTTATTGATTGGTTAGCAAACTAAATAAATAAAAACAAATGTGTTAAGTGCTATATGCCAGGCAACATGCTAAGTATTGGTGATATAAATGCAATAACCCATTACAAAAATGAAATTCATTTTAATCATAGGTTATATAATGGTTTCTAAAGTCTTTGTGCTTTCTTCCTTTCCAAATGTAGGGAGTTTATTTTTGATGAAAGGTTTAGGTCAGTAACTGAGCCCCGAGTTGGAAAAAAACTTGTCATTTTATTAGATGTTAGACTCTCTGTAAATTTACATTTATGACTTATTTCTAATTAATGTTTGATGCTTTCTTGTTTGAGGTAAACATCAGATTACTGGAAATGTTTTGGGTGATAAAACTTCAGATTATATTGTAATTTCTGTGAATAGACAAGCACAGACAGGAAGAATTAGGAAAAGAATAAACCTTTGCTTGTGACTTCCCTCAGTCTTCAGGGGTGTACTTTTGGCATCAGTTAAGGTCTTTTCTATGAACATTCTGTAAAGTCGATGACTTTTCTTTATCTTTCTTCTCTACCATATCTTAGTTCTTCTTTTTTAATTCTTCCTTCTTTTTCTTCAGTGATGATTGATATCAGAAACTGTGCTAGGGATAATGTCAGAAATATTTAAGATGATTCCAATTCTCAGAAAGATTCCTATTTAGTCTGAAGATATAATCACATGACTATATAAGGTAGTATACTACCTTAACAATGTAAGGCAGTATATGAAATGGAATGAGTTAGGTATAATTTGGAAGTCGTTCTTATTTCAGGCAATTAGTAAACATTTATTAATTTCTTACTATGTGCCAGGCACTATGTTTAATGGAATAAAAAAGTGTCAAAAGATAGTCCCTACCCTCCAGGAACTCAGTCTAATGAGGGAAACAACAAGCCAACAAATATGCCCAAGCAAGCTATACAAGGATAAAAATGAAATACTTAAGATAGAGAAGGTACTAAAATTAAGAGGCCTGAGAAAGACTTCATGTGGAAAATGGGATTTTATTTGGAACTTTAAGAAATACAGAGAAGCCAGCAGGCAGACATGAGAAAGGACAACATTATAGATATGAAGAACAACTAGAGAAAATTCTTATAGCTGAAATGTAGTATTTTATTGATGGAATAAGAAAGGAGACCAGTGTCACTGGATCAGTCAAAAAGAAGAATTGGAAAGGTAGGAATAGTCAAGGTTATGAGGGTTTTCTATGTTAAACAGAGGTCTTAACCCTTTTTATATCTTCCACCCTTTTTAAGTATGGTTATGATTATGATTTAAGTAGTTGGAGGAAATGCTAAATTTTATTATTAGTGATAATAAAGATATAATTCTCCCCCCCCCATCCAAGTCCACAGACTTGAAATCTATGTACAAATTCTTGGTTAAGAGTCCTTAATATAAAGCTTTATGATTCATAAGATATTATAGGAGTCCAAGTAAAGAAGGAAAGATTGGTCAGAAAAAATGACCAAAAAGCCCTAGATGTTGAAGGATTAATGCATAAAATTTGAATAGGTAGAGAAAGGAATGGGGAGGATATTCCAGGACATGAGAATAATATGAACAAAGGCATGCGACTGAAATGTATAAGTTATATTTGTAGATGAGTAGTTGGAGGAGTGGAAGAATGTGTGTGTGATGGTGGTATTAGAACATACTGCTGGCAAGGTGGAATTTAGGACTAAGGAGTTTGGACTATTTCCTAATTTGAAGACAATTGGGATAAAAGTGGTCTTATATATTTTTGTTATTTTTCAGGAAACTTGGGCTCTATTTGGCATAGGGTCAGACATCCCATAGTGTTTGATAGAGATATAATCATTTCATGGAGATGCATGGACTATAGCTTCGGTTTTGTAATAATCATTATTGGTTTATCACTTTCCCTATCTCTGGCTACTTGTTGGGAAATTGTTTGCTTGCCAGAACCCCAGAATGTCCCTCATCCAAACTAGAGACTTCAATAGAACCACTTTTCAAACAGATGATTTTGGATCACTCAGGTTTCCTTCACTCATTGGGGTTGGTACCTAGGGCTGCCCACACACAAAACATGCCAGCTCTTTGCATTCCTAGGCAAGGTTTAGCTCATCAGGGTGGAGGTTGAGGGTAGGGCAGCCCCTCCAGGCATAGCACATGTGCAGCACCTTGCTGCTCACCCAAAGAACAAAAATTACTAACAATTACATGCAATTAGCAATTGAAATTATTAATGGTGGTGAAAGAATGTGTCTATTCAACAAGTAATTAGTTGTAATTTTTAGTAATTGAAAGTAATTTCTAGCAATTAAATCCCAATTTAGTATATTTTATGGGTGTTGCCTTTATTCAGGGGATGCCTCTGATTTTTTTTTTTAAATTACTTCATTCAGTAACATTGGCTGGCTGGTTTTTATAAAGGGGCAAAATAGATAACCAAACTTTTAGGAGCACTGGCTTAAATAACAAGGAGGTTAGTCATTCCCAATCCATTGGGTTATTTTTCTACTTGGAGGGCTATGAAAGGAATTATGGACCCTTGCCTTCTTAATGCCAAGGCTCTGCAGGAGAGAGCTAACTTTCCCTGAATTTGTTCACAGTCATTTAAAGAAGGTTGGGCAGTGGGCCTACAGGGAAGAGTTGGCACCCTCATTTCTGCTTCTACTCAGATCTCTTTGGAACTTCATCTCTCTAATACCTCCTGTTGGGGCCATTCATTTTGCCACTGCCTGCATGTGGTCTACAGCTGGCATCCACTTGAGTGCTTCTTGCCAATGCACTGGGCAGTGGAAGGGCTTTCAGAAGCTGTGGCTTTTGGCATGTTGGGTACTGTGGACTCAACTGCATGACTAAATCATAAATGCAGTGAAATAGGATCTGATTCTTCCTCATTATGTCTTTCTCCTCATTTCCTATTCTTTTAAAAAAAAATCTCTTTTGCCTTCCAAACTGGAAGCCACACATTTTTAGAGAAAGTGTGTGTGAGCACACACACACACACACACACACACACACATACACACACACACACACACACACACACACACACACACACACACACACACACACAGGAATATGGGATCACTAAGCTCACCATAGGAAGAGGAGGTAGGAAATCTAATAATTGATAGATTTAAATATGAAAAGCAGCTGTATGATTGTCTTTGTCTAAAGGAGGAAGTGAGAAGATTTTTATCTCTTATGAAGTCTGTCATCTCTTTTGTCAAGTAGTGAATAAATATTCTGCCTAAATTCTTCAGAAATGAAATGACTTCAGTTTATCTGGAAATGGGCTTTATTCCCTTTGCAAATTAGCCATTTCAGCTATGCATGACTTCTTTTTACCATTCTGGGCTGTAATTGAAACTTTAGTAGTTGATACTGCTTTTACATATTTATTTCCTGTTGAAAATAGTTTAGACCCATAGCCAAAGATAGGGAAGATGAAAACCTGATTTGTGGATATAAACTTTTATGTCTTCTCCCCAAGAAACTGCTGTGACCAAAGTGATTTCCTGTTCAACAGAAACCTGAGCCATGCGTGTTTCATATTCCCAGCTACCGCTATGTTCAATAAAACAGAATCTATCACTGGAGCTTAGAGAACCCCCTTTTAAGTTCTTTGAGCCCAGACTGTGGTGAATTTCCCCTGCCAGCCTTCTGTTTATGATAATTAGATCAAGTAATTCTAATCTGATGCAATAAACTGGCCACATGTGCGAGCAAATTGTTGCCAGTGAGATTTAATATTGTGCACTTTGCAAGTTCTAGTCTTGGTACCTTTGCTCCTATTTCTCCTGTGGATAAGACTTCTCCTTGCTTTCCTCCTTAACTTCATCTTTCAAGGCTTGCTCAAGGTCTCTACATATATACATATGAGTGTAGTGGTATATTTAAAAGAGAAGGAAATGATTGGCTAAAATAGTTAGGGAAGGCTTCATGGAATTAACAGACCATGAGCTGATCCTTGAAGGATGGACTCAAGAATAAATAAACAAATAAACATGAATATGCATGTATTATATACATGTCTACATGTGAGTACTATATATATATTTGTATGTGTATTTAACAAACACATATTGTGCTTTGCAAGTCACAAGGTTTTCCCCAGCTATCAGCAAATATTTTGTAATTCTCCTCACCCCATTCTTTTCATCCTTTTTGATGGAGTTCAGCTAGAACCAATCTAAGGGAGTTAAAAATGACTGTAGCATGGGCGTTCTTATCTTTTTGCATGTTATATTCCTCTTTGGCAAACTGGTGAAGCCTTAGGAATCCTTCTTAGAAAAGAGTTTTATATACATACAACAGAATACATAGAAAATGAATTTTGTTGAAATCTGTTTTTAAAAATATTAACAGAATAGTGACACCAAGTTAAGAATCCCTGCCCTAGGTTAAATCCATGTTTTGCTATGTTTACTTTATATTTAATCTTCTATGGATTATTGCATCAGGGATGAATTTACTGTTTTCTGAAAATAATTCAAAGTTATTGGGATATAAACTAATTTTCTGTGTATTCCCTGAGAACATCTTTGGGATGGCTCTAGTAGCAGAGGGGTTAATGAAGCTAGTATGCACATTCTATTTCCATATAGTTTTTGTTTTCTTTATCTATGTCTATATTTTGAAAGTTTTTCTTTTCAGGTATCTTGAGGATATAGAGTGAACATTTGGTATGGAGGCATCCATTGAACATCCAAATGAACTAGTTTGCATTTACACAGGAAGTTTAAGGAAGAAGGTTATTCTTAGGGAGAATGCTATCTGTTATTGGGAAATCTGGAAGAGTTTACACTTGATGAGTTAAACAACACCATGCAGGCATATAGGTGGTTTAATTCTTTCCCCTTACCAAAACTTTAAACTATATTTTATAAAACTTCCCTTATCTCTGTGCCATTCCATTGGACAATAGGTTATTTCCATAGATAAAATGCTATAGTTCAGACAGGAGTGGGATCTGCAGACTAACTGAAGCTAAAGAAATTCTGGTGGTCTATGTCTGTTTCGTGAAAATTTCACAGAAAGGCAGGAGAAGCTACAATAAATTTATTGCATCTCATCTCTTTTATGTCCTTCTGCCAAACTCTTCTTCATATCAGAACTTAATTACAAGTCACTCTTTGCTAGGGTGCCTACTAAGAGTCCCTTAGAGCCTTGGAGTTCAAAGAGCATAAGACAATTCTGACCATATGCTCAAAGGCTCTGTTTTAAAAAGTAACCAAGACCTCCAACCTATAGTTTTTGTGTCTAGTAAATTATGCCAGGAGGAAGGTCAGAGGCTGCGGAAAAAGCTTGTGTTTTTCTCCTTTCCAAATCATTAGTTATGGGTGATTCTGCATGGATACTCGGAGGCACTAACAGTGAGGCATAACCTTTTCCATTTGGGTTTATTTTGTTGTTCTGAACACATGGCAACTGTACCTGCCAACTATCTATCAGGCAAAAATGGTTAGGGAGTGATGTGGTGGATATTGAACAATTTAACGTCCTTTCTTCACTACTTCAGTACAGGGAAAACAAAGGTGAGGTTCTGGACAGTGGAATATCAAATCTATAAGCTGAAAAAAGTGAATTAACAACTCCTTTCCAAATAGTTTACATATCAATTAATCAATAAGCATTCATCAACTATTTACTATACATTAGATATTGCTTTAAGTGCATGAAATAGGAGGAAAAAGCAAAAGCAGTCCCTGCCCTCAAGGAACTTACATTTTAATAAGGAGACAAGTATATAAATAAGAACATACAATATACATGCGTAGAAGATGGAAAATAAGCTTAATAGGGAAGGCTTTAGTAGCTGGGGGTGAGATATTGGGTAAGGAACTAGTAACAGCTTTCTTCAGGAGGCAGCCCTTGAGTTAAGCTTAGAGAAAGTTAGATATTGCAAGAATTAATGGTCATGAAGGAAAACATTCCAGACATAGGGGATAGTTAATGCAAAAAAATGATGATAGGAGAGGTAACATTGTATGTGAGGAATATGTGTAGGTCAATATAGATTATGAGAGATTGATAAAGAGAAGAGGATGGGTTCAATCAAAATGTGTTGAAGCTGACTTTGGCAAAGGGTAGGGATATCTCTTCATCTGATACAAGAACAAAGGAGAAGATAGTGGAAGATGAAGTCAGAGGATATGAGAGAAGAGAAGAGGAGGTTTGTAGTAAATGAATGAGATATGATCCTCAGCTGAGAGAAAAGGAAAGAGATTGCTTTTGGAGGCTTGACGATAGAAGAAATTTGGAACAATAGTTCTGGTGAATGGGATAAAGAATTGATTAGGGAAGAGTAGCAAGAGCAGGCAGTAAGAGCCCTATTGAGATGATCTAGCATATATATGCAGTGAATATAGTTGGTTTTGTTTCTTGCTTTCCTCTAGTTCTGTTCATGGACACATGGGTAGGCATGAAGGAAGAAAATGATGGGAGTATCCAGATTAGTAAAAGGTTTATGGTTGGTAATAGACAAGGGCACAGGGCATTCAAGAGTAGAAGATCATATAAATTTGATTTGTTTTGCCAAGAGTTTGAAATTGGGGTGGGGGAAGAAGAATATAGCCAGAACAGGTATAATAGCCTGCCAAATATTTATTGAATGCCTATTGAATTGAATTGAATATTGAATGCATTCTTTTTTTGAGTCAGCATTCTCTGTATTGGCCTGGATCCTGGTAGGCTTCATCTACTGCCTTCCACATTCCTAGGTATGGTAAGTATGAAGAATAGACTTAGAAATGTGAGGCATATAGAGAAATGGAAATATAAAATATTATGAATAGTTAAATTTTGAGTTCATTAGTATAGAAATGGAACATTTGTAAGCAATGGCAATGATAATTACTGTGTGCAACTAAGTTGAGATGAAGGAGGAATTCACAGGAATTGAGGAGCATATATTGTGACAAGGTGGGGTTGGGGTTGAGGTTGAGTTGGGCAGGAATGAGTGAGAGGACAAATAGGGTTAGAGGAAGGGATTTTGTTCTTTTGCAGTTGAGAGTTCAGTTGTCCAGGAACATCAAGAATAGGAAGAGATGTGCTCATTAACCACTGAGGAAAGCAGAGTAATAATGAGATGAAGGCAGGTGCTTAGAAGGTTTAGGGTCAACCTTCTAAGTTTCAATTCACCCATCAAATGCACTCCCTGTCATGTAGCTGGGTCCAGGGGGGATTCTGGAAACCTTCCTCACAAATCAGGACTTGATTCCTTAGAATACTTTCACTGGATACTATAGAGCTTTGGGTAGAGGGCCATTCTCTCCTTTTATAGCCTGTCAAACACTTTAAGGGCTGCTTGGGTTTTCAGAATGCCTATGTGTCTTCAGCTTGGAATAATTCCCAGGATTTCTGTCTGCATTTGAAACCTAGCAAGTATTTATTGAATATCCACTCTGTGCCTATCCTCTTTCTTTGAATGCACTTCCTTTGTCCTGGCCTGGTAAAGGCTCCTAGTAGGGAGGACTAGAACTTTCTTCAGTAAACTCTTTCAGCCAGTGGAAGATCTTCCCAACAGTTAGCCTTTTCAGAGAATGTAGCAGATGTCCAGGTGAATATATCTATATCTATCTATCTATCTATCTATCTATCTATCTATCTATCTATCTATCTATCTATAAAACACTGTCAACTAGGTTTTTGTGAACCAAGACACTTTGGCTAGAGCCCCAGAACCCATGGTTCTTTTTCTTCTAAGCACTTGATGCTGTGTGGTGGCCGAATATTGAGTACTGTCTCTTGTCCTAATTAAAAACTTTGTTTTATGACTACTTTGGTGACTTTGTTTTTCTAAGTCAGCAATACACGCACACACACACACACACACACACACACACACACATATTAGTCAATCTCAGATTAAGAAACTGCTCTTAATTTCCTCATCATGTTCTATGTAATCACAAATCCTGGGCTGTTTGGAGAAGGCTGAAAAATCCTGTTGACTCCTTCCCCCATTTCTCCTCAGTGAGAAATCACAGCCTAGACCATCTCCAGTTCCTATGTACATCCGTAACCACTATATACAATAAAACAAACAGATGGTGAGTGCTTTAGAGAGGTAGAGGAGAAAGTGCTCTGTGAGATCTAAGAGGGAGATTCATTCAATCATTCAATGAACATTTTATAATGATGGTAATAACTCCCCCTTGTAGAGCAGAAGATCCTTACACATCTGTGATATCATTTGATCTTCATAATAACCAGGATTCAGCCAAAAGTGTTATTCACATTTTACAAATGAGAAAACAAACTCAGAGAGCACAAGTGATTTGCTCAAGGTCATCCAGGTGATTAGTGGCTGAGCAAGGACTAGGATCTACATCTTGTAATTCCTGCTCTAATTCTCTTCCATTATATCACATTGATTCAGTTAATACCATTTCAACTTTAAATATTTCCTCTTTACATTTTTTCTCCCATTCTATCCTAAGTCACCCCACCCCCATTTTTTTTCTCTTTTTATCTCTAACCAACCTTTAATCTCTTGGGGGCCATTTCTATAATTGAGATCCCTACAAAAACACAATACAGTCCCTGATTGTTCTAATTCTTCATTCATAAGATAACATTTTACAAGAACACATTAAAATTTTTATTATAAAATTTTTTCACTTTCAAAAACTACAAAAAAGTTGCCTCATGGAAGTTTCATTACTAAAAGTGAATCAGCATTTGCTTCTATCTACAAGACATAAAGGAAAGTTACTAGAATCTCAATTCTCATGAAATTTAATCGATATCAGGGACAAGTAAGGTCACTTCTAACAGTTTTAAATGAAATAAGGTTTCCTGCCTTGAATCAGTTGAAAATGTAGACTTAATCAGTCTCATGACTATAGGAAATGTTATAAGTGGTAAGAGAGCAAATTGGACTTGCTAAAATCTCACAGGACTGTATGAAATATCAAAGCAAGACTAGCTTTTGTATTTTCTTGTAGGATAATATTGAAAGTTACACTAAAATCTTAGCAGCCTCCTTTTATCATGTGAGACTACAATACTTGCTGGCTCCTAAAGGATTTGTTTTTGTGAGAAGAGCCCTTTCAAAAGTGTGTAGTTTTCTCAGGATCTTCAGAATGCTGAGACCTTGGACACACAGAGAATGGTTTAATGCTTGGTATACAGTAGGGACTTACTAAATGCTTATCCTCTTCTCTACTCGTTTCGATCATGATTACCTAAAAACATATCATAGTAGATGCTTCTTTTTTTTCAGTTGATTATTTTCTTAATTAACTGGCAACATGGTATAGTGGAAAGAGCACTTATTGTTGAATTGGGGAATGTGTTCAAAACTTTCCTCTGATGTCTTCTTGCTATGTTCCTTTGGGCCAGTTGCTGATCCTCCATGGGACTGAATTTCTCTGTCTATAAAATGAAGTCTAGATAGCCTCAGAGTTTCCCTCCAGCCTTTTAGATCTATGAGTTTTATCTTAGTTTTATTCTGATTATAACTGCATTCAGTGACTAATTCAAGAGACCCATGGTATCATTTAGTCCAACTTCCTCATTTTACATATGGGGAAATTGAGGCTCAAAAGGCACAAGTTATTTGCACAAGAGCACATGGGGATAAGTGGTAAAGCCATGATTCTAAGTTTCTGATTCCAAATCCAATGTTATTTCCTAAACCTTCCTTAATTAATGCCTTATCTACATAACCACCAAGGTGCCTTTGTCGAGCTCTGCAGGTTGGGCATCATTCTACAATATGCACCTGTTTTCAGTATGCTTTCTTGCAGAGGCTTTGTCTTTTTTTCTCTGTAGACTTTAAAAGGCAATTTTGAATGTAACAAAAGATTTAAAATTTTGACTCTCTACTTAAAAAAGTAGTCTAAAGGCACTGACTGTGATGATATTGTAGTAGAATTCCAAAAGATAGGGATGGAATTGTCCATACTATCATTGCTGCTGCACTTAATGGTCTATTAGCAGCTATGACTGGCTTGATGCATGGGGGCAAGTGGCTGTCACAGTGCCTTCTCTTCCAGCCAGATTGAATCATTTGCCTCAGACCAAATAGGATCAAGGAATAAGGGTGCTGAAAACTTCCTGTTGGCAGAGGAGGTAAAGACTAGGGGCCACCTATAAATAAATAACCTGATTGCTTTTAGACATCAAAAGAGGATATTTTCTTCTGTAATCATATTATTTTGGAGAAAACTTTACTGTTTAATGCATTTTCCCCTTTTCTATTCTTATTAAATGGGCTGCTTAGTGGTGCAGTGGCTAGAATGCTAGGACCAGAATTAGGAAGAGTTGAGGTCAAATCCAGCCTCATGCCCTTACTAGCTGTGTGACCTTGACCATATCACTTAATCTTGTTTGCCTCAGTTTCTTCATCAGTAAAATGAGCTAGAGAAGGAAATGACAAACCATTCAAGCATCTTTGCTAAGAAAACTCCAGAACAAAAACAACCTCTAATTCATTTATCCCCCTTTATTTTAAATTTACAGTAGACACATTTGTAGATGAATAGGTGCATAAATGGTGAATAGTCTTCATTGTATAAGATACTAAGAGCATAAAACAATTAGTATATAGTAAAGTTGTATGACAGGCGTATTTTCCTCTAGGTACTACCTAGTAAGGAAGATACTTTGCTTAAAAAAAACAAAAGCAAAAAAATCTGTCAAGGTTAAACCTTATTTCTCAAGGTTGTTAAACTTTCAGAACAAGAAGAGTAAGTGTTTACTCTAGCTTTGCCCTATGCTTTATGCTGCAGGGAAGAACATTTTAAGAAGTGATTTCAGTAACCAAGAGTCTGGTTTGGAAGACAAAGCTCACACATAAAATAACAGCAAATAATATGGGAGAGTGTATTATTAAATTCTAAATTGTGTGGTTGAGACTCAAGTTCAGCAGGAGTTCTGAAGTAAGGAAGACGAATGAGGGAAAGTCAGTGACAGCTTTCTCAAAAAGGCAGAATCTGAACAAGAATTTGAGTAGTAGGGTTTGGCTGTGAAGAAAGGAAGGCATTCCTCCGAAGAGAGATGAGTCAGTAAAGGCATGGAGATGATGGTAATGAGGCTCATTGATTCTGGGAAGAGAAAGGAGTAGAAGGAGCTTTCTGTGAAATAATAGATATAAGGTTGAGTGAGGACAGTGGGACCCAAGTACAGTAGCACCTGGTTTTAGATGAACTCAACACAATTGATTACAATAGAAAAAAAGAATAAAGGCAGAAAAATATGTAAAATAAAATATTTAATCATGTGCTAAATCCTCACCATTTTCTCAAGCATCTTAAAGTTTTACAGCTGTTTACCAAATCATACTAATTCTTTCTCTGAGAAGAGTTAGTTTAACTCATTCCATTGTCTGGCACCAGGCTCTCACACCAGTCTTTGTCCAGAATTCTCTCTTGTAAAAAACCCTGTCCTTGTCATAGCAATGTTTCTCTTTATTTCATTTACACCAATTAGTTAATAATAATGGCCCCCCAAATACCAGAATAGTGATGATGGTACCTCTGATAAGCCTAAGAAAAGTTGTGAAGTTCCTAGGTATGTTTGTAGTACTAATATATATTTTTAAACCCTTGGCTTATCTTAGCATCAATACTAAGTATTGGTTCCAAGGCAGAAGGGCAGTAATGGTTAGGTAATTGGGGTTGAGTGACTTGCCCAGGATCACACAGTAAGAGTCTGAGGCCAGATTTGAACCCCACACTTCTGTCTCCCAGCTTGGCTCTTTATCCACTGAGTTGCCTTACTCTCCCTATAACAAATATTTCTTAAATAACGGAGTTTCCTATTATGTACAAATTTCAACTTGAGCAAAGGGTCATGGAATGTATTGGTGGTAAAAAATGAGTTCCTAATATAGTTATCAATTGAATTGATACCATAGATGATATATAATGTGAAACAAAGAAAAAGGCACTGAATGGCCGCCAGTCAGAAGACCTTGATTTGAGTCGTAACTTTACCAATTATAAGCTTTTTAACTTGAAAAGCCCTTAGGCTCACCAAGTCTCATCTTTATCCTCTCTAATATGGAGATGGTAATACTTACTTTACCTATGTGGAAAGGCTGTTAAAAAGTATTATTGATTCAACTATGTATGCTATTATAGGGGAAAAATGAAATGTTTGGAGCAGGGAGAACATGTCATCTTTACTTTCAATTTGGCAGCATTGTGTAAGATGAATTGGAGATCCTTAAGTTTAGAAAGGCTAGTGAAGGAGCATATGAGTACTATTTGAAAAATATGGAATAGGACTGTGATTTTACTGGTATTCTTTCATTTTTATGTGGTTCCTCTGGACAAATTCCCTCTCTTAGTTTCACTTGCCCAGAGCACTGTGAAGCTGTGAGGTGCCCAGGAGTTCATAGTCATTATGTGTTAAAGGTAGGACTTCTGCTCATATCTTCTTGGCTCTGAGGCCAGTTCTAAAATACACACACACACACACACACACACAAGTGTGTGTGTGTGTGTGTGTGTGTGTGCTAGGTGGCTGAAAGAATAGGGGTCCTGAATCTGGAGTCAGGAAGGCGTAAATTGGAATCCTGCTTCAAGTATTTACTAACTGTGTGACCCTGGGCAGGTTGCTTAACCTCAGTTTGCCTCAGTTTCCTCAACTATAATATTGAGATAATAATAATATAATAATATCTATGTCTCCCAGAATTGTCATGATGATCAAATGAGACATTTTAAAGCACTTAAGATAGTTACTACAAGGTGTAGTAGATACCTAATAATTCTTTGTTCTCTTCCCCTTTGCTCTGCCTCTTACTACAAGGAGGATCAACCTTTTTTTCCCCCCTATTCAATTGAATTGAAAAGTGATGTTGATGACTAAGAAGTTGGAATGATTTCACCTGCAGGAAGAGTGAAATAAAATAATAATAACTTTAAATTTAACAAGGAGGAGGATAATTATTTTCTTGTCTTTTGCCTTTGAGGATAGAATGTGATAAAGAAGGCTTAAATTATAGCATGAAAGATTCAAGTTAGCTTCAACGGTTAACTTTCTGAAAATGATATTAAGTGCCCAACATAGTAAAAGGAAGGAATTAATGGAACTCTCTTCATTGGAGATCTTTTGAATAGGACTCATACATTTTTATATTGGATACCTTAGATATTACCTTTTCTAAAACACTAGGAGTTGTTCTGTGATCTGGGGGACAGAGGGTTTGGGGAAAGGGGAGGAGGGATCTTTTCAGCCTTTTGCTTTTATATCCAAGCACTGAGCACTGTCCAGGGTTAGCCAAGCCAGCTGTTAAATGTGGGATGGCAGCCACTCTTCTTACTTGTGGAACAAAGACTCAGATATATAGTATTTGCTTTAGAAAAGCTGCAATTTGCAGGCTGAGCAACTCCTTTCAATAACAATGTCATAAGGATATTTAGCACTCAAGCTCAGCGTGTGTATTTGCAGCTGCATCATTGACACTCTTATGGTCTATATTGTGTCATTGATCCACTAAGAAATCTCTAATTAGCCCTTGGTATGATAGACTGTAATTGCTTCAGAGAAGCTGTCATGGTCTATTGTGTTGAGAATCCACATGCCCTGAAGAGTACTCAAATAAGCCCTCACACCATGGACTGTAGTAGAAATGTCTTCAAATGCAATCCCCTGGGTCAGCAATCTATGTTTTTACATAGCCTTTGAATATATATTTAAATGATAGATTGGGAAGAGTCAATAGTATTAGCTTTTGTGTAATTCTGATTTGGGGGTGGGTTAGGGACAGAATAGTAAATATAAAACTATTTGCAAAATGGACAGAATGAAAAAATGTATACCACAGTCTTGAATGAGAATTAAATTGAAGAAAAATTGTATTTGGCTTATTTTATTATTTTATTATTGTTAGAATTTAGTATAACCTTTTTTGTCTTTTGCATATCTAATGAAAGAAGGAAGGAAGCAAATAAACATTAATTACTCTCCTACATGCCATGTATTGTGCTAATCATTTTATAAGTTATTGATTTGTCACAATAACATAGGGAGAATGGTACTATTATCCTCTTCATTTTACTTTTGAAGAAACTGAGGCAAATAGAGATTCAAGTGAATTGCCTGTGATCACATAGCTAGTAAGTTTCATAATGGATTTGAACTTAAATCTTCCTGATTCCAGGACTAGTACTTTATCTACTTTTCCACTAATCAGACAAAGGAACTAAAGTGGGTGCACTTTAAATTTCTAAAACTTGGAAATTCATGTCCTCTTTATATTAAAGAAAATGGACTCTCTTGAACCTAAGGATAGCCTATTTAAAGAAAGACAATGTGGTCCAGCAAAAACAAACAAACAAACAAAAACTCTGGATTTAGAATTACAAGAACCTGAGTTGAAATCCCATCTTGTCTGTTAGTACCTATTATCTTGGGCAAGACCTTTTCACTCTCTGGACCTCCTTTGAAAACTTTTTCTGCAAAGGTAAAACAAGGGGCTTATACTAGACTTATACTTCTCTCATCTGTTCCAATGCTAAATCTGTGATCTTAAAAGTAAGAAGGATTGTAGTCATTCATCCATCTACTTATTTATTTATTAAAGGATGAACACTTATTGAGTTCTAGAAACTGAAGAATTTACAGAGATAGATAGTACTTGTCAAGAGCTGACTACCATTGAATATTTGTATTGATCATCTAACATGGGCAAAACACTTCTGACACTTACTAGCCTTGTGAGCCTACACAAAGTCACTAAACATATCTAAGACTTATCTGTAAAAAAAAAGGAATAATAATAGCTAGAGTGAAGGGTTGCTATTAGGCTCAACTATTGTTTAGCTAACATTTGTTAAGAACCTACTAGTTTAAATTCTGGGGATACAAAGAAGTTCTCTACCCTCAAGGAACTTACATTCTAAATGATAATGAATATAAATAATTTTGTAAGTTATAAGTATTATATAAACACCACTTATTAATATTATTGGAGAGTATGTTGCCTGGTGAACAATAAGCAGCCTGAAAGCTAAGAAGACCAGGGTTTAAAACTCTACCTCTGACACATACTGATTCTGAGACCTTGAGCAAGTCATTTCACCTTTAAGTGAACCAAGCAATTCTCTAAGTCTATGAATTGCACAAAGTCAGATCTATCTTGATAAAGAACATTCCCTTCCCTAAAGTAAGCTGGCCTCTAGTCTAGTCCCTTTCCAGGTTATTATCTTCATAGCATATGACACAGTTGTAGGTATATCATACTTGCTGACTTGATTAAATTTTGATGTGTGGAGGGTTAAGGGATGGACATTCTCTCAAGCCTCAATTTTAGCAAGTTTGGACTTCTGAATGGATTTCTTTCACCTCCTTTCCGGTAATTACATATTTTTTAAGTGTAACATGTTAATTAAAAGAACTACCATTGCATTGTGTGAATATAGTATATTCATCTAGAAAACAGGGTATAGAGGTAATATTTTTTCTTCTTGCAGTCTCTGTCTCCCTACTGATTAAGCAGTCTTTAAAATACCACAGTGAGGTGTAAACATTTCTGAACCTCTTAAATTAAAAAGCTTCCTGAGTGTTCGGCGGAAGCTTCTGCAGGTGTAACAGCTGTGTAATGTATAAATCATTATAAACAAGGCTTGAAAGTAAGTTGGGCATTTATACTGCAGCTTCTTTGCCCTTTTCCAGCAAAGAAAATTGAAAATACCAATGCATCTTGAATTCAGAGACTAAGGAGAAAAAAAGCAGGATGTGAGATCACATAGGGTGGCAGAGTTCAGTGAGAACCCAGCAAGTTGGGAATATTAAGCAGTTTTGACCCATGCTGAGCTGAACCTGGAGAGCAGATTCCCCAAGCATCATCCCTTATGTCAGGACCCTGATTAACAAAGACATTTAAATAATGTCACCGTACTTCATCACAATTTGATCCTATTTTTCTTTTGTACGACCAATGAATGTATTTTTTTTTAACTTGACTTATTTGAACTCTGTCTCTTAATGGTGTCAGACATTGATACTTTGAGTTATTAAACTGGATATGAATTCATTCTTTGGAAATAACAAAGCCTCTTTCTCCTCTTTGATTAAAAGCACAATATTATAGTGGCTTTTGATATTATAACCGCATTCACTTATTGCGGGAGCTTTTACTGAAATTCACATCAAGATCTTGATTCTCATTGCAACAGAATGTTCCTATTGATTCTACCTTTATTCCAGCTTTTGTCTCAACCTTGCCTAAATATTACATCGTAGCTCCAGCTGTACTACATGAGACATCACCAACTAAGATCATGGAGCCTTCCTTAACCTACAAAACTGAGGGATAGCAAAAAGATTTTCATCTGACTGAATTCTTCTGCCTATTTTCCTTTGTGTCAAACTCTCATCCTGTCTCTACTATATAGCATGTGTCTGAGTATGCATGGGCTAATATTTTCCCTGGAGAGTATGGAGAAATTTAATGTGAGGCTAGGAGAGAGAAGTTAAATGACAAAAGCCACATTTGCCTTCTGAGTTTGTTTAAATAATTTCAAGGTTCAGCGGTTTGTCCATTGAGCTAAGTGACCCACTGGCTTATTTTGACTAGGGTGACACAAAGAATAGCAGATGCCATCAGGGTTTAATTCTGGTGGCAGTACCCAAGCAGGGAAGCCTAGAGAAGGAAGTTTCCTTTGAAATGGCCTTGGCCTAAAGTGCGTTTGGCTTTAGGTGTTAAGGAGGATTTCTGGGTTTACTGAAGAGACACAAACAACATTATTTTTAGTGGATTATCATTCATTATATGCCTCAAGTCTGCAAGGGACCTTGCTAACCTCTTGAACTTTGCCTTCTAAGGAATTTGTGTTAAAAAAAGATTCTATTCTATACAAGTTTAGTCAGATATCTTTTCCCCTTTCTGTTGTTTTTCTTGTTTGTTGCCTCCATTTCTGGAGAAAGGGAGAAGGGGAGTCATGAGATTGAACTCTCCTGTAGAGATTTTTTTTTTTCTGATTCTAAAGTTGCAATGATCACTTCTATGAAGATAATTCCAGAGTATATATAACCAGCACCAATCTTTTCTATAAGTTCTAGTACAGCATAATCATCTGACAGCTGGACCTCTCTCTTATTGACTCCTGAAACTTGACATATCCAAATAGAACCCATCCCCCTTTAATGAATAAATAACTGAATGAGGAAAAAAATCCAGAAAACAAAACCCAACATGTTTTAATGTGTACAGTGTGTCAAGTGGCATGATAAGTACTGAAGATACAAATGAGATAGTCTAGTCTCTCAAGGAGCTCACATTCTAAATGAGGGTGACAGTCTATTTAGGATAATTTAGCTTTAAGGCAGATGGGAAAGCTCGTAGATCTTAAGGAGTCAGTAGTGGAACGAATATTAAGACCTTTGAGCCTTTACGGTACGCTGGGGTGCCTATATATGGGATGAAGAGTCTAGAGGTGACTGGCTTACAACCATAGTGAATGACAGCATGGGTCTAAGGACTACAATTGGGCAAAGGAGGGAGAGAAGGCAGCCTCATCTATAACTTGATGGAGAGGAAGTGAGTAAGATTAGAGAAGATTCCAACTTTCCTTTTTCTATTGATGTTTCAATTATTTCTTGGTCACTTGGATTCAGGATCTTAGACTCATTTAGTAGGGGAAAAACTACAAAAATAGACAAACAGAACACATAACACTATATGTGTACCAGATAATTAGAAAAAAGTGCAATCTAGGTAAGTACAACTTATGTTGATAGAACTGGGGTAAGAGAAGGCACATGCTGTCCCATCAGAAGGGAAGAGTCCCACCTATGTCATGTAAGGTACTAACTCTCCTATATTGAAGTCAGAGAGGTGTTAGGAAAGGCTTCCTAGAGCTCAAAGATTTTGAATTGGAAAACATTCCTTCTTTCTGCTTCAATCCAAGTTCAAGATCACTAAGCATAATAGACTTTTCCATCTTCCTCACTTTCCTGAACCAGTCAACTGCCAAGCCCTATTGATTCTAAAATACTTACAATAGGATGTCTCTGACACCTTTCTTATCTGTCCTCTTTCTCTCCATTCATACTACTGCTACTCTAATTCAACACCCATTGCCTGACATTTAGCTAGTAAATACTCTCTTAACTAGTCTCCTTTGTTTTTTTTTCTCTCCACTCTTTCTTTTACCCACTGGCCAAAAGACTCTTCCTAGTATTCAGGCCCAACCATTCTCCTATTTAAAAACGATTCCCCCTAGTTTTTTGCCTTCATTTCCTGGAGAAATATCAAATCCAAATACTAAAAATATCAAATATCATAAGATCTTTGCATCAAGAATGATTGTAGACATCTGGTCATTCTAGAAAATCTTTCTCAAGGAGAAATTATTTGTTCAGAGTCACTTGGTGGGTATACATTTGATGTGGGTTGGCTCTTTCCAGTAGATTACAACTTTCATGAAGACATATGTTACTTCAACATTATGACAAAGGTGTGGAGGTTAAAATTAATATGCAAAAGCTAAGTATTATGCTTTATTAATAACAATCTAACATAAAAACTAGAGTGAAAGGGTGCTAAACTAACTTTAGCCATGCTCATGCAGAAGAGAAAAAGAGGGAGGAGTTACAGAACTTATAAAACAATAACATGACCACGCAAATGTGGAGGCTCAGGAGAGATTATAGGGAATTTTGGAAAATACTAAGGGACTTCTGTGGGATGGAGTCCAAAGGTTCAAAATATCATTTTATACATACACCCCTGTGATCCATTGGGAGACCAGTCTCCCAATGGATCATAAGAACACAATCAACTTAAAAATTGCAATAATTTTTGGATAAAAGGAAAAGAGAACAAACTCAATGATTGCTACATTGACAAAAAGTCAATTAAGGGGAAGTTCCTTTTGGCATAAAAGTATACATTCAGAACAAATACTTTCAACCCTCCATAGTTCAAATTAGCAGATCCTAAAGTTCAAAATGGATCTTCTGGTGTAGTGCGTGATCTCTGCAGGCATGTTCATGGCACCTTCTCAAACAGGTTCGTCTTCTGGATTCTGGGAGGTAGCGAGTTTCTTATCCTAAAATTACTCAAATTCAAATCAAAGTTCACAACAATAACATGGTCCCCCCCGAAGTGGATAATAATCAACACAGGGATCACTCAGGGGTATAAGCTGTTTACATCTGCTATATGTTTCTTTATTGCCCATTGGGTGGATCATGTTTTTAAAACTGATAGTCAATATGCCTATAGAGCTTCAAGATTTACGAAAGGCTTTAAGTTGATTATCTCATTTGTTACCCAAACATCCTTAAGGTATTAGGTAGGCACTATTATCTATTTTTTATAGAAGTTGAAAATGAGGCTTACAAAGATGGTATTTTGCCTGTGCTTACATAGGCAGTAAGTGTTGGAGATTGGATGTAGTATTTCCCAACTAGCTTATAAATTCCTTGGATACTTTGATTTTTAATGCTCCTTCTCCTCCTCTTCTTCATCATCTTCTTGTAGATGATATTACATAGTGCTTTAAGCTTTGTAAACCACTATATTATCTCATTTAATCTTCATGATTTCCCTGTGTTGATAGGTCGTGCCAGCATAATTTCCTATTTTAAATATGAAGAACGTAAGACATGGAATGATTAAGTGACTGGCTCATGATGGTCATTCAGAGCTGCTGCCATCTCCATTGTCAATGATATGATCATAGCTCCAGAACTGGAAGGAATCTCAGATGTCATCTAGTCTAGCTCCTTTATGTAATAGATGAGAAAAAAAGAAAATAGAGTTCAAAGGAAAGAACTATCTTCTTTAAAGTCACACAGTAAATGGCAAAGCTGGAACTTAAATTCAACTCCTCGGATTCCAAGTTCGATGTTTTCTCTACTGCACTACACAATCTTCCTGCTGCTATTTGTTAAGAGGCATAGAAGAGATATATCTGGGAAGTCTAATGCCTTCATAGTTATTGAGTTACTGTAATGATGGAACTCAATCTCTCTTTTGCTATAAGCACCAGTGAGTCTTACATTATTGTGGTAGAAGGGAAAATTTTGTTGTAAAAGGCCTGGATTCAAATTCCACCCTACTATTTACTCTCCATGTATTCTTGAGTAAATCTCTTAAGATCTCTGGGCCTCAGTTTTTTATCTGTAAAATTAGAGGACTGGAGAAGACAAGCTTGGAAATACCTTCTAACCAGAATCTAAGATCCTATGAATCACACCAAGTAAGGACTGTGAAAGATATTAGTGAGCAAGCTGTTTTGCCTTAGGGTCAGAGTTCACCTGATCACTATTGATATTTCTTTCTTATTCTCTACTTGCTATGTGGACTTAAATCTGCTTAAACCCTTGAGATTTGAACCTAATATCAATAGTAACTGACAGAACAGTTGTTAAGCATTTACTATTTCCAAGGCACTCCAGAGGGTGCCAGGGAAACAAGATGAGAAAAACCACAAGTCATTCCCTTAAGGAGCTTAAAATCTATTAGTCAAGGTTGTCCTTTGCTAGATGACCCTCCAGGCTCTAACCTCTTGCTTACATGTTCTTGTCATAACTCCTTTAAGATGAAATCCTAGTGGTTGTCCATTCAGGCCCTCCTTTCCTGATGCTGCCTGTATTTCGGTGTCCCATAGCAAGTCTTCTTTCCTCACTCAAGTTCAAAGGGGAGTTTAAGCCCAGCAATGCAGATATGCTTATTCCTGCCAGTAGACCCCATTGAATGCCCAGAATTCGACTTTCCTCCACAATGAAAAAACTGAAAACAGCATGGGCCAGGGCGACTCCTGACATGACTCCTGACATCAGCCAGAGTCCAAGAAGGAACCTGGAAAAGGAGCGGATGGGTACCTGTAAAACATGAGGAAGATTTTCAGATATGCCTTTTGGGCCCATTTTCAGCTTGAAAGGTGAAACCATAGAATCAATGCATCCCTAGAGAGAAGCTTAACTCTCCTAAAAACAGATCTTGGGCTCTTTCAAGTGTTGAAAATTTGGGCAACTTCCATCCCCCCTGCTGAATTTCTCAGAGGTAGAGCCCCATTCCTGTTAGGATGAGGATGAGCCAGGCTTTCTTCTCTAGGCACATTGTTTCTGACCTGTCCTAAACCAGAACCCAAAAAGGAAATCTCTAGAGACTATCCTTTCAGTATTGACAGGCAGATCCTTTCAGACCAAAGCAGCTCAGATCACATTGGAGAAGCTTCAATGAACAATCCAAGCCTTTTGAGCTTTCCCCCATCTCTAGGAGTAGACAGCACTGAATGTCATCAGAAACTTGTTAACATTTGAAACAACTGTTCTGTCCTTTGAAAAAAACATTGAGTGGCTCTCAAAAGGCATCTGGTTCTGGCTGGCAACTTGACTGCTAATAATAATGGGGAAGGTGCCTTTTTTTCATCTCCAGCATTCTTGCAAATTAACCCTTGGCGCACTCTTGGGAGGTATAAAGTTAAGTAGTTAGGTGCTACAAGTTGCCACTTACAGAATTCATCTCGGATACCATCCCATCTCAGTTATGGGGCAATTAGATGGATAAAGTGCAGGACTTGAGGTCAGGAAGACTTGAGCTCAAATATGACTCCAGGCACTTATTAGTATGTAACCCCTGTTAAGTTACTTAACAGATGTTTGTCTCAGTTTCTTCATCTGTAAAATTGGCACAATCATATTATATAACTCCCAGGGTTATTGTAAGAATCAAATTAGGCAATGTTTTTTAAAGCACTTAGCATAGTACTTGGCACTTAATAAACACTGAATTCCATCTTCATCATCTCTTTCCAAACCTCCCATGGTTCACAGAGTTGTATGGTAATAAGAGAGTCAGCTAGCATCCAAGAATTCTGGATAACTCCATCCCTATTCTTCTATTGTCATTGTATGACCTTGGTCAAGTCAATGAAACTTTCTAAGTATGTAGATTGGGAATAATAATACCTTTCTGTGCCCATTTTGTTAGTTGATGAAGAGTGAAGAGCCAGGAGGACAATTTATACAACAGTAGCAATAGTGTAAAGGAAAAAGAAAAAAAACTTGGAAAGATTTAAGAAGTTTGATAAATGCAATGACCAGCCAAAATTCCACTGAATACATGATGCTTCCTAATTTCATAAAAGAAAAAAGACATAGTTAGGGTACAGAATCCATATATGGATAATATGAGAATATATTTTGCTTGATTATATATTTTTGTTATGAGTTTTTTCTTCTTTTCACCTGGGGGAGATTCAAGAAAAAAAAAGTAAATATATTCTTGTTAATTGAAAAAAGTTTTATAAAAGGAAAATTTTAGGGGTTAAACAAAAGGGCTTATCATTATTATAAGTGACTTTATTATTTCAGTCCCTACATGGAAGATCCCAAATGAGAATTCCTATTCCTTTCTATGAAATTCAATTAAAAAGACATTTATTAAGCACTTACTTTTTGCTAATTATTATTCTCTGACCTGGGAATACAATGGTAAAAGTAAAATCGTCCTTCCTCTCAAGGCGCCTATATTTTATTAGAGACACTTCAACATTTTGCAGTCTTTCAAAGTGTCTTTAGCATTTCAGTATCTCTGGCAAATCTATAGTCATCAATGGATATCCTGTAGTTATGTGGATAAGGGTGTAGAGGAGCTTGCTGCTAACTCATCTGGTACAGAAATATTCCCTAAATTAATCACAGGATTGAGGGGATAACTTTCCATTGTAAAATGGAATAGATACTTTTTGATTTCACACTGTAATCAATAGTCAATCAGTCAATAATATTTATCAGGCTCCTGCTGTATATCAGCCATAATGCCTACTGCTAAAAACCCAAATGAAAGAAAAAAATCATTTCTTGCTCTCTGGAAGCTTATGTTGATGATTTACATGGACTTAAGTGGGGAAACTATTTCTATTTTATTTGAAATGGAAGCTTCCAAGAAGTAGACATATCATACTTCCCATTTTTCCCTTGTACTTAGGGACAGGAGCACAGCCTCCTGGAATTGCCTGTCTTTCAGACTTATGTAGTTTTTCTTCTTCATCTTCTCTTCCTTGTGGCTGGTAAGAAAAGCAGTAATCTCTTGATGTTTCTCCAAGTGTCCTCTCTTCCTTCCCCGTGGTCCATGAGATGCTATCAGTCTAAATTGGCTCTCTTTCCTGGGGTCATCTTCTTCCATAGGATGTTGTAGTGGGAAAATCCAATAAGTTAAACTTCTCTGGACAGAAGAGGATGGAAAGTTCCTTTTTTGGTGAATTGAGTTGTGGGTGACTATAAGAATGATGGAATCCTTACTAAGGGTAGAAGGTGGAAGCAGGAGCCTTTTTGGTTGGGGTTGTGATGAATTTGAGGGGGTGGTTGAGCAAGCAAATAGGAGGACCCCAGAGTGAGTTAGGAGGGGGAAAGAGCAGGACTAGAGACCATGATCTAAAAGTCCTCCCCTATGAAATCACAGATTCTTCCAGCTGTTTGCAGTGATTAGAAATACTTAAACATAAAACAGTAGAAGACCATGTATGATATTTGGAAAGAGTATCTTAGCATTAGTTCTCTAACAACCAATATAGGGGGTAAATTTCTCTTCCTTGTATGGATTTCTTTATTCACTGTACCTATCCTTTAAGTTGCAAAGAAAGTTTCAAGGTGAACGACAATTCTACCTAATGCTGTATTCTTCTTTTTCTCATCATTTACTACAATTTCTCCTTGGCCCTACATTTCAAAACTTCATTTTAGCACACTATCACTGTCACTCATATTCATCTAATGTTTTAAAGTTTGCAAAGTACTTTACTTTTATCATTTTACTTGATCCACACAACCCATTTAGTGTACTTGTGTTGTTCTACACATTTTGTAAATGAGATCACTGTGACTTGTCCCTGGTAGCAAAGCTTATAAGTGCCAGAAGCAGGATTCAACACAAAGTGTTTTCTCATGTCAAGTACAGAACCCTTTTCTTGCTATTATGCCCATTTGTGTTGTTCTCTGATGGTTTCATGTAATATAAATCATGACTTTTCTTCTGGACTATAATCTCATAAGAGATAGGAATAATATCTTCAACATTTACTATTCTTCTTAATAGTGTTAAGTGACAGATATTCAGAGCAAGAGGTTTATCCATCTCTCTTTGACAAAGATACAGTTCCATAAACTATTAAATGTTTTAAAGCAAACTGGAAAAAACCCATAGTTCAGGTTTAACTTGAAATTTAAATGCAATACATTCCAATTTTAGCCACAAACCTTAGCCACAAATTATTTCCTCCTTTCCCCCTAATTAGACAGTTTTATTGCTGGCAATGGATAACAAAGAGGCTGTGGCTAACCTTTAGCACTACAAGGTATTCTTTTTCTCTAATTATGAATTCAGGATCAGTTTTATCTCATGAAGAAATGACTAGGCCCTTGGTGAGAGACCAATGTTTTGGTCATTACTAGCTATGTAACTTTAATCTAAATACTTAACTTCTCTGATCCTGGGATTCCCAATGGGTAAAAGGGCACCAAGCTTGGGAAGCTTTTTATAAACAATTGAGATTATAAGGCTAACATTTTTTAATTACACAGAAGAAAAGTCCAATGGAAAATGTGAGACATCTTTCAGATAGCCAGTGTCCATAGGAAACACTGTGGAAATATTAATAATCAAGCCAGAATTTTGATTACTTGTTCTGGGACATTTCTTTCATGATTTCAGTTGTGCTTTATAATTAAACTACTCCATATTATGCAAACAAATTATTTCTAGGATTGAAAGGTACATCTTTTTCCCCACCAAAAACTGCCATTTGTAAGGTTTTAAGTTATTGTCATATTTGATCCAAATGATAAAGCTGATGAATGAAGTCCTTATTTCAGAAAATATAGGTTAAGAGGCTGTGGGATGCAGTGTGTGTGTGTGTGTGTGTGTGTGTGTGTGTGTGTGTGTGTGTGTAAATACTTTTTAGTCTGAATCCTCACACATAGCTATATTCTAACTCCTAGGTCAATGTTTGTGTCTTGCTCTTTCAGGGAGGAAGAGTAACCTAATCCCATTGGTCTTTGCCTATGGCTCTCCTGTGTTCATCAGACTTCAGGCAAGGCTTGTTGAGGCTCTCTGTCATTGAGGATTCCTGGTCTTTGAAACCTTTTAGAACTATCAATAGCCTCATAGTTGCTTCAGGGTGTTAGCTGGCTATGAATGCATAAATAAATTCCTGAGATCTCCAGAATTTTTTTTTATTTAGACCCATGACCTTTGACTGGTGCTTATTGGATTCTCTTTATAATGAGGACATAATTTCTTATTGTAGAATCACAGTGTCAAAATGGATATTGAGGAAAGTATTATTAGATAGCTTCTATTTCCTCAAGGCTTCCAGTCTTCTACCCTTTGGAGGATATGAATTTCTGAATGACTTCAATGTCTTATTATGTTCTATCCATTGACATCTCTGTGACTACTGTAGGTTGTCTTAAGCATTTCATTTTGTAGATCTTACTTACCTCAGGTGGTTGTAACCCTTGGCAATGATTTTGTGCTTTGTTTGTATTTATTGTGGTTGCCATTTACTCTTCCCTGAGAGAAGAGAAATGGATATTTTCAATTAGCTATTTGTTCCTGATGCAATATATGACCATTGTAGAGTATCTTTTTTGTTTTATTTCATTATTTTAAAGATTTTCTAAAGTACTCTTTTACTAAAGGACTTCAATTTCCTTTTACTATAATCGAATAATTAACATTAAAATGGTAAATGGAGAGAAAGGGAAGATGGCTAAGCTTTGGGGGAAAAAAACCACCAATAAAATATTTTTAAAAGTAACTGTTCCAGCCACTTCCCAACTGTGTGACCCTGGGCAAGTCACTTGACCTCCATTGCCCACCCTTACCAATCTTCCACCTATGAGACAATACACCGAAGTACAAGGGTTTAAAAAAAAGTAACTGTTAGGCTCCCCAGTAATCTCTGAGTAACCTCTGCTGTCAATTCATTTGTTTTCCTCATCTTCATTTCCCCTGCACTAGATCCAATGATACACTGTCACTGAATACAAAAGCACTACCTTATATCCATGGAAACTTTGGACTGTTATCCAGAAGTCACACTGGGATGAATTTATGCCTTTTCTTTCCCAGAAACAGTCTTCTTTCTCACTTCCTAGCCACATCTCAAAGACATGCAATTAGTTTTACTCTCCCATTCTTTCTAGATTCTCCTGTTTCCCTGAATAGAATGTAAGTTCTTTGAGGCAGTGACTGTTTTTTATAGTCAAACCTTGGTACTCAAACAGTTTCAGGAACACATTGAATTTGGTATTTGATGCATTTTGACAAGGAAAAAAAGTCTCAGTATTTGATGTTTGTTTGGCACTTGTGTTTACTAGAACTTGTTTGTGTCCTGATCTCAGGAAGCATATGCCCATTCCAGCCAAAACAAAGGATCACATGTTAGTTCAGGAGCAGAAAGAAAAACTCAGTGCTGAGGAGCTGCAGAAACTTCAGAGGGAGCCACAACAGCTAATGGTGGGAGAGTTTTTGTCAGATGAAGAGAAGGCAAAGAAGGATGTTCCCACTCCATTAATCAAGAAAATATGTGCAAAATGAGTGCAAGTACAAAACGTTGTAGAAAACTATAACCCTGATAAAGCTTTAAGAAGCCAAATTGTAAAATTTGTTAAACGATGAAAATTTTGAAATGCAGACAAAAATGTTTATATTATTGGTTGGGTTTCTTGTGAAGATTACATCTGGTGAATCTCAAGCAGAGTTCAGTAGTGATGAGGGATAGAAAAGAGAAAGAATTCCAGAAGGGCAATTGCCATCAGATATTATGGAAGGGGACTCCTTTTCCAGACAATAAGATTTCTCTCCATTATCTCCTTACACAATGAACTCCTCTCCATATGGGTAAAGTTAAGTTAAAATTATTTTATTTTATTTCATTAATTTTTAAACTTATGTCTATGTGTTATTAATATTTACTTAGTAAAACACAACTCCAGTAATGTATAAGGTGCTTTATGAAATCTAGATTTTTGGGGTGTCTAGAAAAGATTAATCCAATTTACATTATTCCTTTTTGGTACTGACCTGCCTTCAGGAATGAATTAATGATGAAAACCAAAGTAGCACTGTATTTGTAAGTCTAGCATTTAATATAACAACTGGCACCTAGAAGATGGCTAACATATGCTCCCCCCCACCCTTTGGTAACAGAATGTTGTATTGTTATTTTCCACTAGTCCTGCCAGCTCCCTGGCCTTTGACCACTATACTTTTCCTTGGGTCTTGAAATACCTTTTTGCCCTATCTGTTGTGAGGAATCATCTCCCTGGCATCTTACTGTCTTTTTAAAATTTTTTAAATATTTTCCATGTTTCCATGATTCATTTTTTCCCTCCCCTCTTCCATCTCCCCTTTCAGAGTCGACAAGCAATTCCACTGCATCTTACTGTCTTCATTGCCGATCCTTCAATTCCTTTAGCTCTGCTTCTGAAAGTGTGTTTGCCTTACTGGCTGTTCATTTGTTATGTTGCTAGGAACTGCATTTGCTGATCTCTGTGGTCCCAGGTCCTTGGTGTACATTCTATTGCCTCCCTCCTCTTATACCCTGTGGTCAGCAAAAGCTTAACTCTGAACTAAAGAGGAAAGTTAGAGGTTTAGATCTGCTTTATGTTAAACCTGGGGATCCAGTTTGAATACGAAGCACCCAGGAAGCCGTGTCCTTTATATGCTCTTTAAAAGAAGAGACTAAATCTTCCCTTTGCCTCCATGTCTCTTTTAGTGTCTCTTAAAGCACTTTGCTACTGTGTAGACTTTCAGTAAATGTTGCAGACTGAATTGTATCTGTCTGGTTAACTAAGCCTGGAACCATCAAATATTATCATTTGACCCACCTACACTCTCTCACATCTCTCTCTGCTATTTATCTCCTCTGGGAAATTGGGGCATAGACCTACTCACCTTCAGAGTATTCCTCATCCAAACTGGCAGGAAATACACTGACTGATTTTTCCCACTCTTATTATTGATCTTCTTTCCAGATTATTTTTAGGTGTACAGTTTTCCAGAGTCCCCTTTCCATAGTCTGGCATGAAGAAATCATCTTTGTTCCTAAGAACATTTCTCTGCTGGGGCATGGAGAACTCAGGCTGTTCATCAACCTTATCTTAAGAGTTCTCCTAGGATTAGACTGACCACACCATTACTAATATCATTAGGTATCATTGTACATAAATGTTTGAAAGAGCCTTTTAATATACCTTTTTCAAGTCATTGGACCTGTCTTCAGCAACCTGAATAATCATATCAATCATGTTCAACATCATATCTTATCCCTGCTCCTTACTGACTGTGTGAATTTGGATGAGTCTTCCTTGGGCCTCAGTTTTCTCATTTGTAAAATGAAGGTGTTGGCTCTGATCATGCTGAAGGTTACTTCTGGTCTATAATCCTGTGTTCACAATGAATTTCTGTCATTGTTTTTTAATTAATAAGCAGGTGAATCTTCTGGAATTATATGTAAAATAGTATTTTGTATATTAAATCTACCCAGCCATTAGTTTTTATTGTGTGACTATAAGGAATGATAGATTTACCTAGATGTAGTCAAGGGAACTGTGTTTGAATCCTGGCTCTACAATTAACTACCTATAAGTCCTTGAGTAAGTCACCTAATCTCCTTAGGAATTAGATTCCTCATCTGATTTATGAGGTAGTTGGACTGAATAAGCTTAAGGTCCTTTCCAACACTCTTTTCATGCTCCTATATATTCTTAAACATGCAATCTTTCAGTGAATTGAATGGAATACTTTTGACAAGGAAATAAATCACAATGAAAAAGAATGGCATCTCATTTTACAGAAGGATTTTATGTTTTAGAACCCTGTGAGAATTGGCAATGCAAATATTGTTTTCATTTTACAGGCACAGAAATTTTGCCTCAAAATAGGCAAGTGATTTTTCTATGACCATACCAGCCATTCCATGCCAGTCAAGATTGAAACCCAAACTTCCTCATGCCAAGCCCAGAAGTCTCTTTATTCCTGTTTCAATAAGACAGAATGTCTACATGTCCAGACAGCTGGGATTTGGGGTATTATAGCTCATGATAATTGGCATTCCCCTCAACTACAGGGGCAATATAGCATTTCTGATATAACCGAGGACTCCCGCTCCTAAGTATGTGCCTTTATAGTAGGACTCAGGGCAATTAGAGGATAAGGGAGCAGAAAAATGTACCAGTTTCTGGTGCTGGAAAGTAATTAGTACCACATGATGATGAGGATGATTTTTCATCTTGAGATTCCTTAAAACATATATGTGTTTACATATAGTAACACTATATGCATATGTAACATAGAAGAGTAACTCATTTATCACCAAGGAATGATATATTTCCAAATAACTGAGAGGTAGTTTTAGGGGATTAATCTTTTTTTTTTTTTTTTTTGGTAAATTTTAACTACTGATGGAAATCATTTTAACATGTATTGTTCGCTTCATTACTTTAAAATTCCCAGCTTTCCTGAAAATCTTTCTAAAAAGTATGAGTCCTGATTCAGTTGCTTTTAATTGCTAATCTGAGTAAAGCTCTTGTGTGCCCTCCTCCTTTGATTTCTGGAGGGTTTAGAAGATGGGCAAGATCCTTAAGACTCATGCCTAGCCTTCTGGTTTATCATAGGGCTAAATCCTTAGACATCCACTTCCCCAATTTTCTGTTAAAAATCTCACCTTTTATTCCCTCCTGCCCTCTGTTTCAGTCAAACCCTAGTAGATTGCTGGCACAATAGATAAAGGCCTGCATATACTTCATTAAGATAGACCCAAACCCTCAGGAATCTACTACCAAGATAAGAGACTCCATTGCCTTAGGATGTTTTCTTAGCAGAGAAAGAGGGAGGGACCAAGGAGAAAGGAAAACTTGATTATCTGAAAGGTAGAATGATATAATCTAAATCATATGTGTGTGGGTACAAATAAAGTCTCTGAACTGGGATCCTCTTGCTAAACTTGAACTGGGGGGAGAAGAGCTCTTTTGAAGCACCCCCTTCCTTTCCAAGTCTCAGGATACCAGGCTTCTACTTTAGAAATATGCATATGCTGAATAAAACCAATGTAGCCAAGATTTGAAGGAAAGGAGAAAACTGGGGAAAATTTATAGAAGTATCATATCTAAAATAGGTAGAAAAGTTTGTCAGATTTATAAGAATATGAGACATTCCCCAATTAATAAATGGTCAAAAGATATCAATAGTTTTTGGGTGAAAAAAATCAAAGCTATGCATCACTATATGAAAAAATGCTTTAAATCATTGATTAGAGAAATGCTAATCAAAACAACTTTAAGATATCATTTCACAGCTTTCAGATTGGCTAAAATGATAAAAGGGCAAAATGACATGTTGGAGTGGATGAGGGAAAATGGGGACACTAATACACTACTGGTGGAACTGGGAACTGAGTTAACCATTTTGGAGAGCAATCTGTAATTATGCCCAAAGAGTTATAAAATTGGGTATACCTTTTGACCCAGAAACACCACAATTAGGTTCATTTCCTAAAGTGATCAGAGAAAAAGAAAAAGAACCTATATGTTCTTATGTATTTGTAGCAACTGTCTTTGTGGTGGCTGAAACCTAGAAATTGAGAGGATGCCCATGAATTTGGGATAGCTAAACAAGCTGTGGTATATGATTGTGATGGAATACTTCTGTGCCTTGAGAAGTAATAAGCAGAGTTAAATTAAAAAAAAAACATAGAAAGAATCACATGAAATTATGAAGGCTGAAATAAGCAGAAAGAACCAGGAGAACATTATATACAGCAATAGAAATATTGTTTGAAGAATGACTTATATATGCCCGCCTCCAGGGAAAGCATTGATAAATAGAAATAAACAAGGCATAATTACTCTCTCTCTGTCTCTGTCTGTCTGTCTGTCTGTCTGTCTGTCTGTCTGTCTGTCTCTGTCTCTGTCTCTGTCTCTGTCTCTGTCTCTCTGTCTCTGTCTCTGTCTCTCTCTCTCTCTCTCTCTCTCTCTCTCACACACACACACACACACACACACACACACACACACACACACACACACACCTTTTTTTAATGATGTTTTCTCCAGTGCAAGAAGAAAAGGAAGTGAGGAAGATACCAAAGAATTTTAATGTATGAAACAAATAAATTATATATTGGATTAGCATCCAAGTTATCTGGATTTCCTTTTGTTGGACTATAGAATTGGAACATTTCCAAACTTTTATAGATAGCAAACTCACTTTATTGCCTTAGGAAATAAAATAGAATCTGATGGACACAACCTAGAATTCAAAGATCTTGCTGCAATTCAGGTTCATAGTTACAAACATCAGGTAGATAATCTTTAGAAATGCAGCTGTAGATATAGTTATTCAGTCATTTTAAGTTGTGTCTGACTCTTAATGATGTCATTTGAGGTTTTCTTGGCAAAGGTACTGATTGGGCTGGTTTCCCATTTCTTTCTCTGGTTCATTTTACAGATAAGGAAACAGAGGCAAACAGGATTAAGTGATTTACCCAGGTTTATACAACTAGGAAGGTGTCTAAGGCCAGATTTAAACTCAGGAAGAGGAGACTTACTGACTCCAGGACTAGAATTCTATCCATTGTGCCACCCAAATGTTTTTTTGCAGACATAGTTTAGGAATTTGGTCTGAATGTCTACTGTGCCCATAACACTGTACCACAAGAAGGACGAATGTGGACTAAGTTCTCAATCTGTTTGTTTTTTCATGTGACTTTCTCCTTAAATAGAAAGAAAAGAACCCCCTATCCTTATTCCACATTCCAGCTAGTTGGATCCTGAAGTTTTATTGTGTTAAGTTATAACAAATTATAGAGCTCTTGAGATGTTAAATTTCATGCAAGTAGAGAACACCTGGATCCTGTGGAAAGGAGGCTACATGCTTTCTTGGTTCAAGATGTAGCTCCACAGGGAAACATCCTTAAGACCCAGAGTTACCTATAGCCTCTCTCCTTTGAGTATTCTTGAATAAAGGCATCTTTTAGATGCCTTGTTCCCCAGACACACAGGCTGAAGTTTGTGTGGATTCACATCAGCTTACCTTGTGAATTTGTGGGAAAAAAAAAGGGAGAGAGGAAATTATTTAGTCTGACATTGTGTAGTGTTAGATTTAAATGGACAGTGGTAACTTTCTCAGCTGTGCCAGGTCTGTGTTGTTGGGTAAGGAGCCCAAGAAGAGACATGAATGGCAAATAGGAGAACTTTAATTTAGGCAGTCTATAAGTTATAATACAAGCAAATTATGTGCTTTGGGAAATCTGCTATTCTCTTTATATTCTGCTTCATAAAGCCCAGTGCTGGTGTCTTCTGAAGGCCTAATATCTAATGGAATAATAATAATGCTATTTGTAGGAGTAGTAGGAATGGGGGTGGCCGTAATATTAATAATAGTAGCAGCAGCAGCAGCAGCAAAGTGTGGATTTATATAGTGCTTTGAAGTTTGGAGAGTACTTTGTATATAAGAATCTAATTGAAGATAATAAAAAAAGAGTGACATTATTGAGCAATCTTCCTAGTAGGTAAAGGATTAAGGTGTAATAAAAAATATGTACTCAATAAAAGCACTTATTATATTTATATATATATATATCCATACACCCACATGTATGTATATATGTATATATATTATGTATATATGTATATATATATATGGAGAGATATAGTTATAGATATATATGTGCACACATTCTGTGTGAACTGGGGTTCAAATGGTTCTTACACTTCCTTATGTGTCACTAAGGGCAGGTTACTTTACTTTTAAGCCTCAGCTTTCTCTTGTGAAAAAGAAAGGTGGAGGTACTTGAACTCCCTATCACATAGGATGGTTTTGAGAAAAGCCTTTCCTAGACCTTAAAGCTCTTTACAAGAAAAGGATTATTGGTTGATTCCCACTTTCTTTGTTGTTTCTGTCCATCAAGATGCTGCCATTTCACCCTGCCCTCTGCCCCCATTTTGCATCTATATTCTATTTTCCTTTTTTTCCCTTTCTGGACCTCACAGATGACCAGGGCTTTAAAAATCAGTCAGAATTGATTGTGGTGTGATTGAGATTAGGATTCAGATCCCAACTCTGACTTTGCCAGTACATTTTTTCAAGGGCAAAGGCAGCATCTCTTGTCATTGATCCTGCAGAGCATTTTAAACAGAAGTGACATTTACTGGGACTTGTGCTAAGGATTTATCAGTGCAATATATTTTTAGCAAGAAGGGCTACTTCAGCAAACATCTAAACATGAGGCCAAACCCAGCAATATTCACCCACTCACTAACTATCTCCATAATAGTATGGATTTAATAAACTTAGTAAAGGTGTTATTGTCCTTTAAAAAAAAGATAACAGCATGAGGTAGTAGAAGGAACACAAGACTAGAAGTTATGAGACCAGAGTCACGTCTCTGGTTGTGTCATTCATGAGCTTTGTGTCCTTGCAGGAGTCACTTAACCTTGACCAAAACTCCCAGTGGAAATCGACCTCTGAGACCACATAAACTGAATCTGAATAAACACCTTTCTCTGCAGCATGCCTGAACAGTGGGCATCTGTCTTTTGCTGAACAAGTGAGGATGAACTTGCTGTCTCCTGAGGGAGCTCATCACACCTCTAGATAGCTCTAATCATTAGAACCTTTGTCTTTACATCAAGTATATATTTGCAGCTCCCACCCATTGTTACTGGTTCTGCCCTCTGAAGATAAGCAGAACAAATTTGATTAATTTTTTTCCCTTGAAATTGTCTTTGAAGGCAGATATCATGTCCAATCCTACCCTGACCTAAACTAGATACTCAGTAGCTGTCCAACTGTACTGGCCTTCCTAAAAATGTAGTACCCAGAACTGAACATAGTACTTTAGATATAGTCTGGATAGGGGTAGAATACAGAGAATCTAGAGTTTAGACCCCAGGATTGTCTCTCTAGAGTTGGAAGGGACTTTTGAGCATTTCGAGTTCAAACATCAAACATTTCAATTATATAAAAAGAAACCCGGACCAAGGAAAGTTATGTGACTTATCCAAGGTCACATAAGGATCAGAAACTGGATTTGAACCCAGTTCTTTAGAAGACAGAGTTAATACTCATCCCTCTATATTACACTGCCTCTACCTCTCAGTGTAACCAAAGATGTTATCAGCTTTCTTAGTTGGCATATATCATTATTGGTTTAGAATGAACTTGCACAGTGAAACCTATGGATTTTTTTCAGTTAAATTACTGTCTAGACATGTCTTGTCTATCTTGCATATGTGATGTTGATTAGTTTTGGATTCCACATTTAAAACTTGATATTTATCCCTATTTGATTTGATGTTATTCTGTTTATTCTGACTCTTTGTTCTCTCCAATCAGTATATATTTTTCAGATTTAAACTCAATCAACTAGTGGCTTAGCTGATTTTGTGTTGTTTGACAATTTGATGAACTTGGGACTTATCACAGATCCTTGAAGCACTCCCCTGGAGACTGCCTCCCATGCTGACTTGGAATCATTAATGGCGATTCTTTTGTTTCATCCATTTAACAGTGTCAAATCCACCTATTTTAATATCATATGGCTCACATTTCTCAATATTTTTGCCAAGAATAGCTTCAGTAAGTCTGTCAAATGCTTATCTAAAATACAGGCATATTCTCTCTATAGAATTCTCCTGATCTGTCAGCCTAGTAACACTGTTAAAAAGAAGAACTGGGATTATTCTAGCATGACCTCTTTTTGAAGAATTTATGGTTCTCATAATGTTACTATTATTTTTTATTTCTAATATTACTATTACTATTATTTTCTTTTCTAGACATTTGTGGACCACCTATCTAGTAATATGCTCTACTTTTTGGAGGGCAATTTGGAACTGTGCCCAAAGGGTTATAAAACTATGTATACCCTTTAATCCAGTAATACCACTTCTGGGTCTGAATCTTAAAGAAATAATAAAAATGGGAAAAGGACCTACTCATACAAAAATATTTATAGCACTTCTTTTTTTTTAAATTTTAAACCCTTAACTTCTGTGTATTGACTTATAGAAAAATATGGAACGCTTCACGAATTTGCGTGTCATCCTTGCGCAGGGGCCATGCTAATCTTCTCTGTATCGTTCCAATTTTAGTATATGTGCTGCCGAAGCGAGCACTATAGCACTTCTTTTTGTAGTGGCAAAGAACTAGAAATTGGGGGGATGTTCATCAATTGGGGAATGAATGAACAAATCGTGGTACATATTGGTGATGGAATACGATTATGCTATAAGAAATGACAAGCAAGATCATGTCAGAAAAAGCTGGAAAGATCTGTAGGAACAGATGTAGAGTGAAATAAGCAGAACCGGGAGAACATTGTACACAAAAACAACAATATTGAATAATGATTACATGTGCGAACTTTGCTACTCTCAGCAATGCCGTGATCTGGCACAATCCTAAAAGACCTTTGATGGAGAATACTTTCCACCTCCAGAGAAAGAACTGTTGGAGTGATCTTTAACATAAGCATATTGTGGTTTTATTTTGGGGGTATTGATTGAGTATGGTTTTATGACAGTGACCAATATGGAAGTGTGTTTTGTATGACAATAAAATAAAATAAAAATTTGAAAAGTAATATGCACAGAGGTGTCCAACCTGGTCTTGTTGCCCGAGGTTTGACGAAACAGAATAAAATGTAATTGGGAAATATTTAGGAAAATAAAAATACTGTAAAATGTAGATAACATTATATATTTAAAATTAAGTCAGTATATGGCCCAAAGGTATGCATATATATACATATATATATATGTTAATAGATATATATANATATTGAATAATGATTACATGTGCGAACTTTGCTACTCTCAGCAATGCCGTGATCTGGCACAATCCTAAAAGACCTTTGATGGAGAATACTTTCCACCTCCAGAGAAAGAACTGTTGGAGTGATCTTTAACATAAGCATATTGTGGTTTTATTTTGGGGGTATTGATTGAGTATGGTTTTATGACAGTGACCAATATGGAAGTGTGTTTTGTATGACAATAAAATAAAATAAAAATTTGAAAAGTAATATGCACAGAGGTGTCCAACCTGGTCTTGTTGCCCGAGGTTTGACGAAACAGAATAAAATGTAATTGGGAAATATTTAGGAAAATAAAAATACTGTAAAATGTAGATAACATTATATATTTAAAATTAAGTCAGTATATGGCCCAAAGGTATGCATATATATACATATATATATATGTTAATAGATATATATATATGAATTAGTAGCCCCCCTTTCAACTGAGTTTGATGTCACTGTTTGAGAACACCTTCCAGAATTAAACTCATTGGTCTCTTAAAACAAAGTAAAAGACAAAAAACAAACAAAAAACCCAAAATAACATTTATATTCTTATTCAGTTATGTGCTACCTCTCCCATCCTCCAAATCTTTCAAAATTCACATAAAAAAGTAATTTAAAAATGATATCTTCATATGGAAATAGGTCTTGATCTTGACACATGTAAAACCCAGTGGAATTGCTCATTGGCTATGGGAGGAGGGTGGGAGAAGGGGAGGGGAAGAAAATGAATCATGTAACAATGGTAAAATATTATAAATTAATTGAATAAAATTTTCAAATCACAAAAAAATCATATCTTCTAATTTTTAGAGTAACCACTAGGTGCTGCTATCTGTCATGGTTAGTTCTATAGAGGAGAGAATAAATAGCCCAAGCTCTTTAGAAAATTTTGGATTTGCCCCAGTGTATGACTGTACATTGGGCACTTCAAGGGCCATGAATTTTTCTTGTTCCATACCTCTCCCTCTCACTCTGGAAGCCATATATTTCACTGAAATACTTGATGTTCGAAGCAACTTGTTTCTTGATTACTTATGACAAGGGTAATTGGTCCTGAATCATGCATCTAACTACTCTTTTGGAGTCCATAAAAGTTATGAATAAAATAAAACCCAAAGAATTCCCTCTCATTTAGGTTAGACCAAAGTTGGATTCAAGAAAAAAAAATCATTCCTTCTTCCCTTGACAGTCAGACTGTCAGGTATAAATACCATGTTGGTACTACAAATTATTCATAGAATACTTCACTGCTATGTCTATATTGACATTTAAAGACAAAAGATACAAAAATTATGATTGGCTATAGTTTTATATAAAACAAATCATAAGTTTGAATGAGTTTAGAGAGATGGAGAAATTCTGAAGAAAAAAAAGGAAGAAGGAGAATTAAGAATTAGATTTCTTTTGCTTGTCTCAAAGGAATGAATATAGTGAATAGCCACAGTCTATTCCATCTACCCCCATCAGTGTTGTTTTTATTATGAGAGGAAATTTTAGCAATAGCCTGAAATGTCTAGACTTTAGTTTATGAGCTTATAAAATATAAAAATGATGGACTCATAGGTGTGTTTGTGTGAGTGTGTTTGTAGCAGAGTAGCTGCCACCACATAGAGGGAGATTATGGAGGAAACAATATACTAGAGAAGATAGTATGGAATATACTAGAGAAGATAGTTATGGTCTGTGCCTTGGCAAGAAAAGAGTCACCTTGTCATTCTGAGAAGGGGTAAAAAAAGAGTAGGGACAGACATCTGAATGATGTAAGATGATGTTTTATTAAAGTGGAAGTGTGTATCTAAAAGCATCATCACACCAGATTCCTTAGAGCCTGGATTTTTTTTTTATGGCTGGGACTCAAGATATTATCTCTTTAAAGCATTTAAAGAAAGAGAAAGGCAGTAGCTATTGCCAAAAGAAATGAGGATACTTCGAAGCTACCTTTAAAGAGAAAATAAAATGTTAAGAAAACTAGAGTCTCTTGGATTAGAATTTCTATTTATACTTTAGTCAAAGAGTCAACTATGAAAGACAGGGAGGGCCAAATGAAGTGTCTTAATTGATAAAGTAATGTAACTTAAATGTATAATGTTCCTGAATGATTTTCCTTCTTCCTCTGTGCCTCCTTTACTTATATTTGTCCTTGGAGAAGTTTTATTTTGGACTCCGATGCAAGTTTCTTGGGTATAGAACTCAGACAAGATTTTGATGCAAAATGAATAAAATATTTAATTTTCATCTTAAAATCAATACTGATTATCAGTTCTAAGGCAGAAGAGTGGAAAGGGCTAGGCAATAGGAGTTAAGTACCATGACCAAGGACACACAGCAAGGAAGTGTCTAATGCTCATCTTGAACCCAGGTTCTCTCATCTCTAGGTATGCCTCTCAATCCATGTAATCACCTATATGTCCCATTCTTAACAATACATTTGGAGTTCTTTCATGTTTGTTTGTTTTTTTCAGTTTGCCTGGGTCAAAGATTGACTCTGACAGGGAGGTCACAGGTAATCACATAAAGTAGTGTTGAAAGATTGATATATACCTTCATCTTACTTTCTTAGATCTGAATTTTTAGGTTTAATTATTTTCAGCAAGGTGTCCAAACTTTTTTACTCAAAATACAAAGGCACTATCTACCACTGACTTTTTAAATCATATTTTTATTCATTTGTTTATTTGCATTAATTTAAAATATTAATTCTAAATCTCTCCAGCCCTTCTCCCACCCATTGAAAGACAAGCAATTTTATACTCATTATACATGTGAAGTCATGCAAAACATATTTCCATATTAGCCATGTTGCAAAAAAATAAGATAACTAAAGTGAAAAAATATGCTTCAGTATGCCCTCAGAGTTCATAAAGTGACTTTATGAAACTGTATAGTTGTTTTCATCATGAAACCTTTGGAGTTGTCATAGATCATTGTATTGATCCGGGTGGCTAAGTCTTTCACAGTTAGTCATTATAACAACATTGCTGTTACTCTGTATAATTTCCTCTTGGTTTAACTCCCTTCACTTGGCATCACTTCATTTAAATCTTCCCAGGTTTTTCTGAAACCATCTCCCTCGTCATTTGTAATAGCACAATAGTATTTCATCATAATGATATATACAACTTGTTCAGTTATTCCCCCCAATTTATAAGTATCTCCTTGATTTCCATTTTTTGGGCACAGAACTCAGTCAAGAGTTTTAGCCATCACAAAAGCTGTAATTATTATTATTTTTTACATGAGTCCTTTTCCTTTGGTCTCTTTGGGAGATAGACTTAAATACTGGTATTGGTCCTTCACAGTTAAAAGCTATGATTTTGCAGTGGTATTTAAAACTGAACCAATTTTATATAGCTTAAAGCAATGTCGAAATAGAAATGAGGCACTCTCAGGCCTTACACTATCATGATAAACCTAGAAATATTAGCAGATGTGCACACTGTACAGTTTATTTGAAAGAGCACTCAATTGGAAATGAGGAGAATTAAGTTTTTGTCCTATGTCTTCTACTGACTAAAAAGCTACTGTAGCTTTTTTGAGCACCTCAGTTCTTCAGGGTATTACTTTCTTTATAAAAGAAAGAAATCACCTGATTATCTGTAAGGTCTTCCCTATTTTCAGCATTCCATCACCCTCCAACAACATGGTTAAAGTTTAAATATAACTTCTTAGTGTTGGTAGAGGACAGGAAAGTGAGGAGCCAGATATTTGATGCGGAGTTTCTGGAAGCTTTAGATTGTCCCTATCAATGTGGAATGTTTTTTTGCGTTCTTCAAAGAGAAGCAAAGAATGTCACATGAAAATGAAGGTTTGACTAGAATAAAGATTTAATTTTAAATACTTGCATTAGCCAGATTGGAGACATTTGAGGATCTTTTGATTATTCTGCTTAATATATGACTCATGGGTTATGATAGGGATAGTTGAAATATTTCTTGCTTCCCATTACACCTTCCAAATTCTCTTGCCTATTCTCACTCAGCAGCCTCTTTCCTTTTTGGTTCACTCATTTCAAATTTATCATTCATTCCATATTCTGGTAGCTGATATTTACCAATCCCAGAATATTCTCCCTCTTTCTCCATGAGTTCAGCAGCAAGACCACAGACTTTCAGTACATAAAAATTCCATCCTTTATTTCAGGGGACTTCAATGTCCATAGCTGACATTCCTTTAAATATCTTAAATTCCAGCTTCCTCCGTCTATTCTGCAACTATGGCTACTTTTCCATTCTATCTCTGCTCAGGGAAGTCATATCCTCGATCCAGCCATCATCCACAAGAGTTCCATGTTTAAGAATTCAGAATTTGGTTTATCTGAGAATAATTTTTTTATCTTTCCATTTCTCTTTTTCCCTTGACCTGCACTTTACATCCTCTATGTTTACCTGCACTTTACATCCTCTATGTTTATACCACTTAAAAATACCTGTGGTCATAATTCTTATTCTAGTTATGCTCTCTTCTTAATGTTGACCTTTCGGTGAACTGTTTCACCTCTGTACTGTTCTTTTTTCCCTCCAATGAACAAAAATATTTTTCCCTCCCACTTCCAATCTTATTGGAAAAAGAAAAAATATAAACAAAATTCCTGTTACCAATATGCATACTTAAGCCAACAAACTCCCTCATTGGCTGTATCCAAAGAATATGTCTCATGTTGTAATCTGAGCCCATGCACTAGAGAGTCATGTGGAATCATGGATAATCATTGTCGTCCTGGATGGTTAGAGTTTTTATAGCTTTCAAATTTGTTTGTTTATTTTACCATATTGTTTTTGCATAAATTGTTCTCTTGGTTCTGTTCATTTCATTCTTCATCCATTTATTTTGTTTTCCTGTTATTGATATCTTTTGCTTTTTACATCACATTTTTTCCAAAACATATTTCTTTCTCTTGCCCCACTCAGAGAACTGTTCCATAGAGCAAAGAATAAAAGTGAAAGGGTTGCAGAAGGAAAGCAGTTCCATAAAACTGACCAACACTTCAATGGTGAATGATAGACAAAGCATATGACACCCAGAATCCCTCTAGCAATTTCTTTTGTCTCTAAAGGATCAAGCTTGAGAATAACTTTTACTTTTCTTAAAATTTTATGGATGTGTCTTGTTTTCACATTACAAACATTTACAGATTACTCTTATTTATGAGGAAGCTCTTGTAACAAAGTAGAACACAAGTAAAACTAAAAATTCAGTGACTTAATTTGAAAGTGAATGTAACATTTTACCTCTGCGGTGCCCCTTAAACTATCTATTTTTTAAATCTATTTGTGTTTCCCCTAACTGTTGGAGAATTGTATATCACAAGAAGGGGTTTCTACTGAATTTTAATAGGAAATATATGAATAACTTAATATTTTAAGCATTTAATCTTTCAAATGCTCTTTTAAAAAATAAATACAGAGCTTTTATAACTCCTGAAATTATTAAAACTTACAACTACAGTTAGACTTTGGGGACATATTGTAAAATAAATGAATAATATTGACTAAAATAATTTACTTATTTAATGCCATTTCAGCAGACTGAGTTGTAGGCTTAGAAAAAATATGACAAAATTTGTATGAAAAGGAAAGAAATCAATAATCTGAAAATAGATAATAAAAAATGCAAAGCAAGTGGGCCCAGAAGTGTCAAATGTCAAACTGTCTTGGTCAACAAAGCAGTGTTCACTAAAAATAGTTTGATATTAGTTAAAATAAAGGGACTGATCATTGGAATAGTTTCTAACAATATAGGTTTGATAAATACAAGGACTCTAGCTACTGGGATAAGGATTCCATTTGACAAAAACTTCTTGGAAAATTGGGTAGCAGCATGAAAGAAATTAGATTTAGACCTACTCCTCACACCTTATATAAGCTGTAAATGTGGATGTGTCCTAGACATAAAATGCTATATCAGAAACAAATTAGAGAAACATGAGAAAATATTACCAATCACATCTATGAAAAGGAGGAAAATTCATGACCAAACCAGAAATCATTGAAGATAATATGGATAATTTTGATTTGTAAAATAAAAAAATCTGTCATTCTTTGTTGATCATTTTATCATTAAACTCTTTTCATCTTTATCATTTTATGTAAGTTTCAAAATTGTTCATTTTTATTATATTGATGTTATAAATTGTTCTTCTGGTTTTGCTCACTTTATGTAAATTCATGCATATTTTTTCGTGTTTACTTGAACTCCTGTATTTATGTTACATTCTTCCTCAGTGAATGGACATTCCATTTGTTTTATGTTTTTGCCACCTTCAAGAGAGACATTATAAATATTTTTTAATTATAAGATCTTTTCTTCTTTCTTTGATCTCTTTTGGGTATTGATCTAGCAATGGTATACCTGGATCAAAGCACTTGCATTATTTAGTAATTTTTTAGACATAATTTATTTGATTTCTAGAATAATTAACCCATTTACAGATCCAACTACAGCATATAAATGTATTTGTTTTCCACCAGCTCCCTAACATTTGTTATTTCATTTTTTGGTCTTTTTTGGCAATAGGATGAGTGTGAGGAGGAATTAAAATTTCTCTTTAATTTGAATTTTTCTAAGTATTAAGGCTTTGGAGTATTTTTTTTCATTTGGCTATAGATACCCTGGATATCATCTCTTGAGAATTGCCTATTTATAGCCTTAAGCCATTTACCAATTGGATAATGTCTCTCATTTTTATAAATATGAATCACTACCTTATGTATCTTGCACATGGAGACTTTATCAGAGAAATGTGCTGCAGAAATTTCTTTCCCCCAGTTAATTATTTACTTTTCCTTTTATTTTCTTGTCTTAAAACTGATCCCACCTTACCAAACCCTTACTCTGGGTTACTCCAACCATTTACCTCCTGGATCTTATTTTTGTTTTACTGAACATCATTGGAGGAAATAATGTGGCTTCTGACTGAGTCCTCTAAAAAAATCTGTGCTGACTAATCTTATCCTGGACCTCACTACATACAGCAAGACAATCCTATACCTTTGCCTTAATTTAATTACCTCGCACTTCTGGTGTGAGGGTTTGGTGAGCCCCTTTCATAGCTGCTCGTCCAGTATTGGTATCCATCTTTCACTGAACTCTCACCTGAAGCTCCAAGAAGCTGTAGCATATACAGCAGCCACTCCCCATGAAAACCATCTCAGTATTCAGACTAAACCAGATTGAAAATAACTGAGAGGGCTTAAATTCATTGGCAATTTGAGGGAATATCTACCCCAAACATGTGAAAACTTCTCCCATTGGAATGGATGGATAAGGACAATTTATTCTAATAACCATGAAGGCAGCTCAAGCAAATAATGTCAAGTGCTTAGAGCTAGGTAAGACATTGAAAATGCCATGGTCATGTACTTCATATGGCACCATAAGTAATTGTTCTACTTTTGTCTTGCCACTTGATTTGGAGGAATGGAAGAAAGAGTGAGGCTGATGACTTTGTGCAACATTATCTTACTTAAATCTGATTCATGGGCAATTCAAGGCATTAACCTGAGATGTCACTGGTCCTCTTCGAAAACAAAAGAGGAACAACAACTTCACTCACAACAGCTATTTCAAAAGTTTTCTCCTTTATTCAAGTGTTTTTACTCCCCTCCTTTACTTTCTTTCCCCCTTTTACTGAGGACCTTGCTTCATTGAACAAGCTATAGACATTCACTTAGAAATCCTTTTTCTCCTCTCATCCTAATTTCTCATTCCTATTTACATTGTCCCCCAATTCCAAGTTGATCTCAGATTTTTCTTTTACTTAGGCCAGTTTTTCTTCATGTTTCCTTAACCTCCTTCCTCTTATCTTCCTTAGCAGGTTGGCTCTTCTATCATCCTCACTCTTTATCTAATTTTCAATTTCTTCCTATTGGCTGGCATCATCCCAGCTGTTTACCTGCATGCAAAAGGTCCTCTCCTTCCTAAAAAAACCTTCACTAGATCCTATAAGACCAAATTACCATTGGTCTCCTATTTGGAACATCTAGTAGCCTCTTTTTTATCCTCATACTTATCTGATGCCTTTGATGCTATTCACCATATTCACCTCCTTATATTCTTTCCTCTTAATGACCCTTCTGTCTTTTAATTCTCTTCTTACCTGCATGATGGGTCTTTGTTTGTTTGTTTGTTTCTTTTGCTAGATCTTCATCCATTTCATATTCCTTAACTATTGTTGTCTCCTAGGACTCTGTCTTGGACCTTCTCTCTAATCTCTCATATCTTGTGATCCAAATTCTCCTGGATTCAGTTTTCACCTGTATGCAGATGATTCACAAATTTATTTGTCCAGGCTTTATATCTTTCCTGAGCTCTAGTCTCACACCACTAACTGCCTATTAGTCATTTCAACCTGGAAATCCTGTAGACATCAAACTCTAACATTTTCCAAGAGAGAAATTATCTTCACCCCTCAATCCTTCCCTTTAAGCAATTTTCTTTTTACTAGGTAGGATAATACTCTTCTTGAATATCACCAAGTTTTATAATCTGTATATCCCCCTCTATTTCTTTCTTGCTTACTCACATCTCCAATCATTTATTCTTCATATCTTGTAATTACTTTATCTATGGAATTTATTACGTTTCTCCTTTTCTCCATTCACGTAATCACTACCCTAATGCAGGCTCTGATGACATCTCACTTAGACTATTATAATAACCTTCTAATTGATCTCCTTTCCTTGACTCTCTACTCCAATGCATTCTTGATACAGCTGCCAATATTTTCCTAAAACATAGGTATAATTATTTTCCTTCCAGTTTCAATGAGCTCTAGTAGTTCCTTGTTCCTTCCAAGCTCAAATATGAAGTTCTTTGGCATTTGAAGCTCTTCACAGCCAGGTGCCATCTTGTCTTTCTGGTTTTATTGCACTTTGTTGTACTTCATATACTCTGCAGTCCACACATAATAGTCTACTTACTGTTTTTTGTACATAACACTTTATCTCTTATCTCAGTATCTTGGCATTGATTATTCTCCTTTCCTTGTGTACTCTCCTTCCCAACCTCAGATTCTCAGAATCTCTGGTTTCCTTTAAGACTTAGCTCAAAGTGCCCTTAGGATGTTGAAGGGAAATGGAATAAAAACTTATATAGTAACTATTATATTCCAGGCACTGTACCAAGAACTTAAGAAATAACTTATTTGTTACAAGAAGCCTGGGAGGTAGGGGCTGTTATTATTCTCATTTTCCAGTTTAGTAAACTGAGGCAAACATCAGTTGTGACTTGCCCAGGGTTATGTAGCTGGTAAGTGCCAGAGGATAGATTTGAACTCAAGTCTTCTTACCTCTAGGCCTTACCCTCTATCCACTAGGCTCCTTAACCATCCACATATTATTCTGTAACCTATAAATATGATGACTATGCTTTATAGGTTTTCTGGCACATTTCCTCTTTTTAAAAAAGGATTTTTTTCAGGCTAATTCTATTTTTGCTATACTCTGTATATTACTAAGCACAGCTGAATCACCAGTTGAAACCCATACTAGACAATAAGACTTGTTTACTCATCATTTTTCTTTAACAATATTAGGATATCGATCTGGAAGAATCAGTAGTACAATTGATAAAAGCATTAGTTTTGGTGTCAGTAAGATTCAAGTTCAACTCTTGCTTTAAATACTTAACTGGCTGTGTGACCCTAGGTTGATCACTTGAATCTATTATCCTTATTATTCCTTATCTTTAAAATGAATATAATAATAGCACTAACCTGATAGGATTTTCATGAGTTCAAATGTGATCATAAATGCACAGCCCTTTGCAAACCCTAAAGCTTTATATAAATGCTAGCTATTTCTTACCTCACTTAGCCCTACCTTCTTCTTTTACATATGAAGAAACCAAGGTCAGTGAGATGAAGTAACAACATGAAGTTGTGGGAATATGAATTTAATTAATTAAATGAAAAAATTAAATATTCGTTGAACAAATCTGTACCAACTAGCCACCCTAAAAATACATTTAGCAAATGCTTACTCTGTGTCGTGCTAAGCACCGGGGATATAGATGGAAAATTCAAACAGTCTCTGCTTATGGAGAGATCATCTTATCATTTGGGAGACAACAGGAGGTTTTAAATTCTAGTTAGTTATAATGGTCTCCTGATCTTTAGTTTCAGCAGCAAAATGAATGGTATTGCATCTTCTTTAATGCCATTTCCATTGATTCTGCTTTTTTTTCAGTTTCTGATCTTGAACCATTTGCCAGTGTTGAGGATTTTGATATAGAGCAAAACTCTGCTTGCAGCAAATGTCAGATTAAAATTAATTGGGAAATGTTTAGCTAAATACATTAAAATTGAACACCACCAAGATAATGTTATTTTGTGGTTTTCTAAGTCAACATGTGATTAGAAGAGGTCTGTTTCTATTTGAGTTTGCTACCATTGATTAAGTCCCCTCCCCGTTCCCCCAGTCCTGCCTGGGTCTTCAGTCTCTATGATTATGGAGAAAGTGGTGGCTTTATTTATTTATTTCTTGCAGAAGTAAGTACTGGGTCAGTTCTGCACAGAGGCTGGTTACAGGATGACTTTTGGGGCTGAGTTACAAGCAGGATCAGCGATCTAAGGGGTGCTGCCAATTCCATGATACCAGTTTATCGGTCCTGGACTCTCTCCATTGGGGTCACAAGTGGGGTATTGATTGAGGTGGTAGAAGAGGTTCAATTCATCTATCAATACGATGCTTAGCACTTGATCATGCAGAGATATTGTTGGAATCATGCGAATGTGTATTGCTAGAATGACTTTCCTCACTTCTCTTGTGAGGTAATTTACTTATGGTGACATCTGGTGACAAATTATTGAATTGCAACTATCATCCCCACAAGAAACAAATGAAGATCATTGTTGTTCTTAGGAAGTACCAAATTCTGTTAGATTTAGAGCTGTCGTGAACCTCAGAGTTCATCTAGTCAAACTCTCATGCTCATGAGGAAATAGAGGTACAGGGAGGTTACAAAAGATTTATTTAAGGTCACACAGGTAAGGTAGTCAGTGGAAGAATTGGGATTCAAACCCGGGCTCTTTGACTTAATAATAATGGCAGCATAAATAATAATTTTTGTCATTGTTCAGTCTTTTCAGTCACGTCCAACTATTCATGACCCAATTTGCTATTTTCTTGGCAAAGACATTGATGCCCTTTGCCAGTTCCTTCTTGAGCTCATTTTGCAAAGAGAAATAGAGGCAGATGAGAGTAAGTGACTTGCCCAGGGTCAGATAGTCTTCCTGACTCCAGGCTTGGCACTCTATCCACTCTGTCACCTGGTGACCCCCTAAATAGCTAGCATTTATACAGCGCCTTAGAGGCTATTAAAGTACTTAACATACATTATCTAATTTGATCTTCACAACAATCCTGTGAGTTAGATGCTTTTATTATCCTCATTTTAAAGATGAGGAAACTGAAGTTGAGAGAGATTAAGTATCTGAATATGATTCAAACCCAGATCTTCCTGACTCAAAGTCTATCTATGAGCTCTATGACCTCTCAGATACTTTTTTACTCTCAATCTATGATTAATTATCATGTTATGGAGGTTATCTTGGATAACCAAAGGAAAGATCAATGGAGAGAAAGTCCTGGCAGGTGCTATCATGGTGGAAAGGCTTCAAGTGCAGTTTTATTGAAAGACACAGAAAGTCGAGGGTGGTTTATCGCTGGTAGATCAGTCACTGGGAGATAAATTATCTGGCCATGGGAACAGAGAAAATATTTTAAAATTGCCATTGGCCCTGGCATCTCTTTTTAGTTTCTGCAGTGCTGTTAGATGTGAAGAGGAAAGGGGCCAGAAGAGCTCAATAATAATATAATATTAAGACATTCTATAATTAATTATAACTTAGCAATGGGTAGTTCCAGTGTGAATCATATGGTCTTATGACTAAAGACTAGCCACTTCTGAATATATATAAAGTTAGGCCATTTTTTCCTTAATGAAAATATGAAAAATAACATCAAATTAAAGGAAAGGGTAAAGAGCAGAAAATGTTGAAACAACTATAATATGGCCTATTGAACCAACTATTAATCTTTGGGGGGAGACAAGAAATTCAAGGAATATAATAATCTTATGACAGAATAATACTTCTATAGTCCCTGAGTCATCTTTATATTGACATTTTCAATAAGGGCAAGAGAGATAAGGAAGTTATAGCCAAATGGAAGCATGACTAAAATCTTCTCAGAGCAATACATAAAAGATATTGTGTTGTTATGCACGTAAAGTAAAAAAAAAAATTCTTTTCAGGGGAAATATAGTCATCTTGATTCGTAGTGCTCATATAAATAAAAAGACTACCATGAGGATAGTTAGAGATTATGTCTCTCCATTTTTATGAACAGTGGGGAGGGTAGAGAAACTCAGCATGATCCTTTCATTCAAATAAAAATATGCCTTAATGACCTTAGTGGAATGGCAAAAAAAAGTTTTTAAAATGGTGAAAAATGAAAAAACATTGAAGTCTTATAAACTATAAGTTATGTATTCTTCAAGAAGACTCAGTAAGGTACTATATATAGGGAGCATTGAATGACATTTAAAATTTCAGAAAAATAGAAATATGTAAATACATACATACATATATATGTATATATATAGTTAGGCAATTGTTTCCTTGATGAGAAGATGAAAAGTAACATCAATTAAAGGAAATTTGAGGAGAAAATGTTGAAGCAACTACAATCTGGCTTATTGGACAAACTGTTAATACCAGGTGGGTGGGGGACAAGAAATACAAAGAATAAAATAACCACAGAAATTAATATGGACTATCATGACTTTCAAGGTAAGTTTCACCTATGTGAATCACTCGGTAGGATTAAGGGCCCAAAGAAACTATAACCTCTATCAACCTGCAAATATAGAACTCAAGATAATTGGGAAGAATCACAGGGAAATAGAATTAACTAGATATTAATAATTGCTGATCCATTTGCCAGCTCTCTTACCTTTACAAAGTCTTTGTAAGAATGATTTCCAAATTGAAGGTGTTATTTTAGGTGATTAGTCATTTTAATTTGACAAAATAATAAAATACTCATCTTTGAATCCCCAAACTATTGAATGATGTTGGTCACTGGGGCATTGAAACTTATCATTATTGCTTATCATCTCAGTAGTCGGGGAGAAGGGAGGGATAGAATTTGAGCCTGAATTTTTTTTGGAAACTATTTTCACATGGAATTAAGGGGAAACTAAAGAAAATGTAAAAAGAAAGAAAAAAATCATTAGAAAAAATATGGGCTGTAGTAATACAAAAGAATAGGCTATACTGATTCAACATAGATACAACCCACTTGTAAAAAATTTTGGACATTTCATACATTGCTGGAAATCCCTTTTAAGAAAGAAAGAATATCTCTTAAGTGGCATTGTAGGAATTCTATCTGACTCTTTGTCTCAGGTGGTTCTCAGAAGTGATTCTTACACTATTTCTCCAGAATCTAGTCTTTCTCTTTCTGGAGAAATGCAGTGAGCTTAAGATCCACTGACAAAATTCCTGGTGAGGAGTCCCAGCCAATCAAGGGGAGAGAGCATTTGTTTCCAATATACCTACATTGGAAAAATTAAATATGAAAACATCACAAGCATAATAATAGCATATATGCATATACACACAAACACATATACCTACATATATAAAATTTTATTTTTTTAATTTAAATGATTTAAATTTTAAAAATTTAAGTGTGCTTACATGCATATTCATTGAACATTCATATAGGTTCTTAAGAAATGAAAACATGAGAAATGTATATATACACATATGCATATAAATAATGAATACATCTAAACTTGGAAATATCTGCCTAAATGGAGGCATGGTAAAGTAAGCAGAGCCAAGAAAACAATATACACAGTAACATAAAATGGAAAGAACAATGACTTTAAAAAATTCCAAAGTAGATGTAACAAAGTTATAAAGTTCAAACATGACTCAAAAGGAGATATATGAGAAGATATCCCCACCATCCCTTTGTGGAGTTTGGAGGTCCATAAATGTTAAAGATTGTGTAAGTTTTGAAAATTTTTTACGGTTTGAATTCCTCTCCCTCTTTTTTTGTCTTTAAAATCCTACTTATTGGGGGCAGCTGGGTGGCTCAGTGGATTGAGAGCCAAAACTAGAGACAGGAGATTCTAGGTTCAAATCTGGTCTTAGACACTTCTTAGCTGTGTGACCCTGGGCAACTCACTTAACCCCCATTACCTAGCCTTTACTGCTCTTCTGCCTTAGAATCAATTGATTCTAAGACAGAAGGTAAGGGTTTAAAAAAAAATCCTACTTGTTCTATAAAAAGGTTTTCTATGAAGGGGAAGAGGAGCAATACTTGAGAAAACTATAATGATATAAAAACAGAAGACATCAATAAAACTTATTTGAAAAAAAGTATTTTAATTTCAATACTATTTAAATATGATATTTAAATAGTTGATATAAATGGATTTTTCTTTAGATGAATGAGAAGTAAATATTTAAAACCATAAACAAATCTCATCTATTATGGAGATAAGTTAGATGTCTTACTTATAAGATCAGGAGTGAAACAAGGATGCCCATTGTCACGAATATTATTCTATGTTGTACTAGTAATACTAGTAATAGCAATGAGAAGAAAAATAAATTGAAGAAATCAGAATGAACAAAGATGTAGTAAAAGTACTTCTTTTTTGTAGATGATATCATGTTATATAACAAATCCTAGAGATTAAACTAAAAAAGAATTTAAACTACCAGTAATTTTTATCAGAGTAGCAGGATGTAAAATAAATCCACAGAAATTACCAGTATTTCTATATATTACTAAGAATGCCCTGCAAGAAGAGATAGTAAGAGATAGGCAACCCATTTAAATCAACCATAGACAGAATAAAACACATATGAATAAATCTTCCCAAATAAATCCAGAAGCTATGTAAACAAATTTGTAAAATACTTTATGCAAATAAATTAAAATATAAATAATTGGAGAACTATTCATTGTTTGTGGGTGGGCAGAGCCAATATAATTAAAATGACACTCCTACCTAAATTAATCTACTTATTAAATGCCATCTGAATTAAATTGCCAAAAATTAATTTATTGAACTAGAAAAAATAACAAAATTAATTTGGCAAAACAAATGGTTAAGAATGTCAAAGGAAATTATAGCCAAATGTTAAGGAAGGAGTTCTAACAATACCAGATTTCAAACTATATTATAATGTAGTAATTATCAAAAGTATCTGGTATTGGCTAAGAAATAGAAAACTAGATCAGTGGAATAAAGTAGACATATAGCAAATAGCTGTAAAAGAATAAAGTTACTTTGTATTTGACAAAGTAAAAGATAAAAGAATTTGGATTAAGAATTCACTATTTCCCAACTTCAAGGAACTCATGACAAAAAATGAATTCCAACACCATAAAAGGAGCAGAGTCCAAATGCCAATTAAAATATACCATTCTTTACTTTATTTCCTTCATGAATTTTCTATAGTGCAAGCAATATGTGTCTTGTATCACAACATGACAAACATGGAAATATATATTATATGATAATATAGGTATAATCATATTACCTGCCTTCTTGGGGAAGTTGAAGGGGGATGGTGGGAGGGAAAGAACATGGACTGTAAAGTGTCAGAAAACAAATATTAAAAATATAATTAATTGACAGGTAACTTTGAAAAATTAAAAAAATTAAAAATTACTGGATTTGATAGGACAAAATTCTATCTTAAAAGCTTTTCTTCAAGATGACTTCTCTGCATACATTAAGATTACACAAAATTTCTTGTGAAAAATGCTATGTTGGCAATAACTTTGTGATGCTCCCATTATTGTTGAATATTATGCTTTTCTAAGATGCTTTCCCTTTAAAAGGGGAATGTCTATTGCAGAATACAAAGAGAAGAGGAATTCCCTATAGATGATGAGGTCTTCCAGAAGCTCATGCTTGTTACTTCTCTACTGGTTCATGTTTTGAAGAAAAGACATGGGGGTGTTTCTATATTATGATTACTTCTCTGGATCTCAGACATCCTTAGTAGTCCTAACACATACTCTGAAAACCATCTAAATACGCCACTTGAAGGCACTGAAGTGTGGGCAGTGGATTGATCTACCAATAGATACCAACCTTCTTCCTCCTAAGTATTCCAGCCACTACCACCTTTAATCAGCTTTGAAGTTACCAATAAGTACTTCTGGTGCCTTCAATGTCCTTGAGCTTCTCTAACTGTAGTATGAACATGCTTTGATTTTAATATGTTTAACCCAAGATTTTATGAGTAGTCTTATCTGTTCCAAAACATGCCTGATATTTTATTTGAAGAAATTATTGGAATGTAGTATTGCTCTTTGCCCTTGGGGGCTTCCTGTAGAATTTTTAAATTAAATTCTCTTTTAAAATGCTTCCAACAGAATTTAATGGTCAGCTGATTGCAGTACAAATTTTTAAACAAAAAAAAAAAAGAGAGAGAGAATATACTTGCCATGTTTTCCCAAGTGGAGTGCTGGCATTGATGTAGGAAATTTTTGCTTTAACTCCCAAGGTACCAATTATAAGAATGTAAGTGATGCTGAGCTAACTCCATCAGTGAACAATCTGACTATCTTTAACATGTTTGAAAGTGATGATGGAATCATGACCACCATCTGCAAAATTCCTATTGTTTAGTCTCTCAGAAACCATGTTTTAGACAAACTAATTTCTTTCTTCATCAGCAAAGCAAAAAGGAAAGTTGCTTTTAACTTTCTCAGGATCTCTTGGAGTTTCTTTCTACCATGTTGTCTTGCTTAAATGCTATTACTAACACTGATACATGTGCATAGAAAGAGCAAACACTTACTTTGAAACATTGGTAATCCCAATCTAATGAAACCAGCTTCTCATACTACCTGAACATGGGTGGAACAGCTACTTCAGAAAGAATCAGTTTGTCTTTCTAATTTGAAGACCAATATCTCTGAGATGTTTATCAGAGTCTACAGATTTTCATCTGAAAGGATTTCAAATCAAAGGGTCCTACATACTATGTGATTGTCTGCCCTTGGATTGTGTCCATCATCCATCTTCTCAGAAATCTTCATATTAATGGGCTTGTTCTCCTGCTGGATGTTTCTCTCACATGCAAGGAGCTTCTGCCACAAATCCATGGAGTTGGCAGAAGAAAGAAATCGTGGGTAAATCAAGCATGTTGTTTGAGAAGCATCTAATAAAATCCAACTATGGCTCCCACAGGATCACTTGTATAGGTCATTTCCATGTGTCCTGTCCCTGAAACTACAGCACCATGTATTTGATACTTCTTCTTTGACAAGGTCATCCAATGTAAAGAACAATTGTGGAACTTCAGAGTTATGAAGTTCCAAAATATAAATATTAAAAATGATAAAGGCTAGTATAAATATATAAATTAGTATTTTAATTAAAGCCATGTTGATAGATAAAATCATTAGACCACGCGCTTGTAAGCATTCAAAACTGCCGCGTCCATTTTGTCTCCTGTTTCCTGGCCATGGCCTACTCGCAAAAGAGACCACTTCCTCCTAACCCAGGAGATTTAAACCCTTCCCTGCGTCAAGACGTAAGCCTTCCCAAGCCCAAAAACCGGAAACGGAAACCCATTGGACCACGGGAAATGTAGTTTGATACATTTCCCAAATTTCACTTTTACAATAACCAACCCTTCAAACAAGTGACTTCATCTTAATCTCAGTTTATTCATTTGTAAAATAAGGGGACTAGACTAGATGAGTCTAAATACTATTCCAGTTTCCAGGTCTACAAATATTGAACTAACATATGCCAGATGCTAAGCTTATTCCTAGACAGAGCTGTTGTAGGAATGGACAAAGCTTTCTTAAGGTTATATTTACCATTATTATTATTAATGATAGTTATATAGATAAACACTCATGGAAACACTTTCACTGTAGCATTCTCAGATGTGATGTAGAACCTTACTTTTCAGGATTTGGAAAATGAAACTATTCCTGTAACCTAAGAATTCAAATTTCCAACTTAAAAAACCATTATGTATTTATTCCTATTCTAATGGGGACTTAAGTGATGCAGATTATTTCTTCTTATTCTTTACCGTAACCTTGTATAATCATCTGGCAACTAGGGGTCACGCTACCCCATCTTTCAGAAAGAGAAACTAAAAAGGCATATGGCATAAATGTATCTTGCTGCACTGGCAAACTTGGGTGTAAGAACCAAGTCTCTAAATGGATAAACCTGAGATGACAACAGGCTTTTCAGGACTCAATATATATAACAACTGAGATCCTCTTGTAAGTATCTATGCAAAAATGATAGATAAACCTATTTCTTAGTGGTTGCTTCCCATCATGTATGATGAAAATGACAATAATATTAATAATCCTCAATTAATACTTTTATCTATCACACAGTCAGCTACATCTGGGTAATAACCTTGACTTCTCAGGTAGATTATTTGGGGTTTCATCAATTTTCTTTTCATGGCAGATATTTTAGTTGTTAGACCTGTGATTTCATTAATATAGGGAACTTGATGAAAAAACTCCTTCCATCAATATGGATTAGCAAATTATGCAACTTATTTCATAAAGGGTTGTCTTGGGCCTCATTGCCAATGTTGTAAAGGTCTGAAGAAGAATTGCTCATATTGCAAATCTTCTTGACTCTTTCTGTATGGTGACATGCTGCCTTTCACCAGCAATCATCACTCCCATAAATTAGGCATCATTATTATGTAGTTTGTAAAAGATCTGTAGTGCTTTCCTCACAGTTAGCCTATGTTACGGTTATTTGCAAATATTATCAATATTTTTTTCATATAGGGAAACTGAGTCACTGTGATGTCAAGTGACTTGCTTATGTCACACAGCTAGTAAAGGTTTAAGACAAGATTCAAAGTCATGTCTCCAAACTCCAGATGTAAAAGAATCTTTTGATATTTTTTCTGAAATACAAAAAATATGTTTGTTATTTTACTTTCATTCCTATTCTATTTATCAAGGGAATAAATAAACATCTATAGGGTGTTGTTGGTGTGTGTCCTATCTGACCTGAAGTTCAATAGTTAAGGTTCCTACAAGAATGTTAAGTTAGTTGTAGTGTTTGTTTGTGTATACCTATAGGAGTTATTAACCATTACCTCTTTTGCTGCTTTTATAATGAGATTATTACACTATGGTCCTGGGGTCACTATCTTGTTTCATCATTGAACTCCCATTTTTTTCCCCAAGAGAAAGACCTAGGACTTTGCTCTCTTGTATCCTTGTTTCTAAATGCTATCACCCTTTTTTTTTCTGGGTGTTACCAAATTCCATCTTAGTCTGTGGAGGAAAAAAACAAAACAAGATTCCTTTCTCCCTGGAAAGAATCACTTTCTTTGATGTATTTAAAAGATTTTAGAGTAATCTCGCATAATGCTTCTCCTCTCCAATCATCTCCACTCCTTAGAAACCTGGCTCCCTCAACTCTGATCCTAGATATTCTTATTAGAGGACTAAAGTTTTCTACTTTGATTTTATAAGAACAGAAAACTGCTTTGAATGTGCATATTTTTGTTGACTCAAGCTCTTCTGTATGAGGTGCCCTTTTTGTGATTTTCAGAACTCTATATCCTGTTTGTTGACATGTATATTTGGTCAGCATAATTGTTAACTTGAGGTGACTTAAGTTCTTCCTGACCATAAGGAAGTTTTAAAACAATGTTGTGTAGCTTCCATTTTGTTTGATTTCTGGAACCACAACAAGCCCTTGAAAGATGTTCAATATTTATTGAAATATCTTTGTTGGAAAAACTAGATGTAAGGTCACTTTTTTGTTTTGTTTTTTCAGGGGAAATGATTTCCCAAGAAATCATTGTCCTTTGTTTTTGTAGCCGGGATTATTTGAGTGTCCTTTTCCAGGAGACAGACTTGGACTACAGTGGATGATTTCTTGAAGTAATAGGGTCCTGCATCTAGCTCAAGGGCTCTTAACCTGTTTTGTGTCATGCACCTTGTTGGCAGTCTGGTAAAATGTGTGGATCTCTTTCCTGAATTATATTTTTTCTTTTTATCTTCTTCCATTTTTAAAACTTTTTTTAGCATGTAGAATTTTTTTTGACATTTTAGATTTCAGATTTTCTCCCTCCCTCCCTGAGGCAGCAAATAATAGGATATAGGTTATCCCGGAACTTTCACATAATACATGTTTCCATATTGCTTATGTAATGATATAAGACATATCACACATAAAATAGAAGTCTTATGAAGGAGATATAATGGAAAATGGCATACTTTGATCTGTTCACAGACTCTAACAAGTTCCTTCTTTGGCTATGGAAATCATTTTAATCATGAATTCTTTGTGGTCATGAATCATATTTTTAAATGAAAAAAAAGAAATACATGGGATTAAAAAGGAAACTAATTCTATTGAAATAGTTATTAAAATATATTTTAAAAAAACCACCGAGTTCATTGATTCTGGGTTAAGAACCCTTGAGCTAGAATCCAACTCATTACATAATGCAAGAATTTCTTTGTTTTTGGTGTAGTTCACATTTTTAATGAAACAAACAAAAACTCTCAGAACAAAATTTAAAGCTTTTTTTCAGTGAAACTGAGGTTCCAGTACTTGAGATGCAGTGTCGTCTTCACCCAAAGCTGCTTCATCAGCAGGTTTTTGCCTACAAAATTTTCAGACCTTTATGATTGTTTTTCTATTTTTCAATCAGGTTTTTAGCAAAGTTGAGTTACTTCAGTACGTTGTGGACACCCTTTAAAGAATTAATTTGCACTTAAACTTGTGGGGTGGTTCAAATGTGTGGGATATCTCACTGTGAAACCTCAAGGAATTAGGAGGCAAAGACAAGAAGTGTTCCTTGCTTGAAGCAACACGTTGAAGGTCAGATAGCAGTATAGCACTCCATTGCCATTGCTTGGACCAAGTGATGATGAGCTACTTTAGTGTCTGTTTCCCATCTGTGGAAAGAACATGGTTTTTAATACTGAAAGAGAATATTGTCTTGAAAAAGGTTTTTTCAGCTAAACAATGATCTCTCTCTGTTCTGGTGTGGTTTGACACCTGAAGCCATCATCACAGTTGATTCATGAAAAAGAGTGCTGCCACTTCACATTCTTTCCAGGCAGAGAGATGGATTTTTGCCTCATGGCTACCACCCCTTCAATTCAGGAAGGTACTTCGTCTCTGTGTATCTTCATAGCTTCTCTCTGGAGACTAGAATTACACATCTATAACTACCAGCCAAATAAATGAGACAGTAACAAAGATGATGGAGTTATTGTTTCTGGTTCATCTTTCTTTACCCCCATCTCAAATTCCCAAAAGCTAATGTGCCATCCTCAAAAAATCTTAATTTTGACATTCATTATTTTGATTCTTTCCCCCTTAGTAGGGTCTAATACACACTTAATTTGTTTTTAGGTTGAATTCTATCGCTAGAATTCCAGGGGTTGCTGCATTTTTTCCTTAAAAGCCTTCTATGTGGAGTTACATGACTCCAAATGTTACCAGTGTCAGGATGCTCCAGTGAGTTGAGTTTTGCACGTGTATGTAGCCATTTATATTTCTCCTAGGTAGGAATTGCTGAATACTCTAGTCTAGTGAAGTAGCCAAGGGTATTAGAAATCTTGGGCCCTGCCTAGAACCTCAAATTAATAGCAGTTTTAAAATATACAGAAGATTTGGGTCACCCTCTTAGCCTTAAAAGAACAGAATGTATTCTATGTACCAAATCAGATTTATTAATGACATTTGTTTTTCATGTAGTTGTTTACTACCCAAGAGTTATCTGAAGCCTTCTTTCCTGAGAGTACAGGATAATGTTGTTGTTGAGTGGTTTAGTACTGTCTTCACATAGGGTTTTCTTGGCAGAGAAACTGGAGTAGTTTTCCATTTCCTTCTACAGTTCATTTTATGGATGAAAAAAACTGACAGGTTAAGTAATTTGCTCAGGGTCACACAGATAGTAAGAATCTAAGATTAGATTTGAACTCAGGTCTTCTTGACTAGACTTGATGCTTCATCCTCTGTTCCACCTGCTTGACTCATGTAGGAGAAAACATAAAGGATATAGGATTTTTATTAGTGTGAGATACCTAAGGAATATGTATATAATTAGCCCTATTTTACAGATGAGGAAAATGAAACAATTTTGGGTGGCTTATTTAGGGTTACACACCTAGAAAATGTCAGAGCTGACATTTGAACTTGTGATTTTGCTGATTCTCAGTCTAGGATCCCCTCAGCTATTCCAGGGTTGCATTGGGAGTCAGAAAGACCTGACTTGGATACCTAAAAGCTATTTCACCATAGGTTAAGTCATGCTGCCTTTCTTGCCTCAGTTTTCTTATCAGTCAAGTAAATGTGTTTTATTAGATGATGTCCAAGTTTCCTTCAAGATCACTATTACAAAACTGGGTACACTGAAGAAGATGCTTTATACTCTCAGCTGACAGAGAGCCATTAATTACTCTCCTTGATTAGTAACAGACATACTTGCCTAATTCCACTAATTATTTCCACAAAAATACGATAGATGAGGAAGAGTTTCAAAAGGCCATTAACATCTAGTCCACCCCTCCTTTTTTTGTTTATCAATAAGGAGACTGAGCACCAGAGAGAAAATAGGTGCCTTGTCCTATGTCACAGAAGTTATACAAAGAATCTGAAACAAATTCCCCTGAAACCCTATCCAGTGATCTTTCCACTGTAGCCTGTTGCTTAAGTATTATAAACAATTTAATAAATGGACGGTTGACTCAGTGATATTAGAATAGGGTTTCTGGAAAATTAGGTGTGGCTTAGTGTTGTGTGTGTGTATGTATGTATGTATGAAGAGAGGGGGTATGTGTTTTTCTCCTTTTCTGCTCCTCCATCCTTACCCCTAGTTTGTTATTAATAGTAAAAATCTTTACAAATGGATAGGGAAAAAGCCCTACTCAACAATCTAATTCTTGGAAGATTCAAGATCAGAAAGAAAGAAAGTAAACAAATAACTAATCAAGTGAAGATTTTACACAAGGGTCAGGGGCTCCTGGTTCCTCATAATTACTTATTATTGACTTTAAAAACACATCCATCCTTCATCTTTTCCTAGACCCTACTCCCCTTACCTGGAGCTTTAGTTTTAGAATCTAATAACAGGCCATAGAACCAACCAACGTAGAGTCAGGGTAGAGAGGGAAAAGAGGTGCCTCTACATTTGTGTAGATAAAAGGTGAGGTGGTGAGTAGAGACAAAGTTCTCATTGATATTGGAGATGAAGGTGATAAGATACTCTCCTAATCTGAGATCCAGCATTTTTAAAGGCCATATAGAATGCTCCTCTAGAATAAGGCATAATAGACCTCATAGATGGAGTTAACATATTTTTCAGCTTAGCAGGGCTAAATTTTTGGTACAAAAGAATATTCCCTCTAATTACCCTGCCCTAATTTTCTGCATTTACATCATCATGGACTAGATATTTATATATACATATGTATACAAATATATACATATATACACACATATACTTCCTCTTAGTTAACTCAGACTTAGTAATTTTATGTTGGTTGTCATAAATTTCCCCATCTGAGAATCTATATTGCACTTTTTCTTCATAGAGTGTTCTAGTTCCATAAATATTATTTTATAATGTATTTAGCATAGCTCCATTAACAATCAGCACTTAATATATGTTTTGTTGCTTATTTTTTAACTTGAAAGATTTGCTGAATCATCCTCAACAAAGCTGTTTTCCCATAAAAACTCTTCATAGAGTTTTGAAAAGATTGACTTGTATTTTGCAAGTTCCGCAGTAAACGCATTATGTCTCTCTGTCAAAATAAAGTATTTTAGAATCATTAGGGTATGATTGTTACTTTCAATATTAAACCTACTAAAAATTGAGTTTTATTGGGTCTTCTTATCAGTTATTGCAAAGTACCTCTTTTTTTTTTTAATTTTAAACCCTTAACTTCTGTGTATTGACTTATAGGTGGAAGATTGGTAAGGGTAGGCAATGAGGGTCAAGTGACTAGCCCAGGGTCACACAGCTGGGAAGTGTCTGAGGCCAGATTTGAACCTAGGACCTCCTGTCTCTAGGCCTGGCTCTCAATCCACTGAGCTACCCAGCTGCCCCAGTACCTCTTTTTTTTTTTTTTAAATTCAAAGGTATAGATAGTCAAAAGGCAAGTGATTTCCAAGAATTATCAAATTGTAGAAGGTCTCAGTTGGAATAAACAGTTAAGTAGTAAGCAGTGAAAGGCAATCCGGAAATTAGAAAGAAAACAGGCATCCTGAGACCAAAGTATATTATACTAGATATTAATATCCAGTCAATAAAACCACATTTGAAAAAGGAAAGAACATAGCCATTAATAACAAAGCCGCTAGATAGTAATGATAAGAGAGGAGCCAAAGGAATAGGGAATCGGAAATACCACTGGCTGGGGGCTCACAAGAAGATGGTAAGAATTCAAAGAGAGTTTGGGATGAGAGTCTGATAAGGATAGGCTTTAAGGGAGATATAAAATGAGAATAAAGCCAACAAAACCTATCCCATCCACTAATGCAGAACTTGATGGTATGTAGCAAAGAATCATTTGATGGGAACACTATGGAAAGAATTGTAAACTGTCCCTAGAGGAGCTAGCCAAAATGTAGGTCTTTATATTTACCACCTACTTCCCATTATTCCATTGGTTCATTTATAATAAGAATGGTATAAGCACAAGGTACACTTGTTTGCACCTTGGATAAATTATATTAAGCCAGGAGCCTCCACATCTAGACTTAGTTTTAACTTGCTGACGTTTTTGAGTGGAATAAATGAAATGTTAATCTCAATCTAATTTCAGAATTTATAGGAATCAGCCAGCTACTTTCCTTTTGGAAATGCTAGCAAGAGTTGGAACAGGGTGGTAATACAAACTTTATTCAAAAAATCCACAATAGCCACTAAAACTCAAAAAACCTTTTAGGTAGTTATTGGCAGTATTAAATTCTGACCATACCTAGAGTTAAAAGCACAGATCTCACCAGGAAGAATACTTTCAACATAATATGGTGCAATCCTGGGCATAGTTAAGCTCCCCTTCCACTAACAAGTTTAAAGAAAAATCATAGGATCAAGAGACCTTGGAGGTCATCTCGTTCAAGCTCTTTATTTTACAGTTGAGGAAACTGAGGCCCAGAGAGGTTAAGTCACTTAGAAAAGGTCATACAGGTACAAAGGAAGTTCCAGTTCTCTGATTTGAAACCAGGCCTCCTGCTTTGAAATTCATCATTCTTATTACTACATTATGTATCAGAGTCCTAACTCCCACTCCTCAATTCCATCTGCAGGTGTCAGTGGGCAGGCCCTGAAGAGCTCTCATTGGTAGAGTAGACTGCCTTTGATGAGTGAATGTGCTCACTAAAGAAGCTGTCATGATGTGTTTTAATGCATGGGGGACTGCCAGAAAACCCTTACACACAAAAATATTTCCACTAATAACACATGTATTTCTATCATTGCCAAGCCATTCCTTTGAGTTGATCGTTGTCATCTTTATGCTTTTGTTTTATTACGAAGGACCTCCTGGGTATTATGATATAGCAAATCCCTAACACTTTAGTGGGAATGGATGTAGGTGGCTCTGAGAGATGAAACATCAGTCTAGATTTGAGAACAAAGAAGCAATGCAGGTTGGCATGAAAACAATGGGAAAAGGGGCAAAAGGTGCAGGGGCTTCAGCTATTGCCAAATGAAAGTCAGTCAATCAACATTGTGTCTCCTATAGGCCAGCCACTCTCTAAGGACTGGGGCTACAAAAATGTAAAAGACAATCCTTGCCCTTAAAGATTTTACAATCTAATGATGGAATTGGGGGTGGGGAGGAAGAGAGGGGAGACAATAAGCAAACAAATATATTCAAGGAACCTATATATAGGATAAAGAGGAAATAATTAATTGAACAGAAACACTAGAATTAAGATGACTTAGGAAAGGTATCCTGTTAGAAAATGAATTTTAGCTGGGACTTGAAAAAATCTAAGGAACCATAGAGGCAGAAATGAGGGCAGAGTAAAACAGCCATGTAGGATAGCTAGAGAAAATGCTGGAAGTGGAGAAATAGAGTGTCTTGTTCATCATTTTTCCTGGGGCTGGTTATGTGTTCTCATCTGTGTTAGCCAAACTTCCTGCTTATTCTCTGTTGCAGTTTATTTTAGAAAATAGAAATACATGGAGAATAGTCAAGAGACTCAGAAAAAAACTTAAATGTTGTGTGACTTTACTTGTGTTCAGGTGGGAAGATCAATACCCCTCATCTCCCCTACTATTCTGCTACCATCCTAAATATAAGAATCATAGGAAAGCTACATGCCAGAAAGAACTGGCATTCTCAGGCCAAAAAGCAAAGTGATACTTTGATTGATAAATATGTATATTAAATTATATTAGAGCCTCCTGGCATAGGCTCTATCCAAATTACAGGTGTACTGTTTTTAAGAATTTTGATTCAGTGTTCTGTTGAATCTCTACTCCTAATGTTCTCCTGCTACTTTAAATGACTTTTTCTTAGGGCTCAAAATATTATTTCTTAACAGAATCAAACACTAGCCTTTCTGTCTGGTATGCTGTGCTGATTGTCACTAAAGACAGTTATAATAGTTAGCCAAGTGGTGCAATGAATCCACCAACCATTCCAATTTTGTGAAAAAAAAAAAAAAGATTGGAATCTCAGGTTAAAGTATCTGTTGCTAGATTAAATGGAAAGTTTTATATGATATGTTTATCTCTAAAAGGCATTTATTTCCACATAAGCTAAACTAGTCCTTGGCCCATTCATTTAAAAATCTTTGTTGAATGTATACTATGAACTAGATGCTCTAAGGCAGTGTTGGTGAATCTTTTTGAGATTTTGTGCCCAAACCTCACCTTCAACCTGCCTGTGAGTCCCTTGTATTACAATTGTAATGTAATTTGTAATTACATTACAAATGCAGAGGGAGGTGGTGCTTTCACATTGGACAGCTAGACAGAGGGATGGGGCATGCAAAAATTGTTCTCTGGCACTGTGGAGAAGGAGAACAAAGCAGCCCCTTCTGTGCCATCCCAGCACCTGTGCCATGGCTTCACCAACGTGGCTCTAAGGAATTAAAAAATGAGAAACGAGATTAAGTTTGAAACTTTGTAGTGGAGTCAAGACTTATAAACAGCTAGTTATAATGCAAAGTAAATTATGAAGGATCTTTCAGAGAAGTACATAGTGCTTTGAGAGATCCAAGAAAGGCAAAATTATTTCTGGGTTGCCTGGATAAGTAGGGAAGATAGTATAGAAGATGGGTCTTGAAAAACAGCTATAATTTAAATAAATGGAAACAAGATGGGCAGAAAGATATTCTAGCACAAGAAATAGAATGAAGAAGGGCATAGAGTTGGGAAAGCATATTTTTGACTGTTTAGAACAGGGATTCTTACTATTTTTTTTGCATTATGGACCCTTGGAAATCTGGTGACATTTATGGACCCCTTCTCTGAAAAATAAAATACATAAAGAAAAGCAACTACATTAAAGCTTATACTGGATAAGTCCACAGATAACATGTTAAAAACAAGTAGCCTAGTTTTCCTGACACAGCAGGTGTGAATAGGAATCATGTGTAATAAGACAGGAAATGTAGATTAGAGTTAGATTGCATAATACTTTGAATCCAAGTTCCCTATGAACTCTTACTCTATTCTCCCCTAATTCAGATTTAGTTCTTTGGACTTTATTTTGAGAACAAATATTTCTCATGCTATGATCCATGAAATTTGGGATTCTAAAAATCAACCAAAGGTATTCCTGAAGTAAAAAAAAATTGTAATGACAAAGAAGCTTTAATAACAAATGTATCCACTATGCTATCTATGTGTTGGTTGTCTATACTGTGTGCATTCAGAAAATTTAGAGAACCCATGGACCATGGTTGGGTTTAGTCATGTTACATAAAAGTTGCTTGCATGCTGATTTGGAATGAATCGAACATGCAGAGATATAAAAAATAGACATAAATAAGAAATAACAAGATTCTATACTGCAATATTTGCAGTGGAAATATAAAGGAAGTGATGGATGATATATAATGTATATTTTTAAACCCTTATGTTCTATCTTAGAACCAAGGCTAAGAGTTCTAATACAGAAAGTCTAGGCAATTGGGGTTAAGTGACTTGCCTAGGGTCACACAACTAGGAAGTATCTGAGACCAGAACTAAACCCAAAGCTTCCTTTCTCCAGGCCTGGTTTTCTATCCACTTAAGTGACTGTGAACCTTTGGGGGCTGGGGTTGATGTCCTCAGGTGTGTGTAGAAAAGGGGAGGGGAGCAGCCAGCCCTTTGTCCATCTGGCTTTCTAGTAATGAACTCTGGTGAACTCTGTGCTAGGGTGACAGTGGGAATGCCCACAGAAGACAGCATGTGTGCCATATATTCACCACCAAGGCACTAGGTTATCACTGCCTCATTTTTAAAAAAAGAAAAAAAACAAGTCATTTTTCTGTGTGTTTTTAGTGAATGAAAGGGAATGGCAATTAGTTAATAATAAATTAAATTTATATAAACCTCTAAAGGGTCTCATAACTAATATAATAGATACCATTGGTTTTGTTTTCCCTTTTTACTAATGAGCAAACAGAAAACCAAAGAGGCTAAGTGACTTGTCCATTCAAATTGGTGCTGAAGCCGAGGCAAGAGTCAAACACTTCCTGATTCTAAATCCAAAACTCTACCAGACTAAGCTGCCTCTCACTACTTATATGTAACTTATACATAACTGAATTTTCAAGTATGGATTACAATGATAAAAGTGATGCTATTCATAGATATGTCAGGAAAAAAAGTGGAGTTTAGATCATATTGGAGATAACTTGAATATTATGTTTTTAGATTTTAGAATGCTTTGAGTTTCCTCTAAATGATCTGCATATCATGTTTAGGTAAATGCTAGTAAATTGGAGCATCAATCTAGATGCAAAGTTTCTGTTTGCTGTTGGTTCATAAATGCTACTAAAAATCCCTTTCCCTACCTTCCTCCGCTCCATTTTTTGATATTTCACTATGGAATTTTTCATAATATCAAGCTTCTTAATCCATCTTGTTCTCTACAACCAAAGATGTTTCTGAGTTGCCCTTTTTCATGGTTAGGGAGTGCCCCAGAGACAAATTAATGTGTGGTCTTTCAATCAAATCACTTGTTCTTTGGAAAAGCATGTCTCCTGTTCATCTGTGATCTCCAGTGATGGAAATAAGGATGGGAGATACCCAGGAGTATGATGGCAGGACCAATTGGCCTGAGGATGATGCAAACCACCCAACAGTCTACCACTAATTTAGCAGCAATATGCTCAGCAATATCCTCAAGTAAGATTCTATTCCCACCATCAAGCAAGCTGTTTTGGGCTGAGAGCTTCAAATGGTGATGCCACTTGCTACCCAGAGGCACAGCAATGATTTTGTTTTTCCTTCGAGTAATTGGCACCAGGAGGTTTACCCGTGTGGTGTGGTCGAATTCTGTTGTTATTGCTCTGATCCTATTGCAGCAGAGGTGATAGGAGACTGAGGTAAACCTGTCAGGCCACAGGGTGCTCTGTGTTTATCAAATTTCCACCCCCTCTTAAGTGGCAGAGAATTCTGGGGGTTGCACAGTGAGCTAGACCTGTGGTTGCTATAGCAACGAGAGAGACATGCTGCTTAGCATTGGCAAGTGGCAGGGGGACCTTTGCTTTCGACCCACCCTAATCCAGTGAGAAGGGCATTGTGCTAAAACTGATTAAGAGGCCAGAAACAGTGGACTTTTGAGTAAGGTCTCTGCTGGGATCTGTCCCAAATGGTCAGCCTCTTGAGCTACTCATGATGCCCACCTTTTGCCTCAGAAGTGCTTCTGCTTTAGAGATGGTTTATAGTGATCTTGCTTGTAGAGTTCAAATGATGAAAGGCTTAATGTGAAGGACCCCTGGGGTAAATATGCTAGGTAAATGTTAATTGTTATGGGCTCTGTTAGCTGAAGGCAACTTTGAAAGCTGTGTGCCTGGCTCTGGTTAAGAATTTTAAAATACTTGCAAATTGGATTTTCTGCTTTTTACTGTTTTCCTGCTTTTCACCAGATTTATAGCCAGTCTTTAACATGGATCACTGATGGTGGGTTTTGGGGTGACGGGATGCTAATTATAGGATCATGGAATTTAGAACTGGAAGGGACCTTAAATGTCATTTGATTCAACCCTTTATTTTTACCAAAGAAGAATCTGAGGTCAGTCAGTCAAAAAGTGATTATTAAGCATTTAAATAAGTGCCAGGCACTATTTCAAGCCCTGGGGATGCTAAGAAAAGCTAAAAAACCCATAGCTCTGCACTCAAGAAGCTTATGTTCAAATCAGGAAGAAGGCATGTAAAGAGTGAGGAGTGTATGTGATATATGCACAGTAGATGAAAACAATCTAAAAAAAGATGGCATTAGCAGCTAGTGGTGCCTAGGGTATGGTGAGGGTTTGGGCAGGGGATAGGGGTGGATCTGGAAAGACCTTTTGCAGGGGAGGGAATTTGTTCTGAGTCTTGAAGAAATCTAGAAAAAGTAAGGTACTCAGATTGGTTAAATGATTTACCCAAGGTAGGAAGGACAGGAGTGAAACTCCTCTCCCTGATTTCAAAATCTAGTATTCTGTCTTCTTTCTTTTATGTCAAGTTGGGGAATTGGAGAAGGAGTGAATTAATTAATAGTTCATAGAATAAGCATCCTTAAAATTTCTTGTAGAGATCTCAACAGATTATATAGACTAGTACTCTGTTGTCAATGGTTATTCTATCATCTTTAAAATGTCCTAGTGGATGTTCTCTTTCAGGAAATTGCTCTGAAGTGACAGGAAGAGTTAATGTGCCTGCTACACATGTAAGCTACTTATGGACGCTCCTTTTTTTTCACTGAACTGAAGAGAATTGTGTATTGTCCCCCAGAACAACACTGAAATTGGCAAGGACAATTTCATGCCTTGTTACCCATCTTGTGTATGAGGATTTTTTCTTCCTGAAATGATCATAGAACAGTCTTCTGAATTTTGTCACTTTTTGATCAATCCCACCAAGGTTTCCATCCATCTTTAAATCTTTGACTCCTTCTTCAACCAATTCATAAGATTAAAGTGAGGACAGCTTGTCTGTCCTACTTGATTTCTCTCTTTTCTGTAGTAATGATTTATCTCCCAAATATCATGAGAGTCCCAGTTCTCCTTCATGACAAGTTCATGACCTCAAGTTCCATTTGCCGATGAAGTTATTGTCTTGTTTTAGAGGTATGTAATATGATAGGAATAGATAGACTATACTATAATATGGAATATGATACAGTATAATATGATACCTATAATATGTCATAAATACTTAAACATTATATGACTCTTCCTCACCTCTTCCTATTCAAAACCAAGTGAAACATTGTATCTTGGTATATATAAAGTGCTTTAATGATTAAGATAAGTTTATTTACCATTTGCATTTCCCCTTTCCTACCCTTGGTGACTTCTCTACATTCAGCCAATTCTTTCATAGATTTCAGACTTCCCACTAGATAAGTTTAACTTTTGACTTTGCTGATAGATTTCTGATAGTTTTAGTTATAAAGTTAGGTCCCCCCTTGCTTTGTTTATGAACCTAAAGGAAAGGATCCCCCCCCCCACCTAACTTAAACAAATTGCTTGCATGTAGTATATCCAATGCAGTGGAGGAGGGAGGATTTGTGTGGGTGTTTGTAAGAGTGTGAGGTATACAGGGTTAGACAGGGAACAGGCTATATCATATGTTTTAAATGCTCTGCTTCCTGAAATTTCAGTCTACTCTCGTTTGACTTTTCACTGAATCTCTGTGCATCTGAATTTAGTGTGATCTCTTTGGTGACAATTTTTTTTCTACTTTTCTGCAAGATTGTTTTCCCAGAAATGTGATTATGCTATTAATATGCTACATTGTACTACAATATTTCCCAAATGCAAACTTTTATCTTTTCTCCTTTAGTGGTGGTTCTATGTAAGTTTTCTGTTTTGTTTTGTTTTGTTTCTCTTTCTTTGTTTTAGTTTGAATATGCAATTTCACCTCACATAGAGCTCTAGGAACAAAAACTCTCTACCAATGCATACTTATATATGTTCCGCAATTGCATTCTTCTAGTAGCCTGGAGTATTGAGAGATTTACGGACTTGCCCATGGCCACACAAGTAGTATGTGTTAGAAAGAGTACTTTAACTGAAATCTTTCTGAGTCCAAGGTTAGCAATCTATCCTCTATACCACATGAGATCATTTCCAAGATAACTGTCATATGAAAGCTGAAGGTCAACTGAAAATATGTGACCTCCCAAGGTATTCTCAGCTTTGTGATTTCAGAAATCCTAAATTAACTGAAATCCACAATTGTATTCATATCATTTTATAAAAACATGATACTTTTAAAACAATCATTCTCTCAAAACACAAGCTTACTCTTAAAATTTGACTTATTGTTATAGCCACATTTTATGGGATTCAGCTATGTGACCCTGAACAAATATCTTTGAACCTCAGTTTCCTTCCTGTAAAATAAAGACAATAATAGCACCAAACTCCTCAGTTGGTTGTGAGGATTCAATGAGATCATATGTATAAAGTACTTTTTTTAAATTAAAAATTTTTTTAATAAAACCCTTACCTTCCGTCTTGGAGAGTGGTAAGGGCTAAGCAATGGGGGTTAAGTGACTTGCCCAGAGTCACACAGCTAGGAAGTATCTGAAGACATATTTGAACCTAGGACCTCCCATCTCTAGGCCTGGCTCTCAAATCACTGAGCTACCCACCTGGCCCCTGTAAAAAGTACTTTGTAAATCTTAAAGCAACATGTAAATGCGAACTGTATTAAGAACAATAATATTATTTTTGCAAAGATAAAGTAAAAGCTATGAACACCTTTGGGATAATTGTCCTGTGTTGTATGCCTTGGGTAAAGCTTAGTTTTGCATAGTTTTATGTGTATGTTTGGTTTTATAGGTGTCTACAGTTTTCTTATACCACATTTTAGAGAGAATATTAAAAGATTATAGCATATCCAAAAGTGGGTGGCAAAAATTTTGAGGAACCTGGAGACTATGCCATATAAGTATCAATGGGAGGAAGTGAGGATTGAAGAAAGCCTAGAAAGGGAATGAAAAATGCTTAGAAGTTGACATAATAGTTCTCTTCAACTATTTGAATGGCTTTCATGTGGACAAAACCTAGATTCTTTATGCTTGGCTCAAAAAACAAAACAAGGAACAATGGCGTCAATCTCTGTCTTTGTCTCTGACTCTGTCTCTTTTTCTTTTTCTCCTTAGCCTGAAAACAACAGAATATTTTAGAATCGGGAATCACTCCAAAACTTTCCTTCTGGTGCCTAAGTCTGTATATGTGTGTATTGTGTGTGTGTGTGTGTGTGTGTGTGTGTGTTAAAATTCTGTTTCAAACTGTTACTTCAATTTAGATAAATAACTTACTAATTGCTTGACCTTTGGCAGGTCTAAAACCCAAATTTCCTTTCACCCTACACCAAATCCACTGTTGGCTTAGCACTCACACTGGCCCTGTGCTACTAAATTCCTGTATATAATTCTATCTCTTACTTTGTTTTCTTCATCCTAATCCTTCTTGCCATGTGCTAAAACCAATGTGTGGTTGGGAAGGAATTATCTCCAAGGGAAAAGGACTTACTTTTATTGATAAAACAAGGCTGCAATATACAGTAACCAGATTACTTCCTAGTTATATGACCAGTACACATTTGACTAGCCATTATATTTGCTGACCTGCCAGTCCTGTTGTCTCTACTTCCATTCAGGGGGAAAGCTCTCACACCAAGTGCCCTATTAAGCCTAGCAGATAACCTGCTCAGGGACATCTCCTCTGCTAGTCTCTATCCAGGATGTCTTTCTCTTTCCTATGACCATCTGTTAGTTATGACTCTACCTAACTTCCAGTTTCCTTGGGTTTGCTCTTTGATACATTTAAAAGCACATCCCTTGCCCTTTCCCAGTCATCACTGATTGTCATCTCTTGGTCTTAATTATGTTTATTCTCACCCTTCCCTCTGATCGCTGTCTACATATGTCTTTATATCAGGGAAGTTAAGAGGCAGAGGTCAGGACTGAGAGAATTCCAAGAAAAAGAGAACATGGAGTCTCCTGTGTAAGGAAGAACAGGCACTTAATTTTATATAGTTGAATCATAAGATATGTAGAGTTGAACACAACTTTACCAGGCACTGAGTCCAATCCTTTTATTTAACAGATGAGGAAAATGAGTCACTGGGTAAGGATGTGACTTACTCAAGGTCAACAGAGCCAGTACAACTTCTAGATTTGTCATTCTAATCCTACAGTGTCTGTTTATTCCTCTTTTCTCCTGTTGGGCAAGGGATTTTTAATTGAATTTATCAGTAGTGTTTATATTTTGTTACATGTGCCCAGAGGCCTTGGGGAAATGGATATTTTAAATAAGTCTAATAAATAAATAAATTAATCAGTGGATGCAACCCGGCTGAGAACATTAATTTTTAATGAACCTTGATATCACAAAATCCAGTGTCATTACTGGAGGGTAACATCATGCAGTATTTATTATCACAAGTACAGATGACTTTTCTGCAAATCATATTTCTGTGAACTGTGCACTGACTTGTAGCTCAACATCAACTAGGAAATCACAGAAATTAGAGATATAAAAGAATTGTTCTCTGGGGAAAAAAATCACAACTTTCTAACTGTCTCCATGTGTCAGAAATTGAAGATTCTCATAATACTATAAAATAGGACCTAAGATCATTGGCCTTTTGAAGAGGGGGTAATAAAAATAATTTAAAAAACAAAATCTGCATAGAATTTAGAGGGACATTGTACCAAAAAGGAATTATGGAATGATTTTCTTGAGAGGGATATTTTTATACGATTACCCTTTAAACCTCACTCTATGAAGAAAAAAGTTGTAGCTTTATTAACTTTAGAGCTGAGAACATTTAAGCATCAATGCTCTTTTAATTTTTAATGTCATATTAGCTTGTACTTTCTTATATTTGACAAATTATATTCTAATGCCAACCCAAATGGAATATCCACTCCTTGAGAGCTGGAAGGGTTTTCTCTTTATATTATTTCTTTAGTACACAGGACAGTTTCTGGCATAAAGTAATGATATAAAATATGTTTGTTGATTCAGTTGTTATAATTCAGCTTCTTAAGGCAGCTAGGTAACACATTGTATGAAGTGCTGGGCCTGCAATCAGAAAGACTCATTATCCTGAGTTCAAATCCTTCCTCAGACATTTACTAGCTGTGTGACACTGGATAAGTCATATGTCTGTTTGCCTCAGTTTCTTCATCTGCCAAATGAGCTGGAGAAGGACATGACAAACCACTTAAGTTTATTTGCTGAGAAAACCCTAAATGGGGTTATGAAAAGTTGGGCATGACTGAACAATGACAGTTCAGCTTGTTATCTCCGGGATTAGATTTCCACCCCAAATCAGATTATATCTCCTCAAACCAAAATATATAAAAAGTGTCTGATGTGAGCCAGGTAATTTCTAAAATAGCCATCAATACTATTCTTTTCAATGAATTTTAAGAGATAAATTTTGATGAATAGAAGCTTTGCTTTGATTAAAGCTTGGCATAGTTCTCAGCGTTCTCTGAAGAAAACACTTGGAGAATAATGTGGCTGCATCAGGTACATGTTAAGTAGAAGCCTTCTAATTGCCTAATCAATAAAATTCACTAGACCATGCATTCCTAGTCAAGTATTGTTTATGGGGTGATGTGTTTGAAAGAGACCCCTTTCCATTAAATGATCACTATTCCAAATAGGTGTCCCCCAGGCGGGCGTCCTGAGGTAATGCCTGAAGAAAATTTGCTCCTGCTAAAATTCATTGTCTTTATTGGGCCTCTGAAAATCTCCCAGCATCATGATCAGATGTGTTTTTACATTGTATGTTTTATCCAAAATTGTCATCTTTTTAAAAATTAAATATTGTTTTATTTTTCAGGTAATCTCAGAGACCTCAAAAAAGAGAAGGGGTCTCCATGTACAAATGTCCTTATAAAAGGATGAGTTTTGTAGAGTCAAAGAACTAGAAACTAAAGAGGATTGGCGACTGGTTGAACAAATTATGATACACAAATTAAAGGGAGTATTCTTATGCTGTAGGAAATGATGAAAGGAATAGTTTCAGAGCAACTTGGGAAGACTTGGATGAACTGAGGCCCAGTGAAATGAATAAAAAGAGAACGATTTATATAGTAAGAAGAACAACAGAAGGAAAAACAACTTTGAAAGACTTAAGAGCTCTCCTCCCTGACTTTTGACATTCTTCTGTTATCATGGATTCTCTTAGAGAAACCACTATCAAAGATGAGACTTGATTTAGATCTGAGAAATTAAGGTTTATTTTTTCTAAATACTCCCAAAAAGTTTCTGGTTCAATTCAGTATTGAGGTGGCAAATGGAAGGGAACACAAACAAAGGATTTTCCTTATTGAAAATCTGTCCATCCTTCATGCTTTAATTTCTTTCCTTTAAAGTTCATGGCACTGTTATTTTTAATTTTGTGGGATTTTCAGATCTGGCACATTTTGAAATGGTTTTGATAAAGTTAATTTTTTAAAAAATAGATAAAATAAGAATGGAAAAAGGATGTACTTCATTATCCAAGAAAGAAAATGAGCCTAAGTCAATACCAGAATGTTTGATTTTAATTCCTAAAGGAAGGTTTTACAGAATCTTTGTCTTTTTAATTTTATATTTAAGCTTAGAAGAGCATTCTATGGAAATGCAGACTCCAGTCACATTTTCATTTTTTTTAAATTTAGTATTATACTACAGCAGGCTATAAATTCATTAGCCCATCATCCTATGATATCAAGACAAGTTTTTGGGAAAGACTTCCAACATTCTTTCCCATTAAAGTGGGAAACACACCAGGCATTTGGTGATAGTATTGTTTTGCTCTTCAAATCCATGTCAGATTAAATTAGAAGCTTACTAACTTAAATAAAAATGTTGCCCAGAGAAATTTCATAGTAGAACCCTTGCAAAAGAAGATTTTTGAATTAAGGGATGAACTTGAGAATAGGAAGAATTAATAAAGTTTCATAATTAATGAAAACTGAAAATAGAAAGCATGTATATACATTCATGAAATGTCACACTCTTTATGGAACCAGATATGGCGAGTTTAGTTATTGTGGTAGCCCAAGGACCTCATTATAAGGGAATTTCACACTTAAGGCAGCACTATATCAGAATTAGTGACAATTCAAGGTACCTTCATGTGAAGCAAGGGACAAAAGATAATAAATGGAGACTATAACAAAGGACTTCTGCTGGGAAATCCAATTAGAATCTACATTTCCTTTTCATGTTTACTGAACAGTTTGACTGCCTTAAATGAGAATTTTATTTTATTTGCTTAATGTTTTCTTTTCTCTTTTTCACTATTAGAAAATATTTCTCCCTGCTGAATTGATACACAATGCAATACCATAACCTAGCTAAATGTAATGCTGGGATGAGAGGTAGACTTTTCTTAGGTGTTTATCCTGCCTCTATACCAGGCATCTAAACTACAGTGTGTATCTCTCTCTCTCTCTCTCTCTCTCTCTCTCTCTCTCTCTCATATTTTGTTGTAACCAAATCCTTAACCAATTTCTTGTTCATTATTCAAGGCTCCCCAAAACAGACAATTCTGATAAACAAAATGTATATCATTCTCCCCCCATTTAGGATAACATTGTCTGCCTCATTACATTTAACTTCCAACTGGAATTTTAAACACTAATGCTATTCTCTGGAGTTGTTTTTAGACGTCTGTCATAAAGGCTATTTAATATTTCTTTTCTAAATATTTAAATTAACTGATAGTTTATACTACCAATTCTATCACTCTCAGTTTAGATGTGGGCTACATAGGACTTAAGAGTATATATCTGTATCTTTAGATAAATATAGAGAAATCGATAAATCAATGGCAGATATGTACACAAATAAAGAAACATATCTATATGTAGGTATNCTCTCTCTCTCTCTCTCTCTCTCTCTCTCTCTCTCTCTCTCTCTCATATTTTGTTGTAACCAAATCCTTAACCAATTTCTTGTTCATTATTCAAGGCTCCCCAAAACAGACAATTCTGATAAACAAAATGTATATCATTCTCCCCCCATTTAGGATAACATTGTCTGCCTCATTACATTTAACTTCCAACTGGAATTTTAAACACTAATGCTATTCTCTGGAGTTGTTTTTAGACGTCTGTCATAAAGGCTATTTAATATTTCTTTTCTAAATATTTAAATTAACTGATAGTTTATACTACCAATTCTATCACTCTCAGTTTAGATGTGGGCTACATAGGACTTAAGAGTATATATCTGTATCTTTAGATAAATATAGAGAAATCGATAAATCAATGGCAGATATGTACACAAATAAAGAAACATATCTATATGTAGGTATGTTCTCTCTATATATATCCACATATATATGTATACATGTATCCATAATAGGTATGTCTCTATCTATCTATCTATCTATCTATCTATCTATCTATCTATATCTATATCTATATCTATCTAAATAGCAACTATGTACACACACATATATAAAGTTCACTTAAGTCAGAGGGAGATTGTTCTTTAGAGCATCCTTTCTGGGGTACCTATCATAATGAGTGAGGACCTTATTACCGTATAGCCCTGTAAAATCTTGTAGTGTGCTATCCTTGCCCAAAGAAGTGTCTGACAGCATTCCCTCTGACCATATTCAGAAGTGGGAAACACACCAGGCATTTGGTAATAGCAATCTTATTTTTGCCTAACTGCTAGTCGCAAGGAGAAGCACATGAAATGATGCGGACATCATTTGATGTGTCCTTGAGCTCTGAAAATGGAAGTATGAGATGAGACTGAGTGCTGTGACTCTGGGGATTGGGGAACAGCAGCTGGAGAAAGTCACGTCTCTGGGTTGACCTATCTGTTGTGAAAATAGGGAAGAAAGCCAATCACACACAATTCCGGGCACATTCTGACAGCTAAAGGAGGCATTAACAATTTGCTACACATGGCATGGGGGGCCAGGGGCATTGAGCCCTGCAATGGAGAGAAATTATTTTCTGACTGAAATAACACAGGAAGTAAAAGGAGCTCAGGAATCACCCCTATCTCTGTGTTCTATGGTGCTTCAAAATTTAGGTCTCTGGTTAAAATTTTATCTCAGATTTCCTAGAATAAAGCTCTAAGAATGCTTCAAGAAAGTAACATTGCTTTTGACTTAAAATATTTTTTTGTCTCCTGCAATACAGAGTTATAGAAAAGCTCATTATAACCATTTAAAAAGTCATTAATTCTAGTGGCAACAAATGCGTGCAAAAGCTGACCTAGACTGATATTGATGTCCAGTTATAATGTAGCCAGCCCTTCCCCTGTCAGTTAGATTTTTTCATCTTACTGTTTCTTCATAAACAGCAAAAATATGAGAAAGAAAATACCTTTACAGTAGAAGAATGAAGCTTATACTTTTATCATATATGTGGGTGGGTCTATGTATATATATACATTTGTAGATGAAAATACAAATAATGTGAATGTATATGTGTATATATACACACAAGTATATGCAAATATATATTCCTATACACAAATATATATGCATATATACACAAATGTGTCTATGTGCATATATATATATGCAATTTGTATCAAAAGTCGGTGTAGCTTTTAATCTTTAATAACTTTGGATATATAAATGTTGCAGATTTTTTAAAAACTCAGCATTTAAAAGGTTAACTTTTTAAAATATTCTGTTTTTAATTGACATTCAACTTAACCCCAATGTACTTGTGCTGAAGAGTACACTTGTCAGTTTTCAAACTTTGTAAAAAGTTTCATTAGTTGTTGCTACTCAGAGCCTGAAAGGATTACACTTGTAATCCTAGCCTTAACATCATCTGAAGAACAAGGTTTGGTGTACAAATGACAATTTTGACATGATTCCTCAAGAAAAATTCTAACTCAGATAAATCAGATTAACCAAGCTGGCCAAGCAAGAAGATCTCTGCGTAGATCCACTGATTTGAGAAAATGCCATCCAGGTGTCACACAAACCATGAATAATGACAGATTGCTTAATATTTTCAAATTAAAATTAAAAGCACATTATTCAAAAATTACATTTAAGTAAACATAAAATAACTTGAAATAAAATTTTAAATTTTATCTTTGTAAGTTGGTAACATTCATATTTTTGAAGTTATTAAAACTTAAAGCTGCACTCAGAGTTTTGGACCATCATACTTATCTATATCTTTCTGTCTCTATATCTAACATCTATCTTTATGCATGTATATAGTTATATAGTTATTTCTTTTATTCTCTAGATGTATCTGGATCTCCTATATTTTTTCTAAGATATCAATATTTATTTATCTTCTGTCTCTTTCTATGTCTGTATCTGTCAGTCTATCTATCATCCATCTCTACCAATAGTCAGTGACTAGACCTGTGGTCTTGTTGGTATATGGAGCTGTCCAGGGGAAATTACCAATGTATGTCATCACCTTCTCTACTTCTTACAGTCTTAAGAAGCTGCTTTGAGTATCCAAACGTGGCCACAGTACTCCTGAGTTCAAACCAAACCAGATTCAAGTATGACTGGGAAATGTTTCTAAAAATTCAATAAAATATAAATAAAATTGATTTGTGGTTTTTCTAAGTGAATATGTGGCTGCAGAGATCTTTATGTACAGTAGAGTAGCACCATTTCAATTTGAGTTCGACATGACTAGCCTGGAGGTTAAGCAGTGATGGGTAAACTATGGCCCTTGAGCCAGATGTGGCCCCCTGAAATGTTCTATCTGGCCACATGACATTATCCCTAATCTGGCAAATACAATGAGTAGGATACAATACAATGAAACTTTGAAAGAGTTTTGCATTAGAAACAGATTGACAGATGAGCATTTCATTTCCTTTGGCCCCCTCTTTAAAAAGTTTGCCCATCATTGGGTTAAGGGATTTGCCAAGGGTCAAACAAGCAGGATGAGTTAGAGATGAGACTTGAGCCAAAGTTTTTCTGGATTCAAGGACAGATCTTTATCTACTAGGATACCTACACACATGTGTATACATATATATGTATATATATTGCATATTTGGAGAGTTATCTACAGATATAAATACATGTATATATTATATTTAAACACATGTATGTTTGAAACTCCACATTATAAAAAAAAACATGATATGGATTCCTAGTCTCATTATTCAGATGGAGAAACTAAGGTATCTATACTGACTCAAGGTAATGAAAAACCTTAAAGTGGGGGAAAAGGAAATGCCAAACCATTAAGGCTTAGAAAGGCTTAGGGCTTCTTAACCCATTCACTGTCTCTAGATGGTTTTGAAGTTGTTGATAATTTTCCTCTACACTAGAAAAAAAAATAACCATCTTAAAGACCTATAAAAGTAATGGGAAAAAGTAGGAAAATGTTTTTTCCCCCAATGGTGCAGTAAAGAGTCCTGGGTTTAAGAAGAAGACTTGTGTTTAAATCCTACCTCTATTACTTACTATGTGAGTAACTTTGGTTATGTCACTTAACTTCTCAATTTCCTCATCTTTAAAATGATGATGTTTAGCCTGTTTTATAAGAATACATAAATATGAGTTAATCAATGAGAAACCAGCAAGTGTTTTGAGCAACTGCCACTCACAGATCAAATTCACACAGAAGGATAGGCTATCAGAGGCAGAGTAAATCTGGTAACCCTTTACTAAGGAATGGCAGTTGGGTTTACTGCTCTTTGTCAACTACCCGGGAATAATAACACAAAGATTAACAACTCACACACTATGGGTTTTTTGAGGTAAGAGGTAACAAACAGGATAAATCTGCTCTCCTACTTTTATAGTCTATTTCCCTATTACACCTGGAAGGTCCATTTTAGCTCTAGATTCTAGGAATAAAAGGGTGCTTGATCCTATAAATGGTCTGCATTCACTTGAACTAGGGGAAAATGTCATTTGCTGATCTGTTACGAAACATCATAGGATGGGTTAAACCAAGCAGCTTAGCCTTAAGAACTTCATGAAGCTTGTGGTCTTACTCTGCTTGGCTCTGGTTCTGTCATTTCCTCCCTCCAGTGCCAAATAACCTATCCACTTTATTTTAAATTAACCGATAAAATCTGATGAAGTCTGTTCCCTTTGCTTCCTGCCTGCCTGGCCAAGAGAGAGAGATTGTTTTTTTTTATTTGTGAAAACAATCTTCATGTTATCTGGAACCACTATTCAATCTCAATGTAAGAGAGAGAGAAAGAGAAAAGAGGTTTGGAAAAACTGTTAAGTGGGTCCTCTCATCCTGAAACTCTACTTTTACCATTCCTTCTCACTACCTCCCCTTTGCCCATTAATAACTGACAAGAATCATTCCTTCCAATCAGATGCTATGGTTGTGGCTGGGGGTTGGGTGATGGGATTGTCCATCTGTGGGAGTTTATGGCTAAAAAAATAGACAACCTAGTCAGAACTCCAGCAGAGCTGGTCAATTGGTAACTGGATGTCCTACAATACAGCTCCTTTAAGTGACATGGAAATAATGTGTGTACATTACAGCCCTGCTGTGATCCTGGGCAGTCAGCAGAGCAAAATTGTTATAATTGGGGTGTGAGCCAAGAGCATCCACTAGGTATGGTGACAGAGACAAAGGGGGAAACAAGACGTTGCCAACCTTTCATTTTGATCACAGCTGTCAACTTGCTATGACGGTTCCTATGTGTGGGCTCTTTGTTGAGCTTTGTGTAAGGAGAGAGCTTGCTCTTCTAATTTCATTTTCTTTCTCTCATTTGTTTTCCTGTCTCCCTTCCTTCCTTCCTTCCTTTCTTCCTTCCTTCCTTCCTTCCTTCCTTCCTTCCTGGTTTCTTCCTTTCCTTCTTTCCTCTTTTTCTCCTTCTCTTTCCCTCTCTTCCCTCACACTCTTCTTTCTTCCTTCCCTTCCTCCCTCCCTCCCTTTCTGACAGAATAGTCATAAGATATAACTTTAGACATAATAGGTGATAGTGTGAAGAATTATGGTCATACTCACTAGAAAGAAGTAAACTGTTTTCAGAGTCAGGAATAGATTTGGTTTTCCAACAAACTTGTTGGCCTCTAGCATCTATTTCATTGTAAGTCAATTGTTGAAGAAGAATGAAGGCTAATGTTATGATGCGGGAAAGAGAATCCCATTCACAGGCTCTTAACCCTTGTATGTATGTGCATGCACATTCATGCATGTGTATCAGTCTGATTATCCCCTTGGAAAGTCTACTAAAGCCAGTAGACCTCATTTTATAATAACATTTTAGATGCATAAAATAAAATACTTAGAAATAATCTTTATCACAATAATTTTAAGTTCATTAACTTTGAAGTTTGAACTTCCCCTACAAATGAAATGCAGGATTTTCCTCAATTGTTTAAAAGTATTAGTCTGAAAATGGGCCCATAGGCTTCAACAGACAATTCATGTCCCATAAAAGCATAAAAATTTTGTTCTTTTCCATTTCCCTTCATTGGCAATAGGAAACTGATGTCCAGAAGGCTTATGTGACAATTAAATATAGGTAGACAAGGCAGAAATGGGATTTGAACTCAGCTTCTCTTTTTTTTGAGGAAGTAACACAGAGTTTCTAGAGAGGTATCATTGTCCTAAATTATGGAATTAGCAAAGACACACTTTCCATAATGTCAGTGCTTTGTTCATACTCACAGTGGATTCAATTGAATCAACTAATAATTATTTCTTAAGCACCTACTATGTTCAAGGAACTGTGTTGGCCACTGGGGATACAAATGCAGAGAATGAAATAGTCATACTTGAGGAATTTACAGTGCAGCAAGAAGTAACATTATAGATGGCCTGTTCATCCCTGAAATATAAGTGGTTTTAAGATAGAAATAGACTTTGTTTAAAAAGGAATAAACAAATAAGAACTAGAAAATTCTCAGTATATTTTATTATTGTTGGTATATTCCTAAAATTGACATATATGCTTCCCTCTAGGAATGTCTATAGAATCTCTTAACCCTTGCCATTCCCCTCTCTAAATATCCTGGAAATTTTATGGAATAAGAAAGGTCCTTGTATGTCATCTGGCTTTCTTTTTTTCATTAGTTGGTTGTAGTTTGCCTTGTCCTTTTCCCCATCTCCCCCTTTCAAACTAGTGTGAAATTTAGGGGTCCATTCTAGGAACAAAACATTGTCTGACTAAGGATGCCTATTGGCCTTTTGGGTGGCATATGATTGCCATAGTTAGCCTTTTGGGTGGCAAATGATTGCCTTTACTTCAGGCCATCCCTGTCATCCCATCCAAAGCGTATAGATCTAATTGTTCCTTTTTTGTAGGACTGAAATCCCACAGATTAGGGAGAAAATATTTTTTTTCTTTTGCATTCTCTTTTTGTCTAGAAAAGTAAAGTCCCATTTATATTCTGGATGAGTTGTTATTCCTGAATAAGCATTACTATAAACCAAAATAGGACAGTCAAAAGTTCTGGATTTGGGGCATAAGCAGACTCAGAGCAGGGGCTGTGACCCCCAAGTATGGAGGCATTCCCAGCCCATGCTCCATCTATACCTGTGATTTTCAGTCAGAAGGCCTTAGTTTGGATTTCCTCTCTGCTACATACCACCCTTATTGTCTTGGATAGACCATTAACTCTCTTCTGACTTTAGTTTTCTTTTTTTATCCCATAAAATCAGAGTTGGACAATATGACCTTCAAGATTCCTTCCAGGTCTAACTATGATCATAAAATCTTAAATGATTTTGTGTAATATAATTCTGATGCTAACATGCACAAATGTTTGCCTTCCTGAGTGAATGAGGAACATTAATGGTGACACCAGTTTTTATGGAGACTAGTTTGTTAGAGTCTTTGTTTAGGAGTCCGTGGCAAAAGCAACAGAGCATCTTAATCATTGACAATGCTTAGCCTGCGTCTCGACTGCCTATCTCCAGGGACTTTTCCCGGAGTTGTGTTGTACCAAACAAAGCTTCTTAGAGTAACCAATTGTAGGAGATTATTCTGGTAGGTGACATTTTCCTTCAACTCCCATCCTAGATAATTCCTGGTAGCATTCTAAGAGTTAGAAAGGTACAAACAGTTTGAATCCTGCCACCTGTATGTTCAAAAAGTTGAGATTTGCATTTGAAAAGACTTTAAGTGGGGTCCTGCAGGCAGCTTATGTCTCCAAGGCTCTTTTCCCAGTCCTTGCAGAGAGCTTGTTTTTCAGGAAGATTGCTGCCATAGCTGAACACAGCCACCACCTCCATTTGTTCAGGCGTACATACACACATAAGGATCTGTACACAAACACACACACACACACATACAAGTTTGTGCTTGTGCATTCATGAGCTCAGGCTGCACACGTACACACATACTCAGTGATCTTGATTTGAAGATTTTGGTAATGTGTTTTCGTACAGGGCATAAAAATATATCTCTGTAATTACATGATATTTAGTGATTAGATAATTATGGATAATTGCATGGGGGTAGTTCTAAGAGCTAAAGTGTTACCATAAGATCTAAAATGTACAAATTGCATAATAATTATTCTTGGGAGTTATTTGGTAATTCTGAACATAATTATCATGTGATCTGCAGTGCATGTAATTAATGTATAATCGCATGGATTTTGCCTTCATAACTACACTTCACCCTTGTTATAAAGCTCTTTGTCATAACATTTGAGTATAAATATAATGTAAATTGGCTCCCAGATACAGTACATTAAGCCCCGTGATAATTACTTTCACAGTAACAATACCCCCTTATTCCATTCCAAATGTTTGACTCTTAAGCAAGACTGAGTTGGAGAGGAAGAATGGCCTGGAGATTCAAAACCTGGGCAGCGTACCTGATGATGGTGTGTAGGAGTGTACAAATTGCTCAAGAGGTGTAACTTTTTCCTACGGTTGTCATAATCCAGTTGGAAGTTCTTTCATTGTCATTCAAAATGGCTAGAAATAGCTCTTCTGTTTTATTGTGCCTTCTGTCTGGCTTAAGGTACTTGGGTGTCCAGCAGAGGCAAAATTCCATTAAGTCCAATCTCTTTTTAAACCCAGCAAAACACCCACAGCCTTATTTGAGAGGAATTCTTTTGTGGAACTGTAACTATTGCCTAGAAAAGTCTGATTAATGAAAGAGCTTGTGGTAGAGGAGAACTTTCCACTGGGGTTAAAAGGGTAATCTCATGTAGTAAAAAGCTTTGCCCAACTATATCTCCCATAGACAGGTACCGAGTAGGAGCTTTCCTGAAAGTTTTACAGAAGCCATTGAGTGTTTTCTGTGTTCGATTTTACAGGTTTTACTTGGCAGGATGATTTTACTCAGGGCACTGTAGCCCAGGAACTTGCAAATATACCGAAAATCTACCGGTGGCAACCTGAATCTCTTGCAAGTGACGGAGTCAACTCAATCAGGTAAATACTTCATGATGCTATTTCCCCTGTTCCTCTCTTTCCATTTTCCATTTATAATATACTGCCATTTTTCATTCATAAAAAGACATTTTGAGCCCTGTTCTGAACAAGACCCAATTTTAAACTAATCCTGCATTTTCCCTTTGACTATAGGCAAATTCTGGATTTCTCCTTGCCTCATTTATAGAGTTGAAAGAAGGAGTACTTATAGTAAAGGAAAATAAACTTAGGGATCCTTTTTATAGTAATGACTAGGATAAAAAAAGAAATTGGCAAAGGTAAAAAAAAAACTTGTCTTTTGGAACTATATTATTAGTCCAAAGGTACTATAGGACTTTTTGATGTGTTAAAAGCAGGATTATTTAACATAATAATTAAATGGATTTGTGATTTCATCTGTAGGGCTAGCTATATTCTCCAGTAATGTAGATCACAAATTACCTTTGTCTTTTTATCCTGTGGAACATGTAATCCAGGGACTTTATTTCCAAACTACTAGCTCATACAGACCAGAGTAGTGACTTTATTTAGCAACAGAAATGCAAGACAAAGGTTCCCAATTTTACCCTGATTCTACAGGGTAACTAAGGAAAGCTGTTCTAAGGTAATCTATATGGTATTGGTATTAATGGTCAGGAACATAATGGGATTTGTTCCCTCAACAAAAATATTGACTATACCTGGAAGATTTGTCTCTGAGGGGAAAGCCACATAGTCACAAAAACAGATTGGATTTAAGAAACTCTTTGCTGTATTGACTAGGGATGACTATGGTTCTGATACACAAAAGAGCAGAAATAGCCTCAAGACTTTGAAATATAGGTTGTTTCACAAAAGAGCTTCAAACATTCCTGTAATTATAAGCAGCTTATAAAAACAATTCATTATGAAGCATCAGTTGCCAGTAGAAACTCCTTCGTAAAGTATCCTAGTAGGAAGTCAATGGAGAACTTATAGATGGCAGCCCAGTAGAGAAATAGCCCAAGAATTGATATTAGTAGATAAAAATGAGGATACTGAAGAAGACATCATTTGCTCTTCAGAGAAGCAGTAAGCATGTGCTTTGGAAGCAAAGAGGCATCATAGCTGGTATACAAACAGGAAAGTGAGTTGATGCATCGACATTTATCTCTTTTCCCATTAGTGCTATGGCAGTCTATGAGATAGCCTATTTTTCATTTATGCAGTGATAATAGTGTTTCCTTATTACTGATTTTATGATTCTGTCTAATTACATATCTTTACTTTGAATTAATTATTCTCTGCATTGTTCTGACTCAAGAAAGGTATCACATAGGCATTTTTAAGCTATTGCTTTGAATAGATGCTGACCTAAATAGAGCCTTAAGCCTGGGTGTAACTTTTAGGAAAAAATGTTGAGGGGGAAATTCAGCAAATAACCAAAGAAGAAGTAAAGTTGTAGAAGGAGATTAGCAAGAGTCAATCCTCAGACTCTTAAGAGTATTTGAACATCTTTGAGCTGAGAAACAAAGAACAGTGTAATTTTTATGTCCTATACTGAAACGTTACGTTCTTTTAAATTTTATTTAATATTTGGAGCTATTGACCTCTACTTGAAAAAAATCTGTAAAGGAGATGACAGTTGTCTTTTTCTTTTGATATTGCATGCTAGTGTTTATTTACTATTAGGAATTTCTTTATATCTTACTTCTTTCTGGATTAATTTATGCTTGATGCTCCACCTTTCCCTCCCTTCCACCAGTACTAAGTAAGGAGAATAAATGACTTGTCTAAGTAAAATATGGTTTTCCATGTGGCATTCTAATATACTGAAGATTTTTCATTATAGCCTTCTGATCTTTTGACTAATTGATGCATTATTTTTTTAAACCCTTGTACTTTGGTGTATTGTCTCATAGGTGGAAGATTGGTAAGGGTGGGCAATGGAGGTCAAGTGACTTGCCCAGGGTCACACAGCTGGGAAGTGGCTGAGGCCAGGTTTGAACCTAGGACCTCCTGTCTCTAAGCCTGACTCTCACTCCACTGAGCTACCCAGCTGCCCCCTGATGCATTATTTTTAACTATTACTTGACAATCTTATTTTCTAACCCTTTTCCCTCCTTTCCTATTGAGGGTACTAAGTTCTCAATTTTTCTACTTAAGTTTAAGATATATATTTGGATTCCTAATTCAAGGAATAATTTAACCAGTGCTAAATATGATTTTTTATTTTCATTTGTAACAGAATCAACATATTAATGATTTCTATTGTTATTCACTGTGAATCCATTCTCTGCTCATCTGCAAAGATGATTTTTCCTAAAGTATAGATTTGATTATGTCAACCTCTCCCCCTCAATAAAATACACTAACCCCAAATTATTTTCAATATTACATATAAAATCTTCTCCTTGACATTTAAATCCCTTCATAACCTGACACTTTCATACTTTTGAATAAGGTTGAAGGAAGAGATACTAGGTTGCAGGAAATTAAGTAGGGATGGGAAGGTAAGAAAATGATAGTTTGAATGAATGGATGGATCAAGGGAAGGTTTATCTCTTTTTAAAGGATTGGGTGATTAAGTATTTTTACATTGGGGAGTATGATATGATAAATCAAAATATGTGGAAGAACTATGAGAGAGAAAGGATAATTGATAGAACAAGGTCCTTGGAAGAAATAGGAGAGAACAGGGTGAACATGTTGTACAAATTAAGGCATTAGATACTTCAGAGAAGAAACCTTCCTCTTCTTGTGTAATAAGATAGGATGGAAAATATGAGTAGGCTAAGAGAATTGAAGTGGAAGAAGTGAGTTGATAGAGTTCACACCAACATATCTAATTTTTCTCAGAAAACAAAAATATGAATTTGTATCTTTTGAGTGAGGATGAGGAGTTATAGTTATAACTTAAGTAGTTGGAAAAAAGATTCATAACAGTTTTAGGAAATGTAAGAGAGAGAAATCAGTAAGAATTGCTATGTACCTGAGATGTACTACATTAGTTGAGATTAGATAGCTTAAAATCAGATGAACCCAATTAGCATCATTTCACGATTTTTTCTAGTAGCCCTGAAGCATAGGAATAATTGTCAGGAATAACCAAGAATCAAAGATTAGTGGCTCTGGGTATATTGAAGGGTGGGACAAGCAAGGAATTCAAAGGTAGAGAAAAGGACCTACCTAAGACCTAATAGAAATGATTGACCAGTAGTTCAAAATTGAGAAGTGAAGAAAGTGATGCCAGAATCAAATGACTAAAATTGGTATAGTATGAGGAACCCAAAGAACTGAAATTAGGGTAAGGGCAAAAATTTGGTTCTCAGAGGGGTTGGAGAACAGAAGATTGTGGTCAAAGGTTCAGCGTCCTGGAGGAATAGCAATACAAAGTAATGATGATATCAGAAGACCTTTGCAAACAGAACCACAGAACCTCAAAGGTGAGGTTCCCTTCGATAGCATTGTAAATATATGACCATATATCTCTCTCCCTTGATGATCTCCAGAAAGAGGAAATTCACTATTGCAAAGACAGTTAAGGATAGTTCCATTATTTTTTTTTCTTTGCATTGAGACTTAATATTAAAATCTCTTCAAAATCAGTCCAATATATCCTCATCACAGTAGATCTTCAAATATCTTAAATACTTCAATATTTCTATTACCCTTTAAATCTTCTCTTCTTCATATTAAACAAACCAACTTTATCCAACTTTCTGTATATTGATTTGGCATCCCTTCATCATCCTTATTATTCTCCTTTTGTCATATTCATGTTTATCAAGTGACTTAGTTTTATAACAAGAGTGATCTAACAGAGGCCTGGATAATCTTCTACTAGTGCTAAAGGGACACAAAGAGAATGCTGAAAGGATGAATTGTTGTATAGATATAGGTAATATTTATGAAAGAACTTAGAAAATGATTACATTGTATGAGAAGGCAGACATTGATGATCCATTTCTTTGAACATTGAATTAGTAGCCATGAGATCACAAGTCCACCATATTATTGATGAAAACTTCATTATAATATATTTGGCCCGTTGTTCTTATCATTCAGGGAAAATTATATCAAATAAATGGAATCTGCAAAGAAAAGTTTATACAAAAGAAGAGAGAATGGGGAGTTGAGTGAGCAATACTTGAACCTCACTTTCATCTGAACTGCTTCAAGGAAGGAAGAATAAACATACCCAGTTAAATATAGAAACTCATCTTATGCAACAGGGAAGAAAGAAGGAAAGATGTTAAGAGAAAAGGAGCACAAGATGGAAAGTATATTAAAGGAGACAGTGGTCTGAAGCAAAAACAACCCTTATAAGAGATACAGGGTTAAAAATAAAAAGATAAATAAATGTGTAAGAGAATAGAATGGAGGAGAATACAGGAAGCATTCCTAACCATGAATATGGATGAGATAAATTCACCCATAAAATGGAAGGATAGAAGAATGGATTGGAAACCAGAATTTAACAATATGTTGTTTCCAAAATAATATGTGAAACAGAAACATATATACATAGTTGTACATGTATATGTATATAAAGTTAAAACTAAGAGCTTAATCATAATTTCTTATGCTTTAGCTGAAGTAAAATCAGAAATAAAAATAATCATTTCGAACAAAATGAATGCAAAACAGACCTAACTGAAAGAAATAAACAAGGAAACTACATTTTACCAAAGAGGAACCATAGATAGTGAATTAATGTAAATACTAAACATGTATCAGCTACTACATTCTCAAAGAAAGAGTGAAAGTACTTATAAGAGGAAATAGACAAAAAAACTATAATAGTTGGAGAACAATTAACACCTCTAAGATCTAGATATATCTAAACATTAAGTAACAAGAAAGAATTTAAGGAGCTGAATAGAATTTTAGAAGTTAGATATGATAGAGCTCTGAAGAATATTAGGTAAGCATAGTAAGGACAACGTAATCACCTGTGCTTGACACCAACTATAACTTTTTAGGTCATAAAATCCTCACAAACAAATGCAGAAAAGTGGAAATGTTAATGCTTCTTTTTCTGACCATAATGCAATAAAGCACTTACATTCAAGGCCATTAAAGCATAGATTAAGAATTAATCAGAAACTAAATTATTTAAATGTTTTTTAAAGAAAAAATGATTTTTAAAGGTTTGAATGGTTTGTAAAAAAATTTAGAAACAATAATTCCATTAAAGATAGTGACAATAGTGAGACACACCAGAATTTGTAGTCTACCTGCAGTGCAGAATTTTTTGTGGAAATTCAAAAGTGTTAATGCTTATAATAGTAAAAGAGAAAGGTGAAAGGTCAATGAATTGTTCATGCAGTTAAAAAATAAGTAACTAACAAACTAAGCTCCCCGAATTAAACACTAAAATACAAGTCCTAAAAAATATCAACGGAGAAAACAGCAAAATTTGAAATTGAAAAAGAAAAATTAGAGCATTAAACAAATGAATAAAACTAGACAGGTTTTTTTTGGGGGGTAAATAACCCAATACAATAGCTAAACTATTGGCTATTTTGAATTTTTAAAAAAGAGAATATCAATATGCAAGTATCAAATATGAAAAAGGTAAATTCATAGTCATTGGGGATAAAATAAAAGCAATTATTAGGAACTATTTTGCTTAATTAAACACCAGTAAGATTGACAACCTACATTGAATGTATGAATGTTTTTTAAAATATTTCTATATCAACAGAACTGGAAATGGAATGCTTCAAAAAGCTTTATCTTAGAAAAAGAAATTTAACTAGCTGTAAGTGAATAAAAGTAGGACCAGATTAATTGACAAACAAATACTACCAAGCATTTAAAGGACAATTAATTCCAATATTACATAAATTGGAGAAAAATATGGCAAATAAGGGGCCTTAAAATCATTTCTATGATGGAAATATACAAAACATAGTCATGATACCTAAGCCATGGAGAGTCAAAACTGAAAAATAAAATTATCATTTCCCTAATGAATATTGATTCAAAAAATGTAATAAAATATTAACAAGGAGATTATAGCAACACATCATAAAGAATATATTTAATTACCAAGCTGAATTTATACCAGGATTGAAGGACTTCTTTAATCTTAAGAAAATTATAAGCACAATTGATCCCTTTAATAAAAACAATAAAATAAGATGTTTCAATAGATTTAGAAAGTTTTCAACAAAATATGACACCCATTCCTGTTAAAAAAAAAAAAGAAAGTATGGGAATAAATGGAACTTTCTTCAACATACTGTAAAGATAGGAAGAGGCAAATTTGTGAAGGACTTTAAAAGTCAAGAAAGGAGGATTTTACTTAAGTTCTCCCAAAAGTCTTTACTTAAAAAATATTTATTTTTATTTAGACTATTTTTACATGGTTTCATGATTCATGATCCTCCCCCCACCCCTGTTTCCCTCCTCATTCTCAGAGCTGACAAACAGTTCCACTGGGCTATACATATATCATTGTTCAAAACCTATTTCCATGTTATTCATATTTTCAGTAGAGTGATGATCTTTTAACATCAAAATCCTACTTATATCCCTATAGAACTACATGACCAATCAATTTTTCTTCTGTGTTTCTGCTCCCACAGTTGTTTCTCTGGATATGGATAGCATTCTTCCTCCCAAGTTCCTCTGGATTATCCTGGGTCATTGCATTGCTGCTAGTAGAAAAGTCCATTACATTTGATTGTGTCATATTGTATCAGCAGTCTCTGTGAACAATGTTCTTCTGGTTCTGCTCCTTTCACTCTGCATCAATTTCTGGAGGTATTTCCATTTCACATGGAATTCCTCTAGTTCATTATTCCTTTCAGCACAATAATATTCCATCACCATCAGACACCACAATTTGTTCAACTGTTCCCCAATCAATGGACACCCTCTTATTTTCCAGTTTTTGTTTTTTTTTTTTGCTTACAGAGTGCGGCTATGAATATTTTTTGTACAAGTCTTTTTCTCAATTATTTCTTGTCCCAAAAGTCTTAATGCAATTTTAAGTTTTAATGGCATTATCTCATAGGTAATGGGGAGCCTGTGGAGTTTATTGAATAGGAGCCCTCTAGTAAGACTTATTTCTTAGCATAATAGACAATGAAATGGAACAGGGAGAGACTGAAGCAAAAATAAACTAACCAACATGGCATTGTAATAGGCTAGTGGTGTAGATGAGGGCCTGTCCTAGAATGGGGTGCTAATGAGAAATATTACAAAGTTAGAAATGACGAGGTTTGGTATAGGAGGGGTGAATGAGAGTCAGGAGTTGAATATGACATCCGTGTTACAAGTGTCAATGATTAGAAGGATGGTGGTATGCTTATTAGTAACAGTGAAGTTTGGGAGAGGGGAGGGTTTGGGAGAAAAGATTCCAGTCCAGTTCTGGCTATGTTGAGTTGAAGATATTTATGGTTAAATGTGTCCAACAGGCAGTTGGAGATGCAAAGCTAGAGAATAGGAGAGAAGTTCAGTCTTCTTAAATAGATCTTGGAATTATCATCATAGAGTTGATAATTACATCCATCATCAAGTGATATAGTATAAAGGGGGATGGGAAGAAATTCAAGATCTAACTTTTGGGTACCATGCATAGCTAGCAGATGAGACCTTGATCCTACAAAGGATGAAAATAGAATGGGGTAGAAGAAGAATCAGGAAAGAACAGCATCATAAAAGCCCAGAAAGGAGAGAATACCCAAAAGAAGAGGGTCATTGATAATATCTAAATGGTACAGAGTCTATAGACAATAAGTCCAGTAAGTGTTCAGAGGAGAAAAAGAACATTTTAGCTTGGCATGTTTGTGGAAAATGCCTCACAGATATTCTAGAGTGCTGAGAACAGACAAATGTTACAAGCTGTTAAGGAAAAGGAAGAGGATCCTTCAAACTAGAGGCCACAAGCTTGACTTTGATTACTGTCAACGTTCTAGAAGGCATTATTAAAAGAGGAGCTTGTGAGCATTTAGAAACAGAAATGATGATCACTAAGAGCCAGCATGAACTTGTCATGAAGTGGTCATGACACATTAACTGCATCAACTTTTGCACAGGGCTATTTGAGAGATTATCCAGAAAAAGAATACATGAATTTCCATGACACATTGACAGCTGTTTTTAATCAAAGTTTATATGGAATAGGGGTGGAGATTTTGTAGCAGGGATTGCTGCTCATGTTACAAGTTGTAATAGATCAAGTTTGAACTCCCATCCCACTCTGAAATTCTATAATTTTCTGATTCTAAGATCAGGAAAGGCTCCATGTTGTAAACACAATTTATTATGGATCCTAAGGGAATCTGAATTTTAGATGAGCAGAGAGAGGGCAGAGTCATCTGTACATGGAAACTAGGTGGTACAATGGCAGACGTGCTGGAGCTGGGGTCAGACATTCCCTAGTTTAAATTTAACTTGAGATACTTATTATATGTATGATCTTGAACAAGTCACTTAACCTCTATTTACCTCAACAAATATATTCATCTGTAATATGGGGATAATAACAACACCTGCCTCTCAAAGGGGCTACAAGGCTCAAATGAGATAATAATTGCAAAGTGCTTAACACAGTGCCTGGCACAAAGCCTATATACTACATAAATGTTAGCTATTAGCTATCATACTGGTTTCAAGGTGTTTTCTTGTTTACTTGGAATTTTTTACCTCAGGGAGCTATGAAAATGAGACAACTTGTAACCTTCATAATAATCCCACTTTTCATAGCATGAAGTACATTTTAGAAGACAGGAAGTAGGGTAAACCATAGTGGAAATATTTTAAAATATTTAAGATACAGAAAAATTGCATTTAGAACAATTTGATCTACTTGTGGCAGAATTACTGGTTGAAAGTCAACTCACAAGTTAATTGCTATGATATTACACACTGTAATGATGATGGCTCCCATTTCTATAATGTATTACAGTGTCACAAACAAATCCGTGAGCATGAACAAAGACACAAGGAAGATGAATAAGACAATTTAAAGGTACATTTATGAGATGGTTTTATCTGCATTGATTAGCAATTAGTGAGAAAAAGAGACAAAATACCAGAATGCTAAATTGACTTGAGTTAAATTACACCTTAGAAATACAGAACATGAAATTTCATCTAATATAAAATGGCCAATGAACTTGTAATGTTCTTTCAAGATGTAAAGTCTTCCAGTCATGGAAGTTAAGCAGTTGAGCAGAAAGGACATTGGACTGGAAATCAAAAGATCTATATTAGAAACTCGGCTCTCCTGCCTTCTCCATAGCATCTCTTTCATTTGTCCCATAATGTCTTTATAGGTAGGATATCACCAGAGAAACTGAATGGACATGAACACTTTAAAATTTAGGGGTGAGGAAGTGGAAGGAATCAAAGGTGGCTGCGAAGCTACAAAACTTGGCAGCTTGATGACTGGTACTATAAAATAGCCAGGTGGTACAGTGATTAAAGCAGTAGACGCAGAGTCAGAATGATCTGAGTTCAAGTCCTGCCTCAGACACTTAATAGCCATGTGCCCCAAAACAAGTCACTTTACCTATGTTTTCCTCAGTTTACTCATCTGTAAAATGGAGATAATTATATCATTTCCATCCCAGGGTTTTTATGAGGATCAATAAGATGATACTGGTAAAGCACTTTGAAATTCTTAAAGTAATATGTATGGCTATTTTTATTATTGTTATTATTGGCATTTTTGGAGAAGTCACTTAGGTAGCACAGTGGATAAAGCACTTGACTTGAATTTAGAATGACAAGTTCAAATCCACTCAGATGCTTACTAGCTATATGATCCCAGGCAAGGTACTTAACCATTTCCTACTTTATTATCTTCATCTGTAAAATAGGGGTAATAATAGCACTTACCTTTCACAATTATTGTGGGAATCAAATGAGATAATATTTGTAAAGTGCTTTGCACAATGTATGTGCTATATTAATGCTATTGATATTGTTGCCATTGTGATTATTATTATTATTATGTCAAGAGGCAGGCATGGAAAGTCTTTAAGTTTGATTCTGGACATATTGAATTTGAAAACAGTTATTTTTTAGTGTTTAAATGAAAATAACTGAAGATTATTTGGAGGTTCTTTTAGGATACTGAGAAATAGAAATATTACTTTGGAATAACTAAGGTTATTGTGGTAAAGAGGACTGATTTTGGTAAAAGTTAACTTTCACAGTCTTAAGTAGTTGACACATAGTAAATGTTTTTAAATGAATTAGTTAATTGGTAAGTATAGATATAATATAGAATTCTATATGATAGGAGTCTATAGAATTAGAGAATTCTATAAAGCTGCCTTTCATGCTGTCAGGCTAAGCGTGGGATTAGGTAGAATGAGACGGTGTGCAAAAGACATTTTTTCCCTAGCCAAAATAATTTTGGTGCATTTTAGATAAAAAAATAAACTCATTGATACCTCTTAACATTTACCCATGAAAGATGTTTGAAAAATATTTTACCTACTAGGTTGGTAAATATCAGTAATCTCTCTTTAAGTATAAACAGATTTATTTGTGTCAAAGGTATTTTAAATGGTGGGGGTAGCTAGATAGCTCAGTGGATTGAAAACTAGACCTATAGATGGGAGGTCCTGGGTTCAAATGTGACCTCAGAATCTCCTAGCTGTGTGACCCCGGGCAAGTCATTTAATCCTTGTTGCCTAGCCCTTGCCAGTCTTCTACCTAGGAACCAATACATAGAATTGATACAAAGGTACAAGGCAAGGGTTTTAATTTTTTTTTAAGTTATTTATTATCCCAGATCAGGGGTCGGCAACGTATGGCTCTGGAGCCATATCTGGCTCCACCTCCCAACCTGCCAGTCTGGGCAGAGCCCCGATGTGCCCCAGGGGGCCCTTCAGCTCCCACCCCATATTCCAGCGCTTTCTGCCTCCATCCTCCTCCTTCCACAGGCGTTTATGGCTCTCACAGGCAAAAAGGTTGCCGACCGTTGTCCCAGATGAACCTGCAATTGGGAGGGATGACACTCAAAAGAATCTTGAACTAGGCATTAACATGGAAAAGGCTTTTTGATTTCCTCCTCACCAGAATGGGTACTCACAAGCCAGTGTTACAGGTATTCCAGCCAGCAAGCAAGTACAAGGAGTGGAGGTATGCAGGCTCCCTTTCATCCCAGTCCCTAACACAAATCAATCCCTCCCCTTATTCACCATTGCCTGGTTACTAGAGAGTTACAATCTAGTCATGATAGCCAGCCGATTGGAATGCAATTGACAACTCCAATTATTCAGTGGTTTTTAAACAATCAAAGTAAAGCAAATTTACCTGTTAGCCTCTTAAAGGACTAACCTATCATGTGTTCCTTGTCATGTCCTGCTGATGTGGATGTGGGGAAAAGAGAGTCAGCTATGAACATGAAACTTAACTCATTTCTTTTTTCGTTTTACTCCATTACATGGGATTTCGAGAGGAGTCCACCATCTTATCAGGACCTATTCCTCACATTATGGAAAGAAACTGTTGATATGTTTATGATTCCTAAATGAATAACTCTTAATTGGTCCATAAATGCAATCATTATGAAAGATCTAAATGGTTAATTTTTGCCAAAAGAATCTCTTTGAATGACTTCATTAACAGTATACATAAGGATAACCAGTAAATTTTCTTTATGTGCCACTGATAAAGATTTGGTCAAACTAGAACTAGATGATAACCCTCAAAACTTGAAAGAGAGAAGCATGAGTAGTGAGTATATAGTAAACATGCTAATGTAATTCTTAGACTAATATCACCTATATGAATTTATGAAAGGATTGGGCTTTTCATCCTTCCCATCCTCCCTTAGAGACTTTGTTGTTGGTGGTGGTGGTGGTGGTGGTGGTGGTGGTCATCATGGTCGTGGTGGTGGTCAAGGAATCTGATGAAATTTCCATAGATTCCTGCAACCAAAAAAGAGCACTCTTGATAGAAAACTTCTAGACAGTGTCACTTGTATACTCTTTTGATAATAGGCTATTGGGAATAACAAAAATAAGTGTCTTTGAAGAATTCAGGAGAGTAATATACATACACATCCAGAGATCTGGGAATTCCAGAATTCTAATGGCTAAGTCCTTTGATTGGTCATGAATACTGGTATGAGTCACAGAGCTTCCTTCAAGGTTTTTTCCCTTCATCCATAAGAAAACAGTATTGGGAAAATCAGGATAGTTCATTTGATACTATCAGTTTAGCTAAGCTATTTTCTAAATTCCACTCAAACATGATATACATTAAACAAATGCCAAACAAAAATGGGGAGGGTGGAGGGGAAGCACACATTCTCATTAAATTTATTAGTTCAGGTACCTTGCAGGTAAAAGAAAAGCCAACTTATGACCTAAGTTCAATATCTTCCTCTAGCTCTTCTTGACACGGTGACCTTAGACAAGTCACTTAACTTCACTGGGGATTAGTTTCTTCATCAATAAAATGAGGAAATTATAATAGGAGATGTCTAAGGTTCATTCCAATTCTAAATCTATGATCCTATAAACTATGTGTCTCTGGAATACCTCTGAATGCAAAATTCCCTTTATTTACATCACACCATAAACCTTATTTTGATTCTACTCTCCCCCTAGTGGGTTTTGGTACTGCTATCTAATGACCAGTTTTCTATTGGTCTTCATTAAATCTGAAATAACAATTACCGCCATTTAAAAAAAATCAGCTCACATTTCTTGAGCACCCATTGGGTGCAGAATATTGTAGGAAAGTAGGGATGGTTTCCATAGCAGCCATAAATTGAGTATGCTCCTGGGAGTTGCTGAAGAGGATATTAATTTTTATGTCTCAAATGCAACACCTTTTGCATTTCATTACCATGTTTAAAAGAAATACAGACAAAGAAGAAAATGTTTTGTTTTGCCTGCAAATAAATTAAAAAACTGACATTTAACAAGAATGAATTCATTTACATCATGCAGTTTATTTTTATTCCACTAACATCCCTTTCATTGTAATCAGCTCTTAGATTTCACAAAGATATGTTAATACCTAAGAAACAACAAAAAAATAACTGACATTTGTATACTGTAGTAAAAAGAGTAGAATATAATTGATAGTATGATGGGCTTGGATTTTGAAATATCTTAGTGCAAACATTGCTTCAAAGAGTTACTAGCTGTGTGACCCTGATATAGTGTATTTGAGCCTCTGTTTCTTCACCTGTAAAAGGAGGGGTTTGAACTCAATAGCCTCTAAAGCCTCTTCTTTGTCTAAATCTATGATCCTATGAACCTAAGTGGGTTTAGATCCTGCCTCTGACAATTACTAGCTGTGTGAGTCTCGGTAAGTCAATCAACTTCTCCACTTATTTTTTCCCTATCAGCAAAATAGCTTTAATAATATGGATGTAAAAATGCTTTGCTAAACTAAAATTGTTATATAAATCTTGTCATTTTGTTGTTATAAGCTCATATATATGAAATACATGTGTGCATACATATATACATACACATAATTGTGTGTATGTGTATGTGAGTGGATGAAGTTCCTAGAAACTATGACATTCCAGGAAGTCAATTTATTATAGATTGAGAATCTAAAAGAATAACATACAAGAAGCTTCATAAAGGTGGGGAATGGGTCATAGGTGAACATTGCTATGTGCTCTAGTAGCTAGCATCATGACCTGTACATAAGAAAGAAGGAAGGAAGAGAGGGATGGATGGAAGGAAGGAGAGAGATAAGGAACAGAAGAAGGAAAGAAATAAGAGATGGAGAAAAGAAGGAAAAGGGAAGGAAGGGAAAGAGAAAGGAGGGGAAAAAAGGGGAGGAAGGAATAAAGAAACAAAGATGATGAGAATAAGCATTTATTAAGGGTATGCTATGTGCCTACTCTTTAGTAGTCCTAAGCCCCTTATAAATATCTCATTTGACCTTCAAAGCAATCTTCCAAGGTGGATGCTATTATAATTCCAACTTTACAGTTGAGGTAACTGAGACAGAGAGTGATTAAATGACTGGCCCATGGGTCATATGTTGAGCAAGTGTCTAAGGCTGGATTAGAACTCTGGTCTTCCTGACTTCAGTCCATATATTCTATCCATTATAACACCTAGCATTTATCAAGTACTTACTGTGTGCCTGGCACTGACCCAAGTTAGCTGTAGTCAATTAATAAATGTTTGTTGATTGGAAATGTAGGACAGTTTCAGGAGTATAAGATTTACCATCAAGACAGCTGGGCTGCATTCTTAATTCTATTCTTTATTAATTGTGTGACCTTGGACTTAATTTTTCTAGGCTTTAGTTTACTCATCTACAATATGAAGACATAAGACCAGTTGCTATTTACTAGCCCTTCCTGGTCTAAATTCTATGGATCAAATGGAGAAAAGGTCACCTATCATCCAATACTCTTTATATCACACTAGATGACCAAGCCAAACAAATAAAATCTTGCAGAAATTTCATCAAACTTAGAGTTCACTCAAAGGTAGAAAGATGAAAAGTTCTATCCTGTGCTATTTATGTTTAGGAAGTTCTCTGTGATCCAAAGGAAGGCACTCAGGTTACCATTCTGACTATATAATCCAATAATCTTCCTCCCTCATTCCCAAACAGGGTTTTGTAGTCTTCCCTTCTGTGATGACCTTTATCATGTACAACATTTAAGACAAAGAGAAACTATTCAGTCCATTGAATAAGCTAGAAACTGTGAACTTGTGCTAAGCATTTTGATTGATGGCTCTCAGCATTTGAACCTCTGGGCAAAAGCTAAAATTTCCACAGGACCCCTAATTAAAGTAGAGTTTATCAGGAAATAGACCATTTGTGTATGATTCAAAGTTCAGTATTGATCTCAGAGGACTGGAAGACTGTTTCCTGCCTCAAACGTTATTAAGGAGAGGAAACTGGGGAATTTCTTTTATCATTATTTTAAAGATTAGAAGTGGACAGGAATTGGACAATGGCAGAAAAACTCTTCAAAGTAGAGTATTTTGGCAATGTGGGCAAGAGGACAGGCTTTCTTGGGCAGTGTATGCGTACATGTGTGTATGCACGTGTGTGTGCATATGTGTGTGCATGTGCACATTTTCTGGGAGTGACCAGTCTGATGAACTTCTAGACAACAGGAAGAGCTGAGAAATGTGAAGTATGAGCCCCTTGAGGAGGTAGCTTGTCATTGTTGGAGGTAAGGATTGGGATGGAGCTACTTCTAGAAAATCAACCTTGGGGATTTGCCTTTCAGTTACCAGGAAATATTCCAGGTCTTAGAATTAAAATTTGCCTGTTGCAGAGTTTCAGAATGAGTAGGATTTCTGAGGTAGGGAATGACAAACTACAAGTGATGGGCAAGAAAGAAGAAAATCTAGATAGTACCAGAAACCATGCTGAGAATGCAGATCTAGGTGTTTGTTTTCTTTCTCCCATCCCACTAAGGAAGGATATCGAAATTCTCCCCCTGCTTTATATGAATAGCGGTATATTTTTGTAGAGGCAGGCATGGTATAGGGCCATGTTGGCAAACCTATGGCATATGTGCCAGAGTGTGACAGAGGGGTCTGCTCTCTTCCCCTCTCCAAATGCACCTGAGGACAAATTCCCACATCACCCATCCCTCTGCCCAGCAGCCCAATGGAAGCACTTCCTCCCTCCTCTGTCTGGGTTAAGGTGCTCACATGTGGCATGAGGTTTGGGCACTTGATCTCCAAAAGGGTCATTTTCACTGGGTTAGGGAGTATTAAGTGGATGTATCATCTCCAAAATCTAGTTTTGACAGTTGAATTGTTCATTGGCTATGGGAGGGGGAAGGAAGGAAGGGAGAGAAAGAATATGAATCATGTAACTATGGAAAAAAATTCTAAATAAATAAATAAATTTAATTAATTAATTAATTAAAAAATACATGGGTTTGAATCCTTCCTTAAAGATTGATGAAGTTGGGAAAAACTGAGCATGTCATCACTTACCCTCTTTGTCTGTTTCCATAACTATAAAATGAAGGTCATGATAACACCACCTACCTCACAGGATAATTATGATGATCAAATAAAATAATAAATGTCAAACTGTTTCAGTGCTAAAAATGTGTTATTTTGTTAACATGATAATAGTTAAAATTTATGTAGAATTTGAAGATTTCCAAAATACTTTAGAAATATTGTTTCATTTGATCCTTACAATAATTCTAGAAAAAATTGCTGCTATTATTTCCATTTTAGAGATGAGGAAACTAAGACTAAAAAGATGAAATTATATGGTGACAGTCAAACAGTTAAAGGCAGGATTTGAACTTAGGTCTTCCTGACTACAGGTCTTGTATGCTATCCACTGTGCTACCAACTACATCTAATATTGTTGTTGTTATTATTCTGGATTTCTTGATATTACTTCATTTTGCCTCCAAAACCCTTTGCTATATGAAATATGTCCTGGATGAATTTCTGGTACTTGAATGACAATAAAAATAACATCCACTAATATGGTGGCCTATTACTTCCCAAGTATTTTTCTCAAAGTTCATTGAAGTGTAGATAGCAGAATTATCATTGTCTCTATTCTACAAAAAAGAATGTAAGGCTCAAGAAGGTTATACAACTTGCCTATCATCATCATATGTGTTTTAACCATTGAATCCAGCATTTGAACTCTCTTTCTTTCACCTGAACCTTTGACACTTTATGGTTTATTTGGATGCTTATTATTAGCCCTTGATGTTACCATGACACCAGCAGTGGATATCCACCAGTCGTAAGAACTGTGATAATTTTCTACATTTGTTGAACTACACTTGTCTGGTGATATTATTTTCAAGTCCAGTCAGTTGGAGATAAGAATTGATTAACTTTGCTTGCTGACTATGGCCATTATGTGGGGAGAGAAATTGTATTTTTCTCTTTAAAATGTCTTCCTTTTCATTCCTACTGTCACCACTCTGATTCAGTACCTTATCAGCTAGCTCCTGGATACAGCAGTGTCTCTCCTATGAGTTAGTTGTTTTGTCTTGGTCCTTCTGTACCATACATTTCACTGCTGCCTTTAATCTGGTGTTATGGAAAGAATTTTTAGTTTGTAGTGAGAAGACTTGGATTCTGCTCATGAGATCTGTGACCTTAGGCAAATTTTTGCCTCTCTGAGCCTCAGTTTCCTCATCTAAAAACAAGGATAATACTTTCACCACCTCCCTCATTGGGTTGTCTGAAAAAAAGTACCTGGAATCTTTCAAGTGCTACATAAATGTGAGCTAATGGTATTTTTCAAATATTATATAAATGTAACTATCTTCCAAAAATATTGCTTTCATCATACTCATCCATATAAATCCATATTTGGATTTATACCTGTCTTAGACTCCTTTTCTTTCTAGGATTTTCATGATCTGACTTCAACCTAATCTAACCAAATTCTTCAGTTATTATTGTCCAACTTGCAGCAACTTCTTTGGGTGTCAATATCTATTCATACATCAATTTAACATGCTTTGGTAATTCTCATTACTGTCTCTGTGTTTTTGCTCATCTTATTTCTTCATTAGCATGCCATTTTTCTCAGTGTACTTTTCTAAAACAAAGACATAGAATGACTATAAAAATTTAGCTATAGCTTTATTATTATAAATCTACATTATAATTATATATTTATTATTATTATGTTATAAAATTATATTATTCCCTCTGTTGCAGTGGATATGTTTTTTCCTCCTTAGTCTCTTGGCATCTTCTTGAATTCTTGCTTTGATAAAATTTAAGTCATCCACAATTGATTACTGTATATTATTGCTGTTACTCTATATGATATTTTCCTGGTTCTGTTAACTTCACTTTGTATCACTTCTTATTTATTTCCTGGTTTTTCATGATCATTTTGTTTGTCATTTAATGTGGTACAGTAGTAATTAAGAGACTTTAAAAATAGTTCAGGTGAGAGATGTTTAAGGTCTACATAAGGATGGTGGTTTGCTTTTAAAGAGAAAAGAACAGATAGATATTATGTAGGCAAGACTTGCAAATTGATTAGATATGAGAGTTATGTTAGAGCAGTGGTTCCCAAACTTTTTTGGCCTACTGCCCCATTTCCAGAAAAAAAATATTACTCAGCCCCCTGGAAATTAATTTTTTAAATTTTAATAGCAATTAATAGGAAAGATAAATGCACCTGTGGCCATCACCACCTTCCTTGATCACTGCAACACCCACCAGGGGGCGGTAGCACCCACTTTGGGAATCACTGTATCAGAGGAAGGAGTTGAGGATGACTGAGGTTGTGAATTTGTGTGACTGTAATGGACATTGTACCTTGGAAATAGTCCCAGAATTTTTGTTGTACTGGTACCACATTTTTTAATACACTTAATTTTTGTTTAGTTATTCATATGTACACATTTTGTATTTCCTTCTCAAATATAAATTCCTTTTGATTTTGGACTATCTCAGATTTCTCTTATATTCCTAATATTACTGGGCATGTAATGACCAATTAATAACTTCTTGACAGTTAATTGACTTTTCTTTTTTTTTGGCTTTTGCTGTTTAGGACCTCAAAGCCAAAGGTTGATAATAAAAGGCCATCTACCCTTGAAAATGATATCGACTTGGCCAAGAGTCTTCAGCAGTATCTCACATACCTGAGTATTCTCACCCGTGCTTCAAGTCCTAATGTATATCCCCGGATTAAGAATGACAAAGCTGATGTTCAGGTTGTAACTTGTAACTTTCATTTTTCTTACCTATTCTATCTTCTCTCTCCTGTTCTGTCTTGCAATGAGCCTACTGTCTTGTTTTATCTAGATGCTTGTTACTTTTATTCAATATATTTCTCACCTTTGGGAACCCTTATGATAACACACCAGGGGTAAATAATAGTGTAATTGATTCAGAGCCCCAAAGACATGGATTCAAGTTCTGTGGCAAAAACTTATTACCTAAGTAACTCAGGGCCAGGCATATAACTTCTTGGTTCATTAGAAGAATTCTTAGAACTCATCTACAGAACCACTGATGGGTTTCCAATTGCTTTGGTAGAAGCAATGCACCATTGGACGAAATCATAAGTCCTTTAAGTACTTGCATAGCCTATGCATATTCATGACTAGTGATTAAATGAAGTGAAAAGGAAAGGCAAAGCTGAGTGGGAGTATTATTGGAATGACTCTTGGTCATTCAGTCAGTCAAAAAGTATTTTTAAAGTTCTTATATGGGTCAGACAACATGTTAAGTGCTGGGGATACAAACAAAGGTCAAAAGTCCTTCCATGCTCTCAAGAAGTTCACAGTCTGGAGTAGCTAGGTTGCAGAGGGGGAGGAATGCCAGACTTGGAATCAGAGCTGTGAGGACCTATGTTCAACTTTGGCCTCAGCCATTCCTGGTAAAACCACTAAACCCCAGTTGTCTGACCCTTGCTAATCTTTTGTCTTAAAATTGATACTAAGACAAAGGTAAGGGTTTTAGAAGAAAAAGAAGGTCATAGTCTTATAATGTCTTAGGGGCATATTGAGAATATCAGAAGTTACCTAAAGACTAGAGTAAGTGCTTGTCTATATGGTATGACTTGATGTGGCGAGAGTACTCACTCATATTGAAAATCAGAAAGGCTTTGAAGAAGATGATTCCTTCCCAAATCCCACATACTGCCTCCCCACCCCAGTTCTCTAAAGGTTCACGAAAATATCTCCTAGAGGGCCATTCCTTTGGAATAAGACATTACGTCTCTAGAAAGGGTCCATGTAAACATGCATACATGTCATCTGAGTGGGATCACATTTTCATATCAGCAGTCACTGAGTACATTAGTGCAAGTTTGCTAGCTGTCACCTAATAAAGAGCAGGGCCTGAGGGAGTGGTACCAAGGACAGCTAAGTTTTAAAGGGGAAGCTGTTGGAGATGTCTTGAGTGTTATCTAATGAGAGTAAGCAAAACAGAGAGACCACAGTAGAAGGTCATGGGCAGCCAGAAAAGAACAGGAGGCATCACTGGATCCCTGCTGGGCTTGAGAAAGATAGGCGCTAATAGATAACAAGAATACTGAAAAGAGGACAGAGATGGCAGACACAATTTTCATGACAAACTTCAATTACATTGCCGTGTTACCTAGTGCCAATCCTCCCTATTGTTGTAATCACACCTAGAATTTCAAACCTTGCTCATCATTCATCTCAGAGATGTCTATGGAGCCTAAAGAACATTTTAAAAAGCAAAATAAAAGCAATGCACTTAAAAATAAATGCATAGACATTGGGACCCTTGATTGCTCCCAAATTCCTAGATTGTATTTTGAAGAACACAAAGCACATTCTGACTGGATTCAGGAGGACAGGATGGACACAATCAGATGTGACTGTTATATATCCTGACAAAAAATGGGACAAGGCAGTGAAATACACAGCTTTCCTGGCATGCTGGACATCTGGCAGCCTTCCCCTGCTCCATTCTTTGTCATTGTTTCTGAGAAGCATTAGTTAGCATCAACTTGACAGGTTTTCTTTTTTGACTCTAAGATTTAAACTAGGCAATAAGATTCCAGTCCAATCATAGAATCATGGATTTAGAATTTTAAAGGATTTCAGAGAGATCTAGTCAAATATGCTCATTTAACATGCAGCCAAGGAATGCTTAGTCTTCACAACTCAATTCCCACTGATGAGTGGAACATCTAAAGGTAGATTGGCTATTTTTCCCTATCAGTGGTGGCCTTAAGTGGTCAGGGATGATTCTATAATTCCAGTGGCTTAATTCCCCATGAGTATATAAGATGAATCAGTATATATGAAGAATCACTTAGTTAGGGGTAGTTATGTGGCTCACATAAATAGAATGCTAGGTGTGGAGTTCGGAGGGCCTGGGTTCAAATGTGGCCTCAGATACTTCCTAGCTGTGTGAACCTGGGAAAGTCACTTAACCTCAAAGGCCTAACTTTTACCACTCTTCTGCATGGAAATAAATACTTAGTATAGATTCCAAGACATAAGGAAAATGTTTAAAAAATAGAAGTGAAGAACAGGATGAAGTACGAACAAAAGGACTTGACCAATTGAAATATCACTAGAGTAAAACCATATACAAGACTGAGAAATGTCTGGCTATTTCCAAAGGTGGTTTAGAAAGTGACTCTAGAGTAGTTTCTAAGTTTGGCCTGCTAAATGATTAGGTAGGAGTTATATATTTAGTAATGGGAAGCTGTACTGCCTCCAGACCATTCAAATGAAGAATCCTGCTGAGACCCAAAGTCATTGACTATAGCAGTGGGAGGTGAGGCTCTAGTGGTGATGACAGGCAGGAATATACTATTTCAGGGCTGATGGGATAAACCTTTTGCAGCGTTACAGGGTCATAGCTTTCACACTTTATATGTTTCATAGAAAAGGGAAGCTGCAGGACTACAATGCCCTTAGAAACTTTGTCTAGGGGGTCTGACAACATGGAAATTAATGTGGTTGCTTTCCCAGAGGTCTTCTGGTCCATGGTTTTAGGTGATGTAGGAAGACCTGCCCCACATCCACCTTGCTTTTGTTATTGAGCAGTGTTTTTCTCTTCACAACCCCATTTGGGGTGTCTTGACAGATACTGGAGTGGTTTGCCATTTCCTTCTCCAGTTCTTTTTTGTAGATGAGGAAACTGAGGCAGAGTTAAGTGACTTGCCCAGGGTCACACATCTAGTAAGTATTGGAGGTAGGTTTGTACTCAGAGAGATGAATCTCCCTGACTCCAGGTCTAATTCTTTATTGAACTACTTCCCTGCCAAATCCATCTAGAACTAAAATAGTACCTAGGACAGCGATTTGGTATAGGGAGCTTTGCTTAGTCTTGTAGTAGAGGAGAAGATTCTCTGTTAATAATTCTATGCTTAGGCAATAGAAGGTGATTCCTTGAAAGCAGAGACTCCTTTATTTGTCCTTGTATCCCCAGAATTCATCATCGTACTTTCTATATGCAAGTGCTTAATAAGGATTTGTTGTTTTGAATTGAAGTCCAGTAGGGAGAAGATGACTTTATGGAGCACTAGACATGAAAATTCGATAAATGCTATAACATAATTGTATTTAACCTGATTTACATTCTGCATTGTTCTCTGAACCATGACTCCAGTTCATAAAAATGGGTAATATGGCTTATACTCAGCCACCATCCTCATTTTCCTCCCACCTAAACCTTTGAATCCTCCCTTACCTCTGAACTCTTTCTTATAGTTCACCTTAAGTTGCCTAGAACCACACTTTCAAGCCACCTTCAGGCCATTCGTTCACTCTGCCACCTTCTTTCTGCCCCTTCCAGCTCCCTTCCACATTTTGCCACCCTTCATGAGATCAGAATCTCTTTAAGAGCAAGGACTGCCTTGCTTTCTGTATTTGTATTCCTGTTATTTAGCATGGAGACTGACACGTAGTTATTGTTTAATAAATATTTTGTCTCTCTGTCTATATGGTGCATATGAGTGTCATTACTTAGAATTAATATTCTAGAATATCTAGGAAAACTTGATTGTTTTTTAAAGATAATTTTTATTCTGAATGTAAATTTAAATAAAATGAATATTTCTATATACAGCATAGACAGAAAATGCTATTGTACATGAAACTACAGATCTTTGTCACATGACTTACATTTTCCATTTCAGTATATTATAACTTCAAAATTGTGCTATGCATCTGTATATTCCTCCAGCTTTGCTTCTCTTATGTGAATTTTTTTAAAAATCATCAATGTCTTTTTCCTTTTTTAATGAATTCCTATTATTCATCCTTCCCCCCCCCCCCATTCCCTTCCCTCACTGGAAACATAAAAAGGAAAATTCTTGAAAGAAATACTTTATAAGAAAACAAATTCCTATATTTTCTAAATCTGGATATGTAGGATTCCTTTTGCATCCAGAACCCATCATCTCTTTGTCAGGAAGTTAACAACATATATCATCATCTGCCTTCCTGAAATTGTAGTTTAATTAGTTTATTTTAGATATGTGAAAGCTGAGGACCAAGAGGTAAAGTGAGAAGTGATTGAAGAATGTCTCCTGATACCTACTATCCCATTCTTCTTCTTCAGGGATCTTCAGGAGTAATGTCAAACTCAAATTGAAATAGATCCCTACAGGCTGTATATTGACTTAGAAAACCACAAATTAACTAGATAAATTGTATTGTATTTTGATTTATAATGTTAACCATTTCCCAATTCCATTTAATTCTGGTTTGGGCAGTACTAAGGAGTTTGCTGTCTCTGATAAAAATTATTATCCTTCTTCCTGAGATTTTGGGTCATCCCAGTTTAAAGCAGATGTGGTTGCTGAAATAGTGAGGCTGGGAGGGGAAATCTTTAAATATTCCTACTGAAGATAGCCCTGAAAAGTTTTAGGCCTGACAGGAATACCCAGAAATGTGAAGTGAGAGCATGAAGTAGAATCCATTCTGGGTTAATGCAATTTCAGAGCAGGTTTTAGAACTGGTTGATATTTCTGTGGATCAAATATCTTTTTAAATGAAAAAAGAATGCATATGATGCCCTAGAAAAGCATAAGTCAAATAACTATTTTCATAGTTTTACCATGGAAAGTTTTTTTCTATTTAAAATTTAAAGGTAAAGACAAAACTTTCAGAAGCTTTCAGAACCTCTGAATCACTATGTCTATGTCCAAGTGGTTTGCAGATAATAATGTCCCATTAACACATAACACTGTCTATACAGAAGGTTGGAGTAGAAAGAAAATCCTGGGGAGGAAATAAGTACCTACTTGTCTACTATTTCCTCCTTGACCTCAGTGGCTCTTTCTAAGACACTGAAATTTTGAAGTTTATATGAATCTGCTATCTCAAAGCTCTCTATGATAGCCTTCTAGTCTTAATACAAAGGCTTTACATTTCTATAATCTATTAGTGGGAAAATACTTCACATGGTCATCTTCTCTTTTGCCTCTCCACTGCATTTGCAAAGTGCTTGGTACAGATGTTGTTATTCTAGTTTTTTAGATGAGAAAATGGAGGCTTAGAGACATTATGATTTACCCAGTCACGCAGCTAATAAGTGGAATAGCTTGAATTAGAAGTCAGGTGGATTTCCTAATTTCTAACCCAATGTTTTTTTTTCCATAATTCCATTCTTCTTCCTGAAGGAAAATGCCCTGATGATGCCAAGACCTTCCAATGTCCTTACCTGAAAATTTAATTTAGGGCACTAGCCAGGTTTTTTTTTCCCTTGTGGCTGTATGTCCAATGGAGACCTTTTCATTTTCAAATGAATGATCTGCCTCAATGAAATAAGCTAGTATGTGTTTGAAAGCCAGTCTAGAACTTCTGAATTTAGGCACTTAATTTAAAAATGAAAGGAAAAGGAAAAGAAAGGAAGGCACTCTAAGTGTGAGGTATATTTATTCAGAATAGCTTAGTGTCCTAGCATCCTATGAATGCAATTGCTCCTTTATGAACTCTACTGCCAAGAAATGCAAATTTGATTTTTTTGGTTCACAGCACAGTGATAACCAACATTTCTCCCAAGTTTCTCAAATATTGTCAAAGTAAATACACACAAATATATAATCTTTTGGGTCATAGTGTTCTCTTCTTTGTTTTCTCTTCTTTATTTAACAGAAGGGATGAGTGACTGGACTCAGTACTAGTTAGTACAACTGGATTTCTGAGTACTTTAAATGGATGCATTATGTTATGTCTTTCTAATGTTTACGTGGAATCAATAGCCACTAACCAGGCTACAGCCCAGAGACTATTTTAGCAGGCCAAGTGGGGAGAGAGAGAAAATTCATTAAAAGTGGCAAATGACTCAGGAAAAGCAAGAAGGAGGGGAAATGGGCAGAAGTGTCACAGTGAAGGGAGTTTCCTCCAAGCTAAAAGGTAAAGTTAGGTTCATCTGTAATTGCCATTAGACTCACATGTTATTCTTTACAGAAAATTTACCTAAAATAGTAATATTCATAACTGGCATTTAAATAACACTTTAAGGCTTCCAAGGCATTTTCTGCACATTATTTTGTTTTAGTATCATTAGCAACCCATTAAGTCAATTGCTGCTATTCTCTCCATCTTACAAATGAGGTAACTGATGCCAGCAGAGGGTAAATAACTTGTAAAGAGTCACACAACCAATTGATATGCAAGACAGGATTTGAATTCACATTTTCCTAAATTCAGCATAGTATCCACAATGCCATCCTTCCTTTCATAAAGTAGGAATATCCAGTTTACTTCAAACAGGAGCATTTATTAACTAAAACTAAAAAGATGGGGACACTGGATTTTATAAGACTCCATTTTTCTCCTTCTAAAACAAACATTGTGGAAAAAGTGTTTGGAGTCAAGAAGACCTGCATTCAAATTCTGATTCAGGTACTTATTTTATGACCATGCTTCACTTTTATTCATCTGTAAAATAAGGGGGTTGGACTTGATGACCTCAGAAGTCCTTTACAGCTCTAAATCAGTAGTCCACCCAATGATGTTTTAAAGCCAATTCTAGATGCACAAATTCCAGTAGAACATGAACAACTTCACTCCATTTTTGCCATATACTACAGTATAGTCTTCTTTATCAAAAGGTAAGAAAACAACCACATGTAGAATCTACCCACTGGACAGGGAATTCCATCAAAAAACCAATTCCACACTCAGGCCAGCCCAGCTATATGTGAGACATGAAACATCTGAAGGAAGTTTTAAAAAGTGATCTCTGCCTTACTGTCGCACTGTTAACAACAAACTGAGAGGTTCACAGAGCAGGTGGGACAGTCAGGTATAAAAAAATGTAAGCTATAAACAATGATGAAATCTTGCTAAAAGTGGAAATCGGTAGTAGAATACTGAATGTTTCATGCTATGAGTCATCAAGAGACATTGTATACGATGTCAAATTGGAACAGCTAACAGCCACTCTCATTCAAGGAAAGTAAATTCCCACAACTGAAGAAGGGGCTCTTTCAAGTTGTCTCTTATGATATTCTGCTTGACCCTATGGGGCTCCTAATATAGAATCAAGAATTTCGTTAACTCAATATATGTTGCTTATTTCTAGGATGCAAGAAGAAGACAGTGGTTATTATATTCACTGGAAAATGTGTATAAACTAAGGGATTTATTAAATCAGTACAATATGTTTCAACACAAACTTCCTAATTCAGGGAGAATAGTATTTTGAGCTATGCTGGGTCCACAAACAAAGCTTTTTCATAACAAAGCTCCTCCTCCTCCACTGCACTGGAGAAAGAGTCCAATAATAGTAATGATAACAGCTAACACATATAGTGCGCTCTGTGTGTGTGTGTGTGTGTCTCTCTCTCTCCCTCTCATTCTCCCTCTCCCTCTCTCTCTCCCCCTTCCTCTCTCCCCACATTTATATTCTCTTAACTCTATTACGTTAGGAATTATTTGCATTGATGAAGCCACAGATCAGTCAATTAGTCAAAAGGCACTTATCAAATGGCTACCATGTTCCATGCATTGTGCTAGTCACTAGAAACACAAAGGCAAAAAATGAAACTGGCTCTTACCTCAAGTAACTTATATTTTGTTAGGAGAGAACAAAAAATTATAGTTTTCATCTATTTTTTTCTATACCAAGAAAACACCACATAAAATGGGCATTTTAATATATAAAACAGAAGAGAAAAAAGAAGATAATATATGAAATTACTTATTTATAGGCTGTACATTGTTTTTCCTTTTAAGTCTAAAATAAATCCAGCAAAAATGTTTAAATATATTAAAAGTACATTCTCTTTTATTCTTTCAGGAACTTTATGAATTGGGAAGGGCAGGTATTATGACCACTGTACCAAGGGAGAAACTGAGGTTCAAAAGATCACTGTCCCTTGTTTAATGTAACATAACAAGTAATCAGGGCAACCAGAACATGCTGTGGCAGGTGAAAGATAAAATGACTTAAGAAACAAAGATTTGAGCTTCCAAGCATATCACTTTATTAAGCAATGCATGCCAAATGCATAACAAATCAGGACTAGATCTTTTTAGCTTATAACTAGACTCTAAACACAAAGAGAGACAGATTTTTATATATTAAAAACAATCAAATAAGACCAATTAATTAAAAGAGACCAATTTTCCAGGGTAAAAAGTTAGTAATACGATTGGTAATTGGAAGAAAGATTAGGGACTTTCCAAGTTGGGAAGGAGAAAGTGAACAGGTATGATTCCCTGAAATCAGAAGTGCCCCACTTTCCCCCAGGTGTTTGTATTCAATCAAAGGAAAAATGGAAAGTTAACCAGTACAGGGCTGATTTTCAGATAAGTCATATGGGTTGCTTGAGATGTACAGTTGTGAAAAATGCCTTGAATCCTTCAGATTTCATTGGGTTTCTGGTCAATATAACCTAGATTCTCATCAAAGAGTCTCTATACAGCAGGTAGGGTTGGTCCAGCTTCCAAGCCACATAGGGCTAGGTTCAAAAAATGCAAAAAAATTCCCTCCCAATTCCCCAATTTAAGAAAAAATATCTCATAAGATAGAAACTGGGGTAGACAAATAATTGAATAGAAAAAGAGCTGAGCTAGCTGCAGAATTAAGGCATAACATAGAGTTAATGTAGTTCATTCAATTCCTACCACCACTTGCTATGCTAATCCCCTCAATACATAGCCAACACTTTTCTGCTCCATGCTTTTCTAACATCACGGTGTCTCTGAATTGAAGACTTGTATAACAGTGTTTAGGACCTTTAAGCAGGTTTGGCCATTATAGGAGAGGTTCCAATGTTGAGATACTACTCCTGTTGTTTTGGAAAAGTGTAATTATGACATGATGGAAAAAAAACACTGGCTTCAAAATCAGAGGATCTAAATTCAAATCCCACCTCTGTCCCTTAGTGACAGTTTAATCTTAAGCAATTCCCCCTGGGTCTCAGTTACCTTGTCTGTAAAACAAGGAAGATTGGACTGGATTCCTTTGGAATCTCTTCAAGTTCCAGATCTATGATTCTGTTGCTTAATGTTTTTTCCCTCCATTAACATCTTTATACTCAGAAGAAGAGTTATTTTATCTCTTCATCATATATCTTCCTTTTTAAAGTCTTTCTTTGAGATGCCATTTTGTCGTAGAGGTCATCATGGGTTCTTGATTAGATGTCAGAAAATATGATCTCTGCCTGATTCTATGAAGGAAAAAGACTTCATGAATGGATGAGACAAGGATTTTATTTCTCTTACCTGAGGAAAAACCTAACTAAGCTGGAAGAAATGCTTTCTCTCCCAGTTTGCCTATAGGCTCATACATTGGTAGCCATAAGATAACCCTATTCAAGACTACACATCAAGTTCTAAAGATCTGTGAAGCCTCCATGGGTAGATCAGAACAATATTCCAACACCTATGAAGGAAACTAAAGGTTCTGTGGAGCACTTATAGTTTGGAAGAGATAGTGAGACCAACAACTTTGTGCAACTGTGCCTCACTTAAGTCCAACTCATAGGCAAGTCAAGACATTATTTTCTCTATGAAAGTGAAGGAGGAACCACAGTAACTCCCCCCCCCAACAATGAAAGCATGGGTCCTTGAAACTAGGAAGAAGTTATCTTTTTAACCAAGGAAAATATAGTATGCCTTTTCTCTATAAGTGAATGTGGCCAAAAGTGTCATTTGGTCTCTTTTGGCCACATTAAATAGCTTGGACTATATTTGGCTGCCTTTCTTCTCTTGGCTGATGAAATTCCTCAGTTGCAATTTTGGGTTTTACATGCTGCTGACTTTTCTGGGGTGCAAAGCAATTACCAGTAGATGCTTTTATAAATCATCCACTTCTAATTCCTCTGTCATCGAAAATCTAAATCCACTATAGACAATCTGGAGAGTATTCTGAATTTATTCTCCTAGGAGGTCTCAGCACTGATTACTTGATAAAAGAAGCCATGGGGAATAAAATCACTACTCTTTTTAAATCAGGCCAACTAACTCAAAGCTGTGGTACCCTAATTGAACTGTTATTGATCACTAAATCAAAATGTTAGTAAGGCATCTGAACTGCTGATGGTAGCAAACAGTTTCCTTTGGCTATAGAGCACAGAACTTTTGCTATTGCTTGAAATCCTTTGGCACCTGAATTGTATTACATAAAAAAGTTTGAATGCTCTCATCATGCTGTACTATGAAGATATTTTGAAATCTAAATATCTTTGTTTAGCATTTCATAGCATTTGACTTTTAAAAAGTCCTTCATAGAGACATTTTCTTTTTTTCTTCTTCAGATCTAAACTGATGATAACCCCTCTCTCCTTCTCTTAATATTTACCTCTCTGGGCCTCCTTTCATTGTCTGAAAGAGGAGAATGTGGAACTAGATGATCTTTAAGATTCCATACAGTTTTAAAGTTCTTTGAGGATAACACTAGCTAATATCCTTTCATCCTTGAATAAGGAAACCCACGGCATAGAGAAGCTAAATGACCTCTCTAAGACCTAAGAATGGAAATAGAATTCTCAATCTCAGTGTTTCCTGATTTTTCCTTTGAGGTAGTCTCTAGCTTTATGTTATAGGACCTAGGCCCTAAGATACTTTTTTAACATGAAAAAACTTGGTTTTACCACAATAAAAATGGAAAGGACAACAACCACAAAACAACCAAAATTGAATGCTGTGAAATAAAAATGATCAAGCTTAGCCCCACAGAATAGTTTTGAGAATATACTTCTTCCAACTCCTTAGAAGAGATGGGAGTCTGCAAGTATAAAATACAATATATATCATCAGACTTTTCTGACCTGTCAGTTTTGCTGATTTTTTCTCTTTTTTCCTATAGTTTTTTATTCTTTCTTATAAATTATGTGTCTCTGATAGTGGAGTAAGGTGAGGATGCAGAGAAAATATAGGTGTGATTTAAAAATAAAATGTTAAACAAACCTATTTTTAAAAATAAAAGAGAGGAAACATACATTCCATAGTGTCTATTCTGATTTGGCAGGGCTGGTTTAATCTGAAATTGATATACCACTTGAGAAATTTGAGGGCTAGTGAAAGCACTAAAGCCAACTGTGGAAAGTATAACACTTTCTGGAGGGCTGCATCTTTAGAAATCAGTTTTAAAAATTTGTGTTCTAATCATGATCAGTACTTGTCCATTGCATTACATTCCAATTCTTCAATGTACTTGTAATATCACAGGTGAGTCTGTAGATGAGGACAATCTCTTTTAAAATAGAGGCTTGTATTTTAAGATACTATGAGTAGGAGAATTATTCCATACTGTCGATTTGGTCACCAGTTTGAAGAAGGTAGCCTTATGGAAAGTCTTGTGAAGTAGATTCTAGGCTTCAGATTCAGTAGAAGAATTTTAAAGATTTTGTGGATAGTGAGTAGTGAAGATGATTAGTTCACCGTACAGGCTTTGCATCTTAAAGAGCTTGAAGAGAAAGCTAACAATTTTCAAAACTGCCATCTTTGATGGAGGGGATGTGAAACATGAAGATGTTTTCCACCACCACCTAGATTCTGGCTATTCCACAAAAAGATAAATATATAATATGCATTATCTGTCTTAAAATCATCATCTGACTTTAAGTCCCAATGTGATATGATGGACACAATTATTCTGTTACAGAGATACAGGAAAGAACCTATTCAGTGGCCTTTACAAAGAATCACTCTGAAAGTGAGTTAGCTGGTTTAATACTTCACACGAGTTCCCAAAGATTATGCTTAAAAAATATTCACTATACAAGTCAAAATGCTCAGAACTACAGACTATGTGAAAATATAAGATAATCTCTATTTGCACACTGGCAATGAAAATTAGTTGAAGTGAGAGAATATAAACATGTGAAATAAGAGATCATTCAGTACAGTGTTTGAAAACATATCACATGATAGTAGACACAATAACTATATTTGGAGTCAAAGTGGAAAAGAAGCCACCATGGATGGGGGAATTGCAAGAAAGCAGAAGGGCTTAACCTGGCATCTGAGGGAGGAGAGGTATTCTAAGTAACATTAAAGCAAAAGTGAAAACATAGAGGTAGGAAAATTCAAAGAATATGTTGGGGTCAGTGAGTGAACTATATTGACTAGAGTGAAAAACTCCACAAGGGTGATTGAAGATAAATTTAAGCAGAAAAGTGAGAACAACATTTTGGTAGACTTTGAAAATCAAGATTAAGGATTCTAACTTGTTTCTTTAGGTCTTTAGGTAATGGCCAGCAATTTGTAGTTTTGAGTGACGAAAAGATGTGATCAAAGCTGTGGTTGAGGAAGGTAATTAATTTTAACTTTAATTCATGATTACTATTCATGAAGTATGTCCTTTCCCCTTTGTAGGCTAATAAAATTTTAGAATCTTAGAGTTTGAAGCAGAATTTCTAGTTCATGGAATCTGATATTTACTTATGAATCCCCTCCACTTGGCAATGAACTAGATTCTTTATGAAACAGCCCATTTAAGAAATAATCTTAAGTTGTTAGCTCTTTCTGATACTAAGTCAACATGTACTTCTCCTTAACTTCTCTTCATTGGAGTCAAACAGTACAAATCTAATTCTTATCTCTCATAACAACTCTTCAAATACTTGACTCTACTTCTACCCCATGTTCCCTCTTCCAAGGTAAATATAAACTATTCCTTAAAAGGATTCTCTTATTACTTGGCTTCAGCACACTTTATGTTCTGATCATTTTCCTCCCAAAGTGTTCCAGTTTCATGATTTCATTCCAAACATATGATATTTAAGAATGAGAATAGGGCTTCATGTCTTCTCTGCCTAGGACAGAATACTATGGGTCTGTTACCTTTTTTCTTCAGTATTTCTATATTTCTGTATAATAGGAAGAAAAACTATTTTTGTACTTAAACCAAACACTATCTTTCAAACTGTCCATCTGCCCAACTTTGGTGTAATTCCGGCATCTCCTTAGAATTTGGCTTAAGAGGTGAAATCTTCCTATTAAAGAGGTTTTTGTTGGCATGCTGCTCATGTGATATCTGTTTCATTTAATACCTCAGAAGTAAATTATTTATAGATTAACTAATAAATTATCTTTATTAAAATAACATAATCATGAGCAACATTAATAATAATAATTGTTGTTGTTAGTATTAGTATATTATAGAGATAGGAGGTAGACCTGTGACATCAATATTTGCCTGTCCCCTTGGTAGTCCATAAAGCAAAGAAAAATGTAAAATTATCTTTAGTTCTTGATTGCTTTTATCTACATCTGAAGTATGACAGAAAAAGAAAGTTAAAGCATGCTAAAAATCATATAGTTCTTTAGATTGGTTCTAAACAGTCATTTTGTTGCTGGTGTTCTAAATGTGAGATGTTCATTGATCAGTTCACTGGACACGTTATGAGAGAAAATGAATCTTACCAATACTGGTAGTCTTACTGTAAATAGAAAGAAAAGACAAAAATAGGTTAAAACTTTATGGAAAAATGAATCATAGTTTTTTTCCAGAATGGGCAAACAAAGGAGTTGGACAAGTAGGTTTTATCTTGTGTCAAAGGGTGCAAGAAATATTTTCAAAGGACACGGCTATCTCATTTTGTAGTATTCATGATAAGGATTTCTAAAAATATCACTTTGTTTATTGTGATGATGAAAACTAATATTTATATAGAGTTTACTGTATGCCCATCACTGTGCTAAGCACTTTTACATTTATTATCTCATTTGATCCTCACAAAATCTCTGGAAGATTGATATTATTCTTTTCCTTATTTTTTGGTTAAGCAAACTGAGGGAAGCAAAGGTTTAATGACTAGTCAGGGGTCAGCAGCTTATTTTCTATTATGAGTTAAAGAGGGTGAGAAGTCAGAAAAAGTCCGTGAAGAACTAGTTAAGATCTCTGTGCTAATCTAAATTAAAAAATAAATAATTTGTCTTAATTTGTTGGATATCATGGCTCAAGAATAAAAAGCAAAGGATCAAGACTTATAGACTATACAGAATTCTCAAGCCAAAATCAGATGAGCAACATTTAAGTCCTTATCTAATATATATGTATATAGAAATATATACATATACACATATGTGAGGATATGTAATATAATCTATATGGGCATACCCATATATATACATATGCCTTATATTACCACCTGAAAATGCTCCATCTTATAATATAGAACTTCATACTTTTTCAACTCTTTGGATTCTATTAACACCATAAAATCATTTCTGGAATTTAGTTTTAAAATGAAAGGTTTATATTTCCACTGTGATGCTGTCAGGGTATAAACCAGAACACCAAATATGAGTTCCTCTGCATGAGATAAAACTCTTGTCAAAACAATACCAGATTCAGTAAAAGCAAGTCCTTCCCACTCTCCTTTCTCTCCTTCACAGCTCACATATGCTACGTTCATTGTAAATGCTATTACACACTGACAGAGAGAGGGAGGGAGAGGGAATGAACTTGTCTAAGGCGAAGTAAAGGCAGCATGATTTTTAGATTGAGATCTGAAATATGACATTGAAGTGCCATTGTGTGTAGAGCAAGGTTTGGACTTCCCGAGACTCCCCTCTGTGTTCTCAAGTCTTACACCAATTTGATGGTATTGTCAATATCATCTCATTAGGAAGTGTGGGGACAGTCCAGTTGGGGCATGCTTTGTCATGCCAGCAGCAGGCATCTCCTGAATTAAGTGTGCTTGCAAACTGCCTGAGGACTTTTAGTCTGACAGACCAGAATATTTGATCATTTTCCGAGCTGATTGGGGGGAGAAGTCCAAATTTTGGTTGCTAGTTTCTTTTGACACTTTTGCAAAAACTATGGGATAGTGAACTGTCAAAGGTGCCAATACCAATGGCTTGTCTTTGTATGTAACTAAGACCAATTAAAGTACTTACTCTTAACAGACTTCTTGGGCATTTCTTTCAGAGGGATTTAATAGTTCATTTCCTAATCATGGGATGAGGCAAGTGGATTGCTAAGACACAGTGTATTTGCAAAAGAAAAAATGAGTCTTATTTTAGGCTCTTATTGCTCCAACCTTGCCCTGGAAATCCAAGTAGGGAGAAAACGGAAACTGTTACTAACTCCACATCTGCTTTCTTATATGTTACTCCTGTGGAAAGCTAACTGGATTTCACTTGTATTTAGCTAATTCTGTAAGTAGATGCTACTTTAATGGCAAGAACCAATGCCGAGTAGATTTGGAGTCAGTTTCTAGAGGGAGATTAATGTAGTAGTTTATGACAGAAGTACTTAAAATCTTCTTGCAATTTAAAGATAAAACTTCATCCAGGTTGATTAAACCAGATGTCTCTAAGATATAATTTGAAGAAGCCATATTGTAAACATAGATGCCAAAAAATTAGAAATTGATAAAGTGACATTTTTGGAAACTCCTTACGTCCTCAGAGTGATCCAGTTACAGTAAAACAAATCTTCAGCTTCGTCTTTAAGAAATTAGGAAAAACAGGTATTGATGTTGCAAAGTTGTAGCTTCTTGAATAACAGTGAACTCAAAATAAAGGAAAGAAAAATAAGGAAAAAAACAAAAGGATTCCATGTCTACTCTTACTATGAATCCTTTATTCCAGGAAAGAAATAAAAAAACAATAGGAGAAAGGGGAGGTTCCTTGAGGGAAGAAACTACCCTAAACTTTTTTTTTTAATGCCAGTGTTAAGCACAGTGTCTGACACATAGTTGATGCTTTAACAAATCATTCCTAAGTGACTTTATTGTCTGAAAAGTAGAGAAAGGAAAGTGGGAAAGGAAGGTCAAGTGAAATTCCATTTAAAATGGGGGAGGAAGAGAGAGATTTTGTGGCACCAAAGTAGGAATCAGAATGCTACTCCTCCAAATCATGCCTTAAAGTCCTTGAAGTAATGGCATGACCCATATTTGGAGTTATTGTGTGAATGTAATTTTGGGAGGCAAGTTCAGTATCTATGATACTCTACTAAGAGCAGAGTACCGTGTACAATTGAAAAAGGCCTATAAAGTCATCTGATCCAAACTCCTCATTTTACAGATGAAAATACTGAACCTCAGAGATGTGAAATTAATAAATGTTTATTAATTGTTGATTGATTGATAAAGGCCAGAGAGGTCCCTTAAAAAATTCTTTTTTTTTTCATTTCAATTGGCTTCTTAAAGCAAATAAACTCCAAAGAAGTTGTTTAACGCAGTCTATGGAATTCTTTTCACCTTACTTTTCATAAATGAACTGTTTTCAGGCCTGATTTTGCCAGCTGTATAAGCTCTCTGAGTTTGACTATAATTAAAGGCTCTTTGAGTGGACTTGACAAGGCTTGAATATACTCTTATGGAAGAAAGGAATAGCATAGGCGCTTTAATGAGATCTTTTTGCTTTGGCTCCCAAGTCACCAGGTCATTGACCTGACTAGGTGCTCAGAGACTGTCTCTTCTCCATGTAAGTTCATATTTGAGCTCAAGATTGACATTTATGTCCAATTTGTTGGAAATAGCTTGAGGGTTTGTTTTGTTGTTGTAGCATTTTAGATTTTTCTCTCTTTCTAATGAACCTTGCCTTCTTTTTTATTTTTTTTACAGCCAAAACAGATGAATGAATCAGTTTTCAGAAGTATTTGAAAATGTTGAAGAGCAGCCCAAATCATAGGGTTTGAACATCTGAAGGGACATTAGCAACCATTCAGTCTAATCCCTTTCCTTTACAAATGAAGGAACTGAAGTTCAAAAAAAAGTTAAATAAGATTTCCCAAAGACACACAGATAATTAGTAGGAGAAAAATGAATAGAACCCAGGTATCTGAATATCCAGTTCAACCTCCTTTTCCTGTATTATACAGAGAATGATGGAATTTTATTTTTCAGAGATCAGTCCTAACTTTAATGAAAACTCTTCTGCAGCATCATTGACAAATACCTATGTATCTCACCTCGTTTTCAATCACACTGTTACACAAGTCCAACCCTGAACTGAATCTAAATCCTTTGTAAATGTTTCAGTGTTAAACTAAGTAGAAACAAAGCTTCCTTGAGTGATAATCACCCTCATTTCAAAACATTCACCCAAACACACACATACACAATAGTAAAATTAATAACATGTTTGTAGTTTTGAGTTACAAAGCTCCTTCTTTACATACCTTTGAAGATGGAAATATGTGTTTTTTAAGGAGAATGGACTATTCCAAACCTATGATTTCCCAGTGGGGAAGGAGATTCCTTCCACTGATGCATATTATTGACTCATCTCTTATTTGTAGCATCTGGGAGTTGGTTGGAGTCCCAAGAGATTGAATGCCTTGTCAATGGCTGTCAAGTGAATATGTGTTGGGAGTAGGACTTTAATATCAGGTGTCCCTGCAATCTGGTCATTTTGCCATCTCCTCTTTATGGATACAAAAACTGAGGCTCAGAAAGATTAAATGAAGTATGCTTAGTTACACAGCTTATAAGTCTTGGAGATGGGATTTGAACTTCAATTTTGGGACTTTAAGTCCAACCTTCTTTCTGTTTCCTGAGGCGTGAGTACAAATAGAACATATGAATAGATTTTTTAAGGGTTTCTTCTTGTTTTTGTTTTGTAAATTCATGGTGGATTATGAGGCATCAAGAGGAAATTTGTATCCTGTTCCAAACTCTTAATAGATAAATCCTTTACCTCTCTTAACCTCAATTTCCTCATCTGTAAAGAGGAGATAAAAATAGTATCTGCTATCAACAATGATAGCATTGTTGTAAGGACCAAATGAGATGCCATATATCAAGAATTATATGAATTTTAAAGGACTCCAGAAATGCTGGTTGTTGGTGTTAATCTATTCATGTTGTTGTTGAGTCCTGTCCAACTCTTCTTGGCTGCATTTGGTTGTTTGTTTGTTTTTTTGAGAGATACTGAAGTGACTTGCCTTTTCTTTCTCCAGCTCATTTTACAGATGAACTGAGGCAAATAGGGATAAATGACTTGCCCAGAGTCACCCAGCTAGTAATTGTCCAATGCCAAATTTGAGGCTAAGAAGAGGAATTTTCTTGACATCTGGGATAGAGCCCAGAGTTCTGTCTGCTACATAACCCCAATCACCATATAATCTATTGATATCAGACAATTAATGGGATGTTAAGGATGCCTATTTTAGTTAAGCTTTCATCCTTGGGGATATTATCATGGGCAGAAGTCTGAGCTGCATAGAAAAAAGTTCTACTCCAATCTGACACTTCTGATCAAGTCAGCACACCCCAAAAAGTGGGAATGTCTTCAGAGGCCTGTTTTTCTTATAGCAGATTCAGAGTGTATGAGCCATTCCATCTGAAGAGAATTACTAATCAAGTCAGAGTGAGGGAAAATCGAAGATTGGGTACAAGCTTTAAAAACCAATTTTGGCCAGAAGATAGCTTATTTATTGGGGAGCTTTTTGCCATGAAATGAGAGATCCTTGCAATTACTCTGATGTAGAATAATGTTTTTAAAAAGAATGAAACTTTTGAAATGATTCATTGGAAGACGAAAGATGCTGCAATCCAATGGGAACTCCTAGAGAAAACCCTATGGGGCCTTCTTTGAGACGTGCCTAGAGTTGAGAGGCAACCATCTGGGAGAGAACTGATTTTTAGATCAAGAAAGCTAATAACTGCTATGAAGTGGAGAATGAGATCAATAGGATGAGAATCAGACTGAGCAGGCTTTTTTTTGGTATTGTGTGTACTGTGTATAGAGACTCATACAAGCTTCAGTCCCAGATATAGACCCAGAGAGAAGAAATATGACATTAGTGCAAATTCTTGATGACTTATGAAAGTAATTTTACTTTCTTTTTTCCCCCATCTCTTCCAGGACAATATCTTTCCTGAACGTCTACTAAATTACATAGTTCAGAAGGCCAGAGGAAGTACCCCTGCACTGACCTATGTTCCCATATCTCATCCAAATTATCCTGATAATCCCTCCCGGAGGACCTTCAGCCCAATCCAGACAGACTCATTCTCCTACAGCCTGGACCCGGATCTTGACAAACAGAATCTGATTGCTGCTCTCAAGGCCTACATAGCTCAGAATATGGCAGAGGAGAACCCTGACAAAGGACCCAGTGGAAGGACTAGGAGTAGCCTTCATTCCAATAGTGGGTTTCTCCCACCATACAACGAAGCCTTCTCCAAAGAGGAGGAAACGGATGTGAAGGCAAAACCACTTTTCCTCCTGAAAACGGGATTGAGAGATCTAAATCCTGGCTCTGGAAAATCAGTTCAAAAATTATCATCTGTGCCTGGGGATGCCAAGGACCCTTTGAGTACACTGGATGGTAAAGTATCCTCATTATCTTCCTTCCCTAGAACCTTGAGGCTTATTCAGCTCATTCTTACCAGTCTCCAAGCAGTCATTGATTCTGAATACTTTATTCATCTTCCTGGCAGCACTTTCCTGGGAAGGGGAGACTTTCCCAGGACAGAAGTGCATTTCAACTGAATCACCATTTTTTAGTTTTAGAAAGATTCTGTTAAAGAAGTTTTCACAGCATTTTTCTGTACTATCAACGATCAATATGTGACCTGTTTTTCATTACTTTCATTTAGACATAGCAAATTATATCATGGGAGCTTCAGTCTTTCCAAAGCATGTGGCCATATAGCAACTACAACATGAAGGTCAATTGGAAAGAATCCTAGACCTGGAGGCAGGAAAATGTTGAATTTAACTTCTACCTCTAATCCTAACTCAGGTTATCTGGCCATGGATCATTTTTTAAAATTAACACTCGATTCTAACAATCACTGATACTGTGATACCAGTATATATTTGAGTATATGATTAATTCATAGTTTCATACAGTACAGTGAAATCAAACTCAGATAAAAAATGGGGATCACTAATATTGGCTCAGAAAACCACAGGTTAATAATATTTATGTTCCATTTTTAATTTACTTTGGGATACACTTCCCAATTACATTTTAATCTGTTCCAGCTACATTAGGGAAGGTTACTGATATTTGCGGGCCAATCTGTATTTTATATATGTCATGTAGTGCAAACCAAAAATCATAATTTCTTTCCTCAAACACTTTCCATTCCTAGTAGGAACAGGATGCACACTAATGACCAGCTAAGTCACAAGATAATAATCTAATAAAAGGGATATGCTACTTGATCTGTACAGTTCAGATTTTTGGAATCTAAGAGGGAGAAAAGAGTATTTTCACCTTGGATGATCAGGAGAGATTAAAGAAAAGACCCAATAACCAATGGAAAAGGAAGACACATATATGCACTTTTCTCTAGACTTTTAGTTTAGGGCTTTCTCTATAATATGTCCCACTCTTTGGGGCATTTTGGAGATTTAATCAATATTCAACAATATCAAACACTCAAAGTAAGACCATTTTTCATACCAGCCTCTGCAAAAACTGACAATACCATTAGGTACAACAGTCAGAAAGGCCACTGGTGTAAAGCCAAGATTGATTAAATGAAGTAGCTTACCCACATCTCCAGATTCCCCTGTGAAGACCAGGTACACATTGACATCAGTTCTGCAAGGGACTTAAAAATAGACTGGCAAATTTCACTCTAACAAGTCTCAGAGTGGGCACAACCTGCAACCTGGCATACAGGGACCTTCTTCTTGTCCTTCGATGCTGATTCAGTGACCTACATTCTTTCAGATTTTGCGAGGAGGTAGACTCAGATAACACTTCAATGGACAGTTCATATAGATCAGGAAGGGTGCACCCTGTGCAGGTAGTAGTACAAGAAAAAGAATAGAGCCTCGGATTTCAGAAAAAAAGAACTATATCCTCTGATATATCACTCTCATGGTGTATTTTTCAAGTAGGACACCACCACAAAATACCCCTTCTCTCACCCATTCCCTTGCACAAATGTGTAATATAAATATAAAAATAATGAGAATATAAGAGTCCCTCAAAGAATCAGAGATCTTGAAGGGGCCATAAAGGTCCAGCTGTAAGAATCTGAAACAATGATGGCAAATGTTTTTATCTTGGTTAGGTAGGTCAGACTTAAGGCTACTCAGGTTCCTTGATACCCTGTTATATATTGGTCTATGAAGAAGTATTGTTAATACCTTAATATTGCATATTACTACTATGAAATGAATTGAGCTAGATGTTCCTCTTGACCACTGTGCTGTTCTGGGAGTCTTAATTTCATTTGCCTGTGTTTATACAGTCTGTGTCAGCTTGTCCTCATATATATTTGTCTGTCATCATCACCAATTTTAGATGGAAAACTCTCAAAGAGCAGAGCCTGCTTTCCATTCTTAGAAGGGCATCTAATCAGTGTCCCTTTGATAATGATGGTGGTTTTTATTTTTGAATCAGAAAACTTCATTGAAACACAGACATTTGCTCTGAAGAAAATCTGGCTATTTTGAGGTCATTTTCACTTGAAAGAAAACACCTGCTGCCTCTATAATGCTTAGAGAAGGCTATTCATATTTGAGTGTAGACAAATGTTGTGCCCTGTTCAAAATCTAATTATACCTTTTGGCAAAGAGTTCCAACTACTCTCTCATCCACCTGATCTCTGGAGCAGGGGCTGTTTTCAATGGCTTGTGCCTTGTATACACACATCACCATGTGCAGGAGCCAAAAGCAACCCTGATTCCTGTTGAATTGAAATATTTATCAGTTTAGTATCAGCAAACCCTTGACTATAAACCTCTCTCTGCATGCAAAGGAAACTCAACAGAATAGAATGAAGCAAAGGAGCCATCTGTGTTCTTAAAACTTTCTAATTTAGGACAACAAAGTTCTCAACCCGTGTTCTAGGAGCATGTGTGTCCTTTTGTTTTTCTATGTAACTGTAGGTTATAGATACAAAATGAGAAAACCATGATTAACCACAGATAATATCTTGTCTAGGGGTTCTTCATTTTTGTGTCTTGGACCTCTCTGGAAAACTGACTATGGGCACCTTTTCAGAATAAGTTTTTTAAAAGTATAAAATCAAATACATAGGATTGGAAGGGAAAGATAAATGTTAATCAGAATAAAGATGTGATTTTTGTCCCATCCAACACCAAAATCAGTCCCTAGACCCCTTGATAGTCAATTCATGAAACTGAGGTTAAGAACCCCAGCTTTTATCTAACTCTTTTATTTTACAAATGAGGAAGTTAAGGTTCTGTAATAGGGAGTTACTCACCAAAATGATTATTTAATGACATAAGCAAAAGTGGACCTCAAACCCCTTGCACAAACTTAAACCTATCACCCAGCATATTTCTTGGCCATCTCCTCTTGACCTAAGTTGATGGGCATTCAGAGCATGTTGATTAATTTTCATTTTACTCTCTAAACAATGTACCATTGGGAAATGACAAATGATCTTAATCCAGAAAAGTGAATAACAAGGTAAATTACAAAGCCAGATAGACTTATTTTATTATCTCCCAGCTGTACCCTTACTCCATAGTTTAGATAAGCAAAACTTAACTGGAGTGGGTATACATATGGCCTAGGTATTGAAGCAACCCTGCTGATATCAGAACTGAGGTGCAATTTGGGGTAACTCTCAAAAATAAAAACTCTGTCTCATGCCCCTACCACAGGAATCATTAGAATTTTTGGCATCTGGTACGTTTTATTCCCCTCAAAGCCCTCAAGCTCCCCAGTAAATACTAAGGGTATTAAGAGCATTGAAAACTAAAATTGATTTATTTATATAAAAAAATACAAAAAGAACTCACAACTGTGAGTTCATTAACTGTCAAGAAAATATTCAGCCCCATATAATCCATCCAATTTACAATACTTCTTTTCATGAGGTGGAGTAACTGGGGAGTTGATCAGTATCTGCCTCCCAGAACCTTAACAGTCCACATGAAACATAGAGAAAAAGTCCAGGTTTCCTCTTCCATGTTGAAATTCTTTGCCTCTTTGCTCTGCAATTTGGTCCATCCTATAGTTCTTCATTCCATGTGCCCCTGATCTGCTGTCTTTTATTGGCCTTTGGTGTTCTATTTTTTTTCTCTCTGTTTAACATACCCAGCTGCCATGTGGTGCTTCTCTTCTGTTCTGTATCAGTGTAAGAATGTTTTTCCTTGTATATATCACTTTATCTCCTAATTTTGGCCCTTTTTATTTTTTTAAATTAAGTTAATTTTTTTAATAATCAATTTAAGATATTTTATGTTTACATAATTCATGTTCTTTCCCTCCCTTTCTACCACCCCCTCCTGTAGCTAATGAGCAATTCCACTGGGTTTTACATGTGTCATTTGACAAGACTTATTTCTATATCATTAATATTTGAATGTTTAGATTCTATATCCCCAATCATGTCCCCATTGAACCATGTGATCAAGCAGTGGTTTTTCTTCTGTGTTTCTGCTCCCACAGTTCTTTTTTCTGGATGTGGACAGTGTTCTTTCTCATAAGTACCCCAGAATTGTCCTGGAACATTGCTTTGCTGCTAGCAGCAAAATCCATTACATTCAATAGTGTTTGGCTCTTTTTATTGATGATCTCCCATGTTTGGAATTCTCTTCTTCTTGGCATCACTTCCTTTCACTTCACTTTCTTCAAGACTCCTTTCAAGTCTTAACTTCTTCAAATCTTTTCCAGCCCCAACATACAACTACTAATGGCTTCTTTCTGATTTTACCTTCTATTTACACTCTTTATATCTTATTTTTACATCATTGTTTACATGTTTTCTTCTCATTAGAATATAAATTCCTTGAGTTCAGGGATCATGTTCAGACTTTTCTTTGTATGTTCAGCACTTAGTCTGGTACCTGACACATAGTAAATGCTTAATAAATGCTTTTGGGCTGACTCCTAGATTACCTATAAGTTTGCAGGGATATAAATGTCTCCAGCTTACGCTGACACTTCTCTACTTCTCTGTCTTTAGGTCCATCTTTTACTTTTCTTCTTTTTTGTCTTTTCTCTGAAACCCACGTGATCCCTCATATGGAAACAACTTCTTCCTTGCACATAGACTGGAAGACCTCTGGCATACACAGAGGGAATGGGTTATCATTCGCTTCTTGACACATGAGTTCTAAATAAAAAAAAAACCATAAGATGATAGAGTGAGAGGTGGAAAGGCCTTAAAAGGCAGGAAACACAAAATAATAAAGTCTGATTCAGCTCACTGAATTCAGAAATCAAAGGTGCCAGATTTTTTTTTTTATTTTACCCAGAGATATCCCATGGTATATCACTTACTCTAGCTTCTCAGTACCCATAAAATGTTGGAATATAGCATATGCCATTTACCTCCTGCTAATTGTTACCTAAAGAATGGGCCAGATTCTAGGTGGGATAAATTACCCTTTCTCAGTTAAATCCTTGTGTTTTTAAGGCATGGATAAAATCCCAAATGGGGTCACAAAGAGTCAGCCATGACTGAAATGACTTAACAACTACAAAAGACCAAACCAAATCAAATTTTTTCACTCTCATCCAATTTGCAGAACATCAATGCTACATTAAAAAGATCCCCAATCCATGACACCATTTCCTGAGTTTACATTTCCCAAAACTCTACTCTTCAGAATCCTGGTATTACATAGAATGGAAAAGATCTTTAAGAACATTTCAATGGTAGTAATAATCTTCCCTCTAAAATGAGAAACATAAAGATATGTATATATCAGAAATAATTATTGCATTCAATCACTTAGCATAATAAATATAAATAATTTCTTCTATTTTGCTGTAAAATTCCCCCTTCCTTGATTGTTTTCCTGGTAAATATTCATGGGATCATAATGTATATAAACTTAAAGGGACTGTGGAGATTATTTACAATGAGGTTTTTTAAATTTTTCTCTCATGAACCTTTTGGCAATTTAGAGTAGCTTGTGGATCCCTTCTTAGAATAACATTTTTAAATTCATGTGATAAAATGTATAGGATTACAAAAGTTACCAAAATATGTATCTTAAAAAGGTTATGGACTACAGCTAAGAATTCTGAAATAGATGATGTTCCATACTTTATAAATAAGGTCTATCTATTGAGATAAAGTGATTTGGACAATATCTCATGAATGGCTTCTTTTATAATTTACTTGTTTTGTTTTGTTTTTTACATTAAAAGGTCTCTCTTCCACTCTCCCCTGCACTTCTATTGGAGATTTCAAGATCTGAACCCAGGACCTTTGTTTCAAGCCCTTTCCATTCCATACCCTCTAATTTACTTTTAGTGATATTCACTACATGTTTAATGTGGGCAGTGTTAACCTCATTTGAAGGAGAATCCTATAACTCTGAGAACGAGAAGGGTTATACTTCCCAAGTTAGATGCTTTGGTATTCCTATAGATTCATGGTCCTTAAAAAGCAAATGAAACTGGAAACTCAGTATTGATTCTAAGGCAGCAAGGTTTTTTTTCTTTTAAGCAATTGAAACTGCATATAATTTGCATCCTCTATAATACCAATGTGGTTAGGAATATTACTAAAGATGACTTTTCCCTTTGTAAAGCTCATCATGTTGTCATTTGAAGACATCTATAGACGTGCCCATTCTCTGCAGGCCAAACCTTCCCTTGTTGTTCACCAGGAGTCACTGCTGGTTGATCTCCTTTTCCATCCTTACATATTTGATATTTGACATTTTGCGTAATTGCCTTGAGATATCACACTTGGAACACTGAAAGCTACTTAAAATGTCATCATGAACAGGTCAGAGTCTCAGGTTTGTATAGTGTGCTTAATGGAACAAAAGAATTTGCCACTTTGATCCTTTTAATCTTCCATTGTACTCTCGTTTCATGTTTTCCATCTGCTCCATCAGGGCTTTGAGGATTTAAAAATTTGTACTTTCTTATTTCTTTACATCATTCGTATGGTTGTAGATTTAGGACACATAAGGAAATTAGAGAGCCTCTAGCCCACTCTCTTCATTTTGTCTTTCTTCGTATCCTCGGTGTTCAGCTTAGTGACGCACATAGTAGGCACTTAATAATTTTTTAATTGATTGGCAAATGAGGAAACTGAAACCCAAAGAAATTAAGGAAACTGCCCAACATCAGAGAAATAGTACATGGCAGGGATGATTTGAGCATTTTTGAGGAAATGCAATGCGATAATAATGCCCAATGGGTTCTATCATAAAGGATTATTTGGCAAATGTTTTTAATCTATTGCGGCAGCTAGGTGATATGATGAATAGAGTGTGCTAGGCTTGAAGTCAATCAAGACCTGAGTGGAACTGCTGTACCCGGGTCACAATAGCAGTGGGACCCCGGGTATATCACTTAGCTTCTCTGTGTCCAGTTTCCTCATCTGTAAAGCTATAGACATGGATCCAATATCTAAAATCCCATCTAGAACATAAGCCAGGATCATACATTTAGTGATTGCAGTCACTATAAACTTATAATTGACCCAAAATCTGCCTACATAGTTTTATAAAGTAAATTATATACTCTAGTATTATAATAAATAGTAATATTTACATTACTAACCCTTTTTCCATCTTGTGATGTTTTTATTTCTAATTCATTGTATTGGAATAATTTAAGATAAGCTTCTGTGGTCATATTTTTAAACAGAAATTTCTCCTAGATTCCTTGAAAAGGAACTACAAAATGCAGGTGACCTCTGATTTGGGATGTGTTTAAGAATATAAGAGAGGCTTATGATCAGGAGTATGCTAAAGCCATCTTATTCAGGCCAATTGTCAAATTTTCAGTGTGAATATTTATACACCTTAGAAATTGGCAAACTACAAATGAGGACTTGATTTATTGCTTTGTTGATTTCTAGACTTAAGAAAGTAATGGAGAAAATGTTAATAATGCAGATTAAACTTAAAAGTATATGCTTTAGTCAAGTGTTAAAAATTTACCCAGATTATGAGTCACCTTCTTCCTGCTGTTTTTCAGCTCTAGTGAGAATAGAGAAAGAGTTCATGGAAGGAGAGAGATTCTCGGTGAACTAACAGGAGGGTCTATTACTAGGGTCATTAAATACTGGAATGGATTAAAGATGGTGGTGAAATTTTGTTAATTGTACATCTCTGACAATAGGCTACTTGACTAGGTATTCGTATATCCTATTTTGGCCTTATCAAATGAGAGCACTGTCATGCTTTCACAGGGCCAGCATCATCTCTAAGCAAAGGAAGTGGAGGTGATTCCCTCTCTGACTGCCCTTGCATATATTAACTTATTATTTGGAGCTAAGATATTCCATCTCAGGAAGTGTCCATTTTAGAATCCAAATACCTTCTGAAGGACAATACATTGACCAATTATTTTCCATCTTAGTTTTCGCAGGTAAAAATAGTCTTAGAGATCACCTATACTAATCCATACCTGAAGAGAAATCCCTTCTAGATTATTCCTGAGATGGACATCAAGTCATCACTAAATATCTTCATTGATAGGAAAGTTGTTACCTTTCAAGGAAAAAAGGAAGAAGGGAGGGAGATAGAGATAGAGGGAAAGAAGAAAAGTGCAAACAGGGAGGGATGGAGAGGAGAAAAAAAAAGGAAAGTGTGGAGGGAGGGAGAAAAATCACAAATATTTATTGATTACAAACTATCACACACTATGATAAGTACTGAGGATAAAAATACAGGTATCCTTTCCACATTGTGACTGGTTTCAATATATAACAGACTGGCATAAGAAATTAACTAGTTTTTGGGGGGAGGGGAATTTTGCAGAAGCCACAGATGACACACAAAGGTCTAAATATGACACAAAAAGTTTAGAAACTCAGAAATGCATGTAGTATACGTATAGTATTATATAATTTCAACATATTGACAAAATACTTAGCCCAAATCTTATAATAAGTTACTGTAAACACCTCATAAAGAAAAGAAAAAAATTCAGATTTATTTTCTGGTAAGAAAGGAAGGCAGGCAAAAATTTTATGTGAATTTTCCAGATAGGGGGTGCTAGTGAGGGGAGTACCACACCCCTAACCTACCCACCACCAGATGTGGAAGGAGTACATGTACAAGCAAAAAGAAAGGCAGTCCCTAACCTCAAGTAACTTGTATCCTTCTGAGTGAAGACAAATAGAAAAGAAAGCTGAAAAAGCTGGCATTTGAGGAAAGAGATGAAGATTCCAGTGCCAGTGGGAAAATGGATTTGGAGTTGGTGGAGGGATATTCCAGGAAAAACAAGCTGTAGGATTATAACTATTTCTGGGTAGTGAGTCCTCAGGCACTGAGGGGTGTTCTGGGATAAGACAGAAGTAGAGGCATCCAGAATATCAAGAATAAGTCCATAAGGGGAACTTATTTCTCTTTAGGGCACATCTCCTTCTTAGGAAACATTTTTTTGCCTCTGCAGATACATGTTTTCCTCCCACTTCTGCCCTCTGGGGCCAAGCAAAACAAGAAGGAAGGTATCAAAGAAAATGTAGTTCACAGTTTTGCCCAGACCTGACTGTCCTTACATAATTCGAGCTTGCTAACAAATGAGCATCTATGTAGTCACCAGGAAAATGCTTGTTATTTTTTTTTTATTTTATCCTAACTAGGTGTAGAATATTTGCCATAGCAAGCACTTTAGTTCGATAGAGAGGAATGAACAATGGGCCTGGAGGGAGAGGACCTTCCTTGTCATCCCCTTTCCAGTGCCTCTGGATCTTCTCTATTGTAATGAAACAAGCAGAAACCACCTGTGAAGGTTTCCTTCCCCTGTACCCTCCCACCAGAATAACTTCTGATCCTTCCTTGATGCTGCCAAGAAGCCTGCTAAATTACTTGGGAGGAAAATCTGTGAAAGCTTCATCTCAACAACTGTTTAATTAAAACTTTTTGGAGAGTTGATTACATTAAGTTTCCCTTGCTTTATTTTATAAAGTGAAGTCCTAACCCCCTATTTTCCTAATGCTATTCATTTTGAGCCACCTCTTTTAGCAGAAATCTATCTAACTGATCCTTTAGACTTTGTTCAAAGATCTCACTTGATGGAGAGCTCATTACCTTCAGGATAGCCCAATCAACTTTTTGAATCACTCAAATTATTAAGAAGGTTTTCCTCTGCCCTTCTATAATTCCTCCCATGGGTGTCATTATGGGATCTTAGGATTTGATTACAGCAGAATCATACTTCTAGAGACCAAAGGGACTTTTAAAGACATGCTCAAGATAACAAGACATAGAGAGACAGAGACAAGACCTGAACCCAGTTCTTCTATATCCAAATCCATGATTCTGTCCATTGCATTTTTGATCTTGGTCCAAACAAAACAAGTCTAATCCTCATAATACAATTAAATCCTGATTAGTACAAATAATGAATCCCCTGAAGTGGTCACTAAATCCCCCTTATATTTTCATTGAATTGGAACTAATTACCATAGTTTACATAATTCCAACTTTGAATAGCACAAATTCAATTATATGTAACCACTTACAAGGATTTATTACTTGAACTAATTAGGATGTTAATAAATATGTGATCACTTCAGAACATTTAATATTCAAATTGATCAATTCAATTCAGTAAAAATTTATTATATCTGGCATCATGCTATTCACTTGAGATATAAATATAAAGCAAAAATAGAAAAATACTCTCTGCCTTCAAGGAACTTGCAGTCCAATGGCAAAAGACAACATGTAAAAAAGAAGCTAAAAAGAAGTGAGGAACTAGGAGATAACCTAATGTGATTGCATGATGACCAATGGAGTTGAAACCAAGGAAACCACTGACTCAAAGAGTTATCTATAAAGTGCTGAGCACTCTACACAGGAAAACTTTTTGAAAAGTTTGTTGCTCTGCCCTCTTGTCTTCCACTCAAGACTTAGTGGCATATGATAGACCTTCAAAGATTGTGTTCATGTTGCATCCCACCTCAGGGTTCTTTTCTCCAGGCAAAATATTCTTCTTATAGCACAGTTTCAAATCTCTCACCATTCCAGGAGACTATCTTTGCAATGTGTATTTGTTTTTCTATGTCCTTGCTAAAATGTGGTGCTAAGAACCCAGCTCAGGATCACTCCTCCTGTCATATAAGATCTCATCATCTGATAATCAACTTATTTCAAATCCTTGTCACTGACATCTACCTGAATTCAAGACACTCTCTTCCTTTTCTCAGTGACTTTAGCACCTCACTCAAAATGAAGAATGGAATTTCAAGTCCAGAACTAGGGAGGAAGTAGAAGTCAGTAATGGACCAAAGGATGAAAGCTCAGAGCTCTGGGCTAGGAGTCCAGAAGTTCAACAAAATGTAGTCATTGAAGGCAGAGTCAGTATTAAACTTGGCAAGCAGTTGGACAGCGATAGCAGATACAATATGCTTAAGACTCATGACTGAAACTGAGGGAAGGTCTTCTTCAAATAGTAAGATGCTTATCCTCTTTATCCTATAGAATAAGGAGTCATTGAGAGGGTTCTCCCTATCCCAAAAAAGCTTTCTTTTGCTTTTTCTGGAGCCATGAGTGGTTTCTTTGCAAGCAGGTATTAAAGTGAGTTGGCTAGGATTCTTTGATTATGAGCAAACCTTCCTGAAGTTGATAATTCTTCCAGGCCACACCTGTAATCGATGTGGCAAGTGGGTAGCCTCAACTCCTGATTACATCTATTGATGTAACTCACCTTGAAGGGCAGTGATTTTTAAACTCAGCTAGGTTCTGTTAACCCCTGCCCCCATCTTTAGTCATATTTTTTTTCTCTTTGGAAAGGCAAGTGGTGCCTCTACACATAATTCATTGCTCTAGTACTTCTTATGCAGATTGATATTTTTCCCTTGCCACTGAACATAGATTTCTAGCAGGAAGAGATTTTAAAGATCATCTGGTCAACTCTTGTCTTTGAAAAATGAAGAAACTAAAGCAGAAATCAAGTGATTTCTTCAAGACCACATGGCTAGTGAGTGACAGCCAGGACCCAAACCCAGTTCTCCTAACTCCAAATCCAGTATTCTTTTCATTATATACTACATCATATGTTTTCATTGATGTTATTAGTTATGAACCTCTAACTTTCCCTAGGATATAGAGGCAGCACTAGAGAAGACAAATGATGCAGAGAAAGAGAACTACTTAATGAGACATCCCACATGCCTTTTCTTTTCCTTACTCCTAAAATCAAACAAAACAAAACAAAACAAAACAAAAAATTAGCTGTTGTGCTATGAGGCTATATTTTGGTTATAATTTTTAAAATGTGTCATTATATAACATGCAACATAACAAAAATATCATACATATGATTTGTTATAAGTAATAAATTATAACTGTTTATTCAAGAACAACAAATTCTTACATTAGCAATGTCCAAAAATCTCTTTCTTTTTTCCTCTCTCCCTCCCATTCCTCTCACTTCTCCAAAAAGGCAGGTAATATGATAGGAGTCATACACATATTATCATATAACATTTATTTCCCCATTCATCATGTTGTGAAACAAAACACATAATGCTACATTAGAGAAAAATACATGGAGGAATTCAAGTGAAGAATGGTACACTTGAATAGGCATTCTTTTAATGCTCTACAGAAAGCACATTCTCTATCTTAAAAAGCTTCACTTCATTATCTATCCATCACTATCTCCTGGCTTCAGACTTGTCAAGTTCAAATGCAGGGGTCTGACACCTATCATGAGTATCTTGAGCCATGGTTCAGGTTAAAATAACTGCTCCTGTGTAATAGCTAGTGTCCTATGCTCAGTATCCTTCCACTAGCCTCTGTGTATACTCACATTTCCTCTAGTGAATGAGGAAGAATAACTACTTTTATAGATTGGTGTCATTCAGTGTTTATGACCATATTGCCCCCCAGATTGGCCTTTGACCTATCAGAGGTTTGTTTGATGGACAGTTCTCCACTGACTCTGAATGCTACAGAAAGAGCAGCTCCTAAAAAGACAAGAGACTGTTCTAGCTCTGGTTTGCTTAATAAGTCCAGAGAAGCTAGTATGAGCTTTTACCCCTTCTTATTTCCATTTGTTTGAGAGCCAACTAATCCTTTATTGTAGACATTTTCTCTTCCTTCCTTCCTTTTTTCCTTCCTTCCTTCATTCCTTCCTTCCTTCCTTCCTTCCTATCTCTGTCCCTCCCTCCCATTCTTCCTCCCTCCCTTCTTTCTTTCTTCCTTCCTTTCTTCCTTTCACTCTTTCTCTCTCTTTCTTTATTTCTCTCTCTTTTTTTCTC